>NC_085872.1:9601093-9606093 GCF_034702125.1 Engraulis encrasicolus
GGTGAGCACTCCATCTTACATTTGTGTTCAACTTCACATATAGCCATAAAGCGGTCCAGCGCGGCATGGCCCTGTCCGCCACCTCTTCACCGAGGGGGTTCATTTGTTAATCTCCTCTGTTGTTTTCAATTGTTTTAATTTTCCTGCAGATTAATAGTCCTGATATCGATCGACATGCGCTCTAAAAAACATTCCAGGGTGCATTTATTCAATTTAGCCGAAACCATGCCAAGCTTTCCCTCTCCCTGAAGTAAGTCATCTGTGGGAGTCGCTATGTCGTAATGTAATGAGAGAATACTGGTGCTAATGCAGTGTTAATCTAATACGTAAAGTCTCTTATTTTGAAAATACTTCAACGCCAGAGCTCTTCAATGCCCGTGCCAAACGCGGCAGTCACGCGCCGAGCGACGACGTGAGTGGTCCTGATGCGCAACTACGCGCGTGCACACACACACACACACACACACACACACACACACACACACACACACACACACACACACACACACACACACACACACACACACACACACACACACACACACACACGGTTTCTTATCCAAGAACGTGCTCAAAAGATGGCCTTGCATCGTCTGTTAAAATACATCAGAGTTTGGCAAACGCCCTGTAGGCCGAATGGTAAACAAGTGACACAATCACAGTAAGTCCAGAAATTTGCCCAAGAACCCAAACCCCAAAAAGTAAAAAGTAAAGTAAAACTCAGTCTGAAAAAGTGTTCCATCACAGACTTTACTTGGGTTGATTTATCGCTCAATGTTGCACAAACTTTGATCAGCCTCCCCGCTCCCTCGCCTCGGCATCTCTCTCTCTCTCTCTCTCTCTCTCTCTCTCTCTCTCTCTCTCCCTCTCTCTCTCTCTCTCTCTCTCTCTCTCTCTCTCTCTCTCACACACACACACACACACACACACACACACACACACACACACACACACACGCACACACACACTAAAGCTGCTGCTCACCCAGTGCTATCCATTACCATGCTCTGGCATAAACAGGGCACATTGCGCTCCGTGCTGTCTTTGCGCTGCTCACCTTACTTTGGGTACACTGCCTCCTATGATTTCATTTTGGAGAATGGGCTAGTTGGGTTGCATAGGTTGCAACAGTCCCAAACCTGCTATTTGCCAGAAGCCCTACCACAGACCACAATGTAGCCATAGGTAGCTCGTGTGGGCACAGAAGAGGGGGTTACAGACACATCAGGCCGCGGTAGCTTTCAAATGTGCATGCATTGCGAAGCCTTGGGCAGAGTGCAAGCCGTGCAAAAGCCTCGATGCAGGCTATGATAATTCATCGGACATAGTCGAGAGAGAGAGAGAGCATTACAAGTCGACCAGTTTTGTAACATTTCGGGGCATTTGCCGTTTGGCTAATTTGTCAAACTTAACACAGCTCCAGAATCTTGCGTTCGAATCGATATGTGGCCAATAGGCCTGATGTTGCCCGCAGAGTGGAGGAGCGCGGGCGTCCATGCTTGGGTGTGAACCCTCCCCTGGCTGTTCCATGCTGTTGCTGGTGTGTGTGTGTGTGTGTGTATGGTGTTGCTGAGGTGCGGATGATGGGAGACGAGCGAGGGCAGGATCAATAACTAACCGCACCATGCAGCTAACCGGCCTGCCCGGGATCGATGGGTTGAATGGGGTTGATCTTTTTTTGGGTGCGGTGCAACGTACCCTCTCCCGCAATGGCCTGGCTACTGCTGGCGAAAAACAGTCATGTCAATCAATCAGTCACAAGGAGAGGCCTTTTGCTCTCAACAAACATGGATGCATATGGTGCTTGGTGCTGTGCTAAACGTTATCCTTTAGCGTTGTTGAGCTGCGGACGCACACCTTTTTTTAAATTCTTGTCAAGACTCGCAACTCGGTTTTGTAGCACACAAAGACAACACAATATAAAATCTTAACACTGTCAATATCCCTGACCTAGTGATAAAACGAGGCCTACACCAGTCTGGCTTACGAGATGTCCAAACGTGAGGGTTATGTTATGACTGAAGTTGACTGATGCTTGCCCCCCTGTAGTGCAGTGTGTTAATTATTAAAGGGACTATCTGATTTGAATTGTTATTGAACCACATGTTTTAATGATTGCGCTCTGCCTAAGGACGACACGCTAATGAAAATTTAGCAAATGTAACCTTAATGGAGAATTTGAAGACAAATGGGGAAAAAAGAAAAGACATCACACAATTGCAAGAAGATGTTCATACAGTGGACCATTTTGCGCGTGTCGCCCAACGGTGTTTTTCATACAAGTAATCAAGACACATGGACTTTAAAATGGGGTATTCTTGAGATATGAAGGAGGAATATTTTCCGTTAAGAAATGTTTGCGTTTTATATTTATTTTCGAGCCCCTTCATTTCTTAGCAGATGAATGATTGAGGCACAAATATATTATTTCGATGTTTTCTCTATCATGATGTCATTCTGGCCCATCCACTAAATAATAATAGTAATAATAATAGGCCTAATAATAATAATAATAATAATAATAATAATAATAATAATAATAATACGAAACATTTTGTTGCCAGAAGCAAAGCATAAATAGGCTACTTCAAGAATACTTCAAGACAAGTTTTAGAATAATAGTTACTTCTTCAGTGAGCATTTTATTTCCTATAGGTACATTTAGTAAATTAATATTATATTGGCAGTTGAAAAAGGCATTGTTGGCCAATCATTCAAAAAACAGTGGTGACAGAAAGTCATAGACTTTATATCACCAACACACCAACAACGAAACAGCTATAATAGTAATAATGATAATAATTACAATAACAACAATAATAACAACAATAATAATAACAATAATAATAATAATAATAATAATAATAATAATAATAATAATAATAATAATAATAATAATAATAACAAATAAAATAATAGTAATAATAATAATAATGTAATCTTTTGGGAAAGCAACCTTTAGCTGTAAATAGGAATAACAAATAGTGCCTTGCTTTTCAGCCAAGACCTGCCCACAAAATTTCCTCTGCTATAGCTTAATTGATACTCATTATTGAATTGCACAAGCTATCACTAAATAACTGGCATTTTCAAATTACCCCCCCCCCCATACCATCAAAACGCACAAAGACACACTCTCTCACACACTTTTCTCTTTCCCCTTCCCTCAAACTTCAAGCTTCCCCCCCCCTCTCTCTCTTTCTCACACACACACACACACACACACACACACACACACACACACACACACACACACACACACACACACACACACACACAGTGCTTTTCATGTTGCATACGGTAGTGTTGTGTACTTGGACAACTCTACTGAAGGAATCATTATGCTATTGTTCAGTAAAATTTTCGACCAACCCCCCATCAATGTTTCCAAAAATAAGCGATTTTGCCGACTTGACCCACCGCATTTCAGACAGCCGATGAACTATAACCGAAGCATACCGTTAGGCTATTTCTGTAAATATTCGGGCATTTACGTTATATCCATTGTCGTCGGTTTCATGTGCCTGCACGTAAATACCATGTCCCTCTATTTTGTTTTATTTTTCGTCATATAATGCGTCCAAGGGCTTATAGGCTACTGCGAACAAGGATTGCCGACTCTGTTATCACCTCTTTTCTTTTTTTTCTTTTCTCCAAGCCGTCCTAAATCCACTCTCTCAATAGACAAACATTGGCGAAGTCAGGTGATGCAAGACCCATTTAGGCTTCGATTAGGCACTCAATTAAATGTCACTAGCCGAGAGATTGATTGATATGAAACTGAACCTACAGACAAAGCAAGGGAAGACTGGAGAAGAGCGTCCTCCAACTAGGACAACTGTTGAGTGTAGCCGTTCCCTCATTACATTAGGCCTATATTTTTATGAGGCATGTGTGTGTGCGTGTATGTTTGTCTTTGTGTGTGTGTGTGTGTGTGTGTGTGTGTGTGTGTGTGTGTGTGTGTGTGTGTGTGTGTGTGTGTGTTTGAGAGAGAGAAGGGGGGGGGGGTGCACTTTTCAGATGTGGAATGCTCGGCGCCATAAACATTAAAATGAATAATTTCATTAAAATGCGATTAAAAAGGCTAAACGACCTGCCCGTAAAGCTGTAGCGACGGTCCCTGGGCTGCTTCACAGTCTCCATCCGACCTTTCTGCCCTCCTCTGCCGCGTCAGACTGCCGATAAATACCTCATTATAAAACGTACAGCCTAAATAATAATAAGCAAAAACATAATCTGGAGCTGACAGATAGGCCTATGCGAGAACAAGACTTGCTGTACGTGCAGGAGGGGATCTGTTGGCTACGCATCGCAACAAGTGACTGTTATAGCTGAGACGTGACGCAGGCACCATCCACATGGACGGTAGGTACAAAAGGCTCCAGGAATGGTTGGAATGGTTTAGTGACTAACCCGATCTATGTGAGGTACTGTATATTATGTATCTATGCAGCGATGCCGAAGCCCACTTCAGTTCGAGCAAATCGTTACAATCGGTAAAGCTACACCTAAAGTACTAAGGTAGGCCTTAGCATAAGTGTTGTAGCATGCAATAGGCCTACCTTCATGGCTGCCACGAGGGGGGGAAAGCTGTTCAGATTCTGAACAGATTCTAAGGGCCCGCTAGCACTGACAGGGCCCCTGGAAGGATGCTGATAAGTCATTTTGTGGGCTCAAAATTGTAATCTTTCATGGGGCCCAACATTTTTAGTGGCGCCCCTGCCAACCTTTATTAATGTAGGATACATTTTTCAAGGTTTATTTTGTTTCAGCTATTAAATTGTCTGTACCACATTGAAGCAACTTTCCATCTGTCGATTGATAAAATCAGATCACAAGTTGACAATCTTCCTCTCTGTAAAACTCTTAAATAATCTGTTAGACTAGTGCCACTTGAAATTGGGAACCCTGGAAAAAGAAGAAAAACATTTGGGGCCCCATTTGGAGTCTTACCATCCTTTACCTCAGTTTTTTCCTCATTTGTAGGCCTATATCTAGAG
>NC_085872.1:9613593-9618593 GCF_034702125.1 Engraulis encrasicolus
GTGTGTGTGGAAGGGGAGCAACAGAGATGGAGAGAGAGGCAGAGAGCGAAGAGAAGAGAAGAGGGGGGGAAGGGTAGGGAAGGGAAGCAGGCCGTATTGATCGGCCATGTGCAAAGCCAGGCAGGCAAACATATGAGAATGATAAAGCTGCAGCCATTGTGATGGCTCCCAGCCTCAGCCTCAGCAGTAACAGCAGCAGGGTTGCCAGACGGAAAATGTTGAGCCATTGTACCAAAACCTCAAAAAAGTATTATTTTGGGGGGCTTTTTTGGAGGATATGATCATACACGAACCAAATTGCTTACGGCAACTAAATGAACTGAATATAAAAAACCCTGAAATTAACATACACCATCTGTTTTGGTTCGCACAGAGGACAAATTATGATACAAATGCTAATTGTCATACATATGGCAACACTGAATAGCAGCAACAGCAGCGGCGTAAATAGCGTACCCAGACAATATGTCATTGTAATGCCCCCACCACTTTCCAAGCCAGCATGCAGAGGTGATCAACCTAAAATAAATTAGAAGTACATTTATGGCGTAAGTACAACACTAGCACATGATATTACATAGTGGTTACACCAGATATTCCACCCTACCTAATGAGGTGGCTAGACATTGTTGTTGTTACTGAAAAAAAGACTAAAACCTAAAAAGAAAGCCCTAAAATGTTATCCAACCAGCGCACAATCGGGTACATCTGTATTTATAGTCTAGCTCTAGTATAGCTGGGGAGCGTGTCTATGTTCCCACAGCCCATTGGTCCCACAGCCCATTGGTCCCACATCACTAAGATTTTTAACATTATTTTTAGGCCTATTGGTTCTCTTAGTTTACTTGGAAATGTGGGAACATGGAGTTGTAGAGCATAGGGCTTATATTTGAATAATTTCTTAAAACTGTGGGAACATGGAGCAGCAGGAATAAGCTGGGACCATTTGGGCTGTGGGACCAATGGGCTGTGGGAACATAGAGCTGACCCCGTATAGCTGTTTAGTAACTGTGGACTTGGTGAAGTTACTTGTGTTGGAAGGAAACTATGGCATGTTTTTGTTTTTTACTTATTCTTCTGCTGTGGGCACCTCTGTCGGTATGTGAACTGTCTTTTCATGTGTATGAAACACTTGGCACACTGGATAGGCCTGAAAGGCGATGCATGCTGCCTGCCTGCTAGCCTGGCACCATAGCAGACACAAGTGCTTCATTTAGAGTAGGGCTGTGCTGGACAGCACAAAGGCTGTGTTGTTGTTGTTGTTGTTTTTCTTCATTACACACTTCAAGAAGGCTGGATGGGAGGGATTGAGGGGAGGTGGGGGTGGAGGGAGGTAGAGAGGGAGGTAGGATGGGAGCGTTGAAGTGTCTGTGTGTGAAGTCGGTAGTGGATAGGAGGAAGGTGTGTGTCTGGAAGCGGGGGTGTTTGGGTTGGGTGGAGGGTTAGCTAGAGGTGTAGGCGGAGGGGAGTTTGTTGTTAGAGGGCTGGCTTAGAAATGCAGAGCGCAACATCGCTTGGAATGGAGTCATACACATTTGCTTACACACTCGTGTGTGACCACATGCAGGCTCTCTCTCTCTCTCTCTCTCTCTCTCTCTCTCTCTCTCTCTCTCTCTCTCTCTCTCTCTCTCTCTCTCTCTCTCTCTCTCTCTCTCTCTCTCTTTCTCTCTCTCTTTCACACACACACACACACACACACACACACACACACACACACACACACACACACACACACACACACAGCGTTAAGTCCAGGCATGACCCTACAAGTTCAGATGGCTGTAGACATTTTTATCACCACGCAGCATGCACTTATGGCCTGTGACAATCCCTTCCCCACTCAGCATGAGTGACAAGGTGTAATATCATATGGGCCGCACCGCAAGATCACACCGTGCAGAGTGTGGACCACAGCGAAATGTGACACTTCTCAGAAAGCTGTGTTGACAGTCGTAGTGTATAAAATAACAATAACGATTATGTGTTGCTAACAATAACGCCTAATTTTAGCAGTATTTTGATCAGGTCTGGAGAACATGCACATGTACAGTAATTGTTGTGTTCACTGTGTAGAGTTGCACACAACAGAGAAACACATGACGAGACACTACACATAGAGAAAATTAATTATATATTTTCTGACATTCGAAGAAATTAACTATTCATAGAATATTAGTCGTTTTCTTTTGTTTCAAACTTGTTTATGTTTTTTTTTCTTTACCTGACATGGAACTTGGAACTTCAACCACCGAAACATGTCAGGTATTGGGAAAAGAAAATTGACTTGATTTACCGTGACTTGATTTGAAAAGAAGGCATAATGAATGAAATACATCTATTATTAGTCGTAATTTGTGAATATATAGTCATTACATATGAACCTGATGACGTGATTTGCTTTTGGTTTTGTGTTTTCTGAATGGTTTGCTAATGAAATTTCAATATTGGTCAAAATAGATGAATGCACATCTCTTTGTAGCCAGATGCAGAACAGAAAGAAATGTATGCTATATCAAAAGAGGTAGGGAAAATGCACTGTTGATGCCTGCATGCACGCACGGATGTCCGCAACAGTAATGAATTTGCATCGTCTCTGGTCTTGCTGTGCTGTGATGCATACCTCTCACTAAGTGTGCCTAACTTTGT
This sequence comes from Engraulis encrasicolus, assembly GCF_034702125.1. Taxonomy (NCBI): domain Eukaryota; kingdom Metazoa; phylum Chordata; class Actinopteri; order Clupeiformes; family Engraulidae; genus Engraulis; species Engraulis encrasicolus. Next base: position 9,616,240 of record NC_085872.1, read on the forward strand.
TAGCTTATTGATGCATGTTCAGTAATGCATTGCCCGCACACTCTGCAATGTTCACAAGAGTGAATGGTCTCCCATAGCACCACCTACGCCCCAAAACACCCGCCAGGGAGATGTTTAAGTCCGTGTTAGGTTTTGACACAAGCAGAGCACAACAGCAAGCGTAGCTGGATGTGTTTCAAACCACATCTTCAAGCTGATGTCCACCTGACAGGCAGGCGTGCTGAAACCGATCCCAGGCACGGCCTGCCATAGCGTCTGGGGATCTCTCTGGAAAGCGCCGATGGATGTCAATAGGGGAGGTTGACTCTGCTGTCTGCTCCGTTCTCTGTGTGTTTGTCAGAGCGGCTGGGTGTTTGTATAGAGTGCACTGTGTCTCACTTGACTGTAAGAAGCAGGATCATGAAATATGTGCTTGACAATGACACACAGAATTGTAATTGTTATTAATTATCAATTATTTTTATAAAAATAATAAATACTGTTATTCATTATTATCAATAATTATTATTATTCATATATGGCCTATGGAAGCCCACTCCTAATTGTCCTCACACATACAGTACGCAGTACATTAAGGGCAACATAAAAAGCAGTGTACGTGGCATGTATACGGCCTGTTTCTTTTTTTCCAACAGGTAGGACATGTATAGTCATGTACTGTAAGTGTTGCATTTTTCACGTATTGGCGGCTTAGTCACAATTAAAGCCACCTGAGGGAAAACATCCAAGAAGTAGAGGGGAGATACTTTGCAGGGGATGTAGCCAATGACTGACCCAAAAACATGTCCAGTTTCTAAGGGCACGTAGGAATAGGCACTGTTCATCAATCCATAGCCTTAGTGTGTGTGTGTGTGTGTGTGTGTGTGTGTGTGTGTGTGTGTGTGTGTGTGTGTGTGTGTGTGTGTGTGTGTGTGTGTGTGTGTGTGTGTGTGTGTGTGTGTGTGTGTGTGTGTGTGTGTGTGTGTGTGTGTGTGTATGCGGCATGGGTGGGTGTGTGTGGGGGGGGGTGTCTGATGGATTCTCTTATCACTCATAGGGCTGAAGAGTGAGAGTGACCTCAGCGAAAATGAAGGAGTGCAGGAGTGTTTGCATAGCTTTCTGTACGAATACAATACTGACAGACATCATGTGCGTGCGTGCGTGCGCGCGCGTGCGAGTGTGTGTGTGTGTGTGTGTCTGTGTGTGTGTATGTGTGTGTGTGTGTGTGTGTGTGTGTGTGTGTGTGTGTGTGTGTGTGTGTGTGTGTGTGTGTGTGTGTGTGTGTGTGTGTGTGTGTGTGTGTGTGTGTAGTCACTTGACAGTCTGTTTGTCTGTTTACCAAGGAGATATCCATAGTGAGCTGTTCCCCAGTGTGTAACAGAGCTGATTGGCATCATCACACACCCATACCAAGACAAACATGCGGATGCTGGGCTGACATTATCAAAAGTCCTGCCGAAGAGTCATCCCTTTTCATCATGTCATGACTACATGAAGAAAAGGTTGAGTCTCTGGTTTCCCCAGTGGGTTTGCACCTATCTCACTGTGGCTCCACTGCCCAGAGCAGAGCTGGTGATGCAGCCGTACTGTAAACTACATCAGAGCTACTTGTACAATAAACTGCAGATCAACCAACCGTCACATTAGTACATGGGCAACCAGACTGATGCAGTGACTCTGTCTGTCTGTCTGTCTGTCTGTCTGTCTGTGTGCCTGCCTGCCTGTGTCTGTCTTTATCTGTCTGTCTCTCTGTACCTGGTCCCCCAGACTTGACCTGACCCTGTCTGTCTCTCTTTCTGTCTGTCTCTCTTTCTGTCTGTCTGTCTGTCTGTCTGTCTGTCTGTCTGTCTGTCTGTCTGTCTGTCTGTCTGTCTGTCTGTCTGTCTGTCTGTCTCTCTGAATGTCTGTCCAGACGCAGTGTGTTTCTGTCGTCTGCAGGGGGTGTAAAACTCACTCAAAGTTATACATGCACTGTGGCAAAGACACACACACCCCACTATGGGGAATCTAGAGTTCGCCAGAGCACCAGGATGGCAGGACGCCATCTCTGATTGCGCTTGTTGCCATTTTCATTTTCATGTGTAACAGACAATGACGTTTTATTTTATCTTATCTTATTGCACTTTTCTTGAGCCAACTGCAAGACAACAAACGAAATGTCCCTTTGACTCCCATTACAAAATAGCAAGGATGTCTTCGTTCTCCGAAGGATACAACATACAATGTTGACATTGATTCAGATCCCCCAAGTGGATGTGCTGAATGGCCGTCACGCCAATAGGCCTTCTCAGCCGAGTCTTAGGGAACAATAAGCCGCGCCAACAGTTTATATCCACTCGAAAGACACTGGTCTGTTAAGGGGAGAAGTGGTCTTG
>NC_085872.1:9623593-9628593 GCF_034702125.1 Engraulis encrasicolus
CTAGTCGAAGAGCTGACATCCGCTGAAACTCTGGTTCCTGTAACCACTTCCACATGCGCCGAAATGTTTCCCGACCGGACTTCAGTTTACTCCACGGCTTCGGGTTCCGCAGAAGGTCCGACAATGTACCCTGTGAGCGACACAAGATCCGCTGGGCGAAAATTGCTTGAGGTATACTGTAACGTTTTAGCTCTGCTGTGATCCGCTGTGCCACCTCTTTGGTGTTGATTTCCTCCACCTGTCCAGACGCACCACCTTGGCCAGCACCCGTTGCATGTCTGTCTCGCTCGCCGAGCATAGAACCGTTGGCCTGCGAGTGCAAGTGACTGTGCGGGTGCATGCCGTTAAGATTCGAGATCATACCGTGCCCGTGACCCCCTAAACTCCGAGCAAGGTGCTCCTCGCCTCGGGAGAGCATAGCGGCGTGGGACTCGAAGCCTCCCGTGGATAGCATCTTGTCGTTGGCCAAGTGAGCGCTGGGCCCGTACGCGGATAGCGTTTGCTGGGAGTTGTGCAAGGAACCCAAGCCATTTGACAGTGGCGAGAGTGGTGGACCCATCCCGGACATCTCTTTGGGATAGTGTCCGTACAGGTTGCTCATTGATGCCAGGCCTCGGTCGTCTCTCATCAGGGTGAAACTTCCACTGACATTGCCCGTCGCGAGTCGCTGATGCGCGGCATGGTGGTGCGAGTGCGGGTGGGGATGATGGAACTTGTCGGAGACGCTGGAGATGGGAGGAAGATGCTGGAGAGGGGTGAGAGTGGTGTACGTGTTGGGGAGGCTCATACCGGACTCGCACATGGTCATCGCCGGGTGCAGGTGTCCGGAGAGCGCAGGGTCTGTCCGGTAATCCCCGGCACCCTCCAGGATGGAAGCCATGCTGGAGACCATAGCTGAGCGTCCGTGCGATACTAAGTTCCGGTGGGATGCTGATGACGGTCGCCCGTGCGAAGAATTCATCAAGTCTCCCGTCTGTGAATGGGAGACGCCGTGCATGTTGCCAATGTTTTCCATCGTAAGTTCCATCGTTGAAAGATTATTTCTTTCCGCCTCCCCTCCCGCCCTCTCTCTCTCTCTCTCTGTCACTCACACACACAGCCCTTGCGTACACACTCTCTCGCAGACCCTCTGTGTTGAAAAAAGATTCCCCGCCGAAAACGATTTCAAAGGCAGCCCATTGATTCCAAGCCTTTGCCCTCAGTCCAGCATGGTTTGATCAATCGTATTTCAGTGTCCGACCGAAAAGAAAAGAATGGATGAAATTTGATTTAAAAAAGAAGATCAGCAACCCGTTCCTCTCTCTCGTTCAGATGTCTGGCCGTGGAGCAGTGCACTGGCTGCGCGTGTGTCTCATTCGCTGTACAACAGCGCTTCTACTGTGAGCTGCGTCTGGACTGTGGGTGTCCACACGTGTGCGCGCTCCTCCGTGTGTAAAAGCACGTGGATGCGCTCCACACACAGAGACACACACACACGAGAGAGAGAGAGAGAGAGAGAGAGAGAGAGAGAGAGAGAGAGAGAGAGAGAGAGAGAGAGAGAGAGAGAGGATGGAGAATCAATCCAGTTTGGTCCTTTTCCCTTCTCACCAACAGAGTTCAATGGCCTTTACGAGGATCGCTGATTGACCATAAGACGCGTCACTTGAGTGAGCTATAAAACATTTCATGTATGACTTTATACACCCCTAAATGGGTGACTGAGTTATTCACATGAAATGTGAAAAATTACTGAATTTGTATTATGATATATTGTGTACATAATGTGTATCACCACGATGCACTATTTTATAAGGAAATGTATTCAGGAGTTGAATTAATGAAAATAATTACTCTTACAGAATTATACCAAAAAGGAACTCTCGTAACAGTAAAATGTATCCATCCATCCATCCATCCATCCATCCATCCATCCATCCATCCATCCATCCATCTATCTATCTATCTATCTATCTATCTATCTATCTATCTATCTATCTATCTGTCTATCTGTCTATCTATCTATCTATCTATCTATCTATCTATCTATCTATCTATGACAAGGTATCTTACATGGTCTGACATACACTGAAATGACTTCAACTGAACAAGAAGATTAGGCTACGTGGTTTTCAAGCGTACTGCACAATATTTACATCTATAGATGGAATATTTGTCTGTTTTGTGGTCAAGAATCTAGGCTATCCGGTATAGGGAGTGCCTCAGATGTCGGCTGTGCAGAACATTAAAGTTTTCACGCTAGTTGAAGATGCATGTTTTCCCTTTCTTGTGGCCATTGATAAATCTGATCAATATATTGACTGACACTGATTAATTGTGTTTGGTGACCCAGGGTGAGGGAGCACTGCATAGGTCAGGAAGTTTAGAGTTGAGAGAAGGTGAGCAAGAAAATGCCTCGCCAACTGGACCTCCGCGCCTTCGACAGTCGTCCACTCCATCGTGCTGGTACTGCGTGCATGTTCCTCGTACTTTTGTTCATTATGATATTTTGTAGTTTTTATGGTGGTAGGCTATTGTCCTTATTGTTCCGCTGTGTTTAAACCCGACGCGGCGCTTGCCCTACTCGGGGAGATAGATGTAAGGCTGCAACGTGACTGAAAAATGTGTATGCTGTATGGAAATGAAAAATGTATGTAGCTTTCTACTGTTTATCCCGAACACTATGTTGTCTGAACTATTTTTGCCCCCTATCATTGTGGTGAATTTTCTCATCGTCCCTTCGATAATGTAATAACATTTCGATAACAATTCGATAACATTTGTGTGTAAGCCACAGCTGAGTTCTTTGTGCAGAAGACAGGCAAGTAGGACACAGTTCCATTTCCAATTAGACAAAGAATTAAGCTCGCTTGACAATGTTTTACATTCAACACCACCCACGAATCCATCCTATTAAAAGTACATCACCATTTAATAATAATAATAATAATAATAGGCCTAAAAAAATAAAATAAAATAAAAATAATAATAATAATAATAATAACAATAATAATAATAATAATAATAATAATAATAATAATAATAATAATAATAATAAAGAATGGTTAATTGAAGAGTTAACCATTGGTTAATTGGCAAAGTTTGTGATGTAATCTAACTTCTCAGGTAGGCCTAGGTTTTTATCTCCTCTAAATCTGGCATAGGCTATTACCGGTATGACCTCGTGCTCTTTAGTTTTACCTTCACTCTAGTAGTACCCTAATGGGGACACTTTGCTTCTGTCTTACGCAACACAAATAAACGTAGTGTCTTCTTGCTTTAATGTCCCCTATCGATGAGCCCTTCTATCGGAAATAAATTACTGCGTAGGGCCTAGTGCAGAATCCGTTAGGTCCACGCTGCTCAGCGCCAGAGAGGCTTCGGTATTGGCTGCCTGACCACCACAGTGATGGATGTTGGCTAACATACCCTTATAATTCACTTGGTGTTAAGTGTTTGCTGTGAACAACCAGTTCGAATGCGTAGGCGCGATTTCTGAGTTTGGGAAAACAGAGGCCTCCTCGACACGTTCATCTGAAAATGAGACAGAAGATAGTCTTCAACTCTGTCGACATGGGATGCTGTTATATATTTTCGTCACAACATTATTCCTCTATATGTTCCACAGCAAAAGGACTGCGTCTTTACCCTTCTTTAGTGGCTGTCCTTTGGCGCTCTATACACTGCAGCGCATTCTTTTTCCCTCAGTCAACTTCAAGATTGAATCCTTGATACACTCAAAGTCCAAAACCCATTGATCATTTCTCAGAATGGTCAATCTAGACCTGCATCTGCCTGCATCCTCCAGTTTACAACATGACTGACAAAGGTGATAGGCCTAGAGCATGGATTATTTGATGAAAATTGGTCAAACCGTGCGTTTCTGGGTGATCTTGACGAGGCTAATATTATTTAGGAGTATATTCAAGTTAACTGAAGTTTAAACACATCTGTTATGATGATATCAACTGAAATATATTTTATATTTTATATCGAGGCCTGTATTTTCCTTCGTGCGTAAAACACACTGTCCAGCGTCCAACAGTGCACCATTCTACAAAACGTATTTTTTCCTGCGTTAAAGACACAAAATAATCAAAAAAAAATATTGGCCACTCTTTGTAGTGAATTAGGGTATCTGAAAACGACTAGAGTTGGCAAATTTAAACTCGAAATAGCCAGATAATCAGTATTTACATCCTATTATAATTGCGACGTTTGCTTTGGCACAGAAAGTAGCATGTAGGCGTAGGCTAACAACAACAACAACAAAAATAACAAAAACAAAGCAACAATAATAGCAATAATAATAGCAACAATAATACACCGCATCATATTTATTTATTTATTTACTGTTAGACTATTAGGCCTATTATTATTATTATTATTAGTAGTAGTAGTAGTAGTAGTAGGCCTAGTAGTAGTAGTAGTAGTAGTAGTAGTATTATCCGTCTTATTATTAATAATAGCCTAATATTAACAATAATAACAGCAGAAATTGATCATCTGACCTTGCACAGTTTAGTTTTAAAAAAAAACACACCCACACACCTAAAAGCCTACACCTCGCCTTATTGAAAAGCAAGGACAGACACGTGTCAGTATTCTCTCTCTGTGTGTGTTTTCATGACAATACTCCCTCTTCTCTCTCTCTCTCTCTCTCTCTCTCTCTCTCTCTCTCTCTCTCTCTCTCTCTCTCTCTCTGGCCTTATTTCCGAAGTGCCACGCGGGCCGCATTTCTTTAATCGGGTGCCTTTTTGGCCTACCCACACTTCATCCACCTGTTTCACCCCGCACACAGGCGATACTGTTTACGCACATACATTTTCCATAGTTTAGGCGATGTCTTTCATATATTCACATGTTTATTAATATTGTTGAAAACATTTGGAATGTTTAACTGAAGCTACATGTCTTTATATTTCAAGAGACCACGTCGGACTTTGATTTAAAAAAAAAAAAAAAAAAAACTGCAATAAACTTCATTTTGACAAGACTAGAATAGCTTAATGCAGCAATTCACA
>NC_085872.1:9641093-9726093 GCF_034702125.1 Engraulis encrasicolus
GGATTAAGCATGTATGCATACATCTTCGTTCTCGCTGGAGAATGGACTTCTCATGATCGTGCAGCTCTCGCGGTGGACCGATCATCAAAGTGCTTCAAGAGGTCCGCAAGGACCACTGCACTCTAGAAGCTGAGATAGATGACTTGGCGTATTGGGCAAGATCCCTGGCCGTGGTGCTGAAGTACTACAAGGGCCGAGAAATTCTCGAGCGAGGGCAGTATCTGTGCACCGCATGCAGGTATGTGCGAGGTCTGAGTGGACAACCCCCGGCCGATGATGGTCAGAGAGCAATGGAGCAAGGTGAACTGGAGAGGAAGCTAGTACGCCTGACGAATCAAATAAACAGCAGTGGAAGGGATTAGGCATGCCAAATGTCATTACGCTTCTCCCAAACTTAACAAAACGTGCATTATTTATCCGCAACATTTATTGTAGTTTGTTCATACTCGTAGATTTATATTATTATTAAAGTAAACATTAATGAAAAGATCAAATTTGGCAATAGGCAGCACAAATTCAATGAACAGCATATTGCAATTCCTACTCTGGCCACCATCCTACCCAGTACACCCTTAAACTCATCTATTTACTGTATTTATGCCACCATGGCACAGCAGACACGTTCGGTCCTCCAGCCATTGTCAATGCATGGTGTAGATAAATAAATGGATGAATCTACATATTCAGAGTGAGTTTTCTTCACCATGTCCTATCTGTCTCTTTGTGTTTTTTTCTTCATTGAATAGACATGATTATTTTCAATGACAGATGTAAACTTCAATATGTTGATATTTTAAGCGATTTAGATTATGCACGTTCATATCTACAGTGGCCTACATACTGTATCTAGTATTTTAACACAACGCATGACAAGTATACAGTATCACATTTTAGCTGCCCATTGAAATATATTTTAGAGTTATAAGTTATTAGATGCAGGCTGTCCGCCAATGGCCAGAGCTTGGAAATGTAATATGAATTGATGATGATCCGTGGAGAACAGGATAGGCCAAATCCTATTGTTAAGACCTAAAGGCCTGCTGTGTTTCATGGTTACGTTTCCATACTCTTGAAAAATTGATATCTCTGCCTCAGTGAATGAATGATTAAATAGCCAGTGAGTTTCTTACGCAAAGCAGGAGGAAATCGAACTGAATGCAGATCTGCAAAGCCAGGAGAATGAACCACCAAGGCGGCTACTGCTTCGCACTGGAAAGCAATTGAATTATATTAGAAGCTGTACAGATGAATTTGAATAAAAGAAGCAACAGCATTTCTTAATAGTTTAGTCTTGTGTGTGTGTGTGTGTGTGTGTGTGTGTGTGTGTGTGTGTGTGTGTGTGTGTGTGTGTGTGTGTGTGTGTGTGTGTGTGTGTGTGTGTGTGTGTGTGTGTGTGTGTGTGAGAGAGTGTACTGTGTGTGAGCTCGAATGTGTGTGCATATGTGCATACCTCTGTGTGTGTGTGTGTGTGTGTGTGTGTGTGTGTGTGTGTGTGTGTGTGTGTGTGTGTGTGTGTGTGTGTGTGTGTGTGTGTGTGTGTGTGTGTGTGTGTGTGTGTGTGTGTGTGTGTGTGTGTGTGCACGCGCATGCATGTGTGTGTGTGTGTGTGTGTGTGTGTGTGTGTGTGTGCGTGCGTGCACGTGTGTGTGTGCGTGCACGTGCGTGTGTGTGTGTGTGTGTGTGTGTGTGTGCACGTGCGTGCGTGTGTGTGTGTGTGTGTGTGTGTGTGTGTGTGTGTGTGTGTGTGTGTGTGTGTGTGTGTGTGATGCGCCTGTGTGTGCGTGTGTGTGTGTAAGGTCACTCTACAGCCCTGTGCTGAACAAGTGTCAGAGATCAAAGATCACACAGGAGAGCGCAATCAGATACCATTACCCTAATCAACAAACTAGGCACCACTCACACATCCATAATCCATAACAATACGGGAGTATTTCAAGCCTTTGTGAAATATTGCTTTAAGCCGTTTTCACCCTAATAAGTAAATTGAGTCTGAGCTCCGCCACCATGTCGAGGCAGGTCCTGGAGGCCCGAGAGGTTGGCCTTAGGGCACTGTTCTTCACAGATGTTAGTTAATTACACCGCATCATGGTAGTCAAATATCAAAAGACTGTTCTTAAATTATACAGATGTGCGTCATTTGTAGTAGGCTATACATTTTGCATATTTGCATGCTATTTTCAATTTTTGCTTCTCATTTGTTGACTACAATTTGCACATTCACATGCTATTTGTATATTTGTTTACTTTCTTCAGCTATGAAAATCATCAAATGTTCTGATTAAAAAAAACAAAAAAACCCAAAAAAGAACCAAAGCTATGTCCACAAAAGACTGCTTATCCATTTTTTTCATAGTCGTTTACTTTGTTCATTGTCATAATCATCTGCAATTCAGCAACCAAACCTGAAATTGTCTACAAATCATCACAAGAAGGTGAACATATTCTCTCCATAGTCATTTGAATTATCTGTGATTTTCAGAAATGTCACAACATCTGAAATATTTGGATAAAATCCAAAGTAAAAAAAAGGCCACCCTCACACATACACCAAGGGAATTATTTAAAATACAGACATACTGTACAATATTTGTGTAAGTGTATTACATGATGGAATATATTTTATTAAGTTTGTTGATAACTCAAAGTTATAAATACAGCTGAGTTAGAAAGGAGGGTCACACTACATCTGGAGATGTCTGGCCTGTAGAGTGCCATTTCTGTTAAACCTCAGGGGTGATAAGTTATCTGTATTAATTATTCTCATCTACAGTCTGTAAAGTTTTTGCCAGCTTTATCAATAGCATCATATCAAATGCATGTATTTAACAATGTGTTTCTGTCTGTGCAGTTCTATTGTATTTCTATTCTATATTTTGTCTATTCATCTGTTCAGTTTTATTCTATCTATTCTATGTTGATTCTATTCTATGTGCAATGGTAATGATCTATTATATTTCCCTTTGTGCGTTGTTTAATAATTCTATCACTGCATGCCGTTTAGTCCATCGCAGTGTGCGGTTTCTTCCATCACCTGGTCCTACTCAGGCTGAGCTGTGACGGAGGTAATTGAGGGGACCAGAGGTCAGGGGGTCGGCAGGGTGGGGATGGAATTCTAGGGATGACAGAGGAGGTTACGTAACAGCTGGGAGAGAGGAAGTGGTATTGGGTCCACTGACACTGTTTATGATCTGGACTGCACCCCCCTCCCCTCCTCCACTTCCCAACCCACGTCCCATTACTCCTCTTCACCGGAAATATTTTATTGTCGAATGGACAGAGGTGTTTAGAGGGTCACTGAGGTCTGTGAGTGCACCCCTTCCCCGATGGCCATCACCATTTTTTTTTCAACTAACCATCTAAATAAATAACACTACTGCATCTGTACGTAAATCAAGTTGGCTCAATAGCAACTAAAAGGAGCCTTAAAATTTCACTGCAAAAACAATAAATTGTTCATGTGAGGACTAGGTCTCCTTGCATACCTCTGTTTGCTCCTCTGAAACTGCTCTGTTATTCTAGAAAATATTGTGCGACTGCAAATCACAAAAAAATCTAATTTTATTTAAGTTTTACCCTCGCTAGATTGATGTGCAGCGTTATATGCAAATATAATATCATATCGTGACACCTTCACACTACACTATCATTTCCTTTTCTCTCTCTCTCTCTCTCTGATTTCCACAGACATCTCTCCTGTTCTCCTTGCTTTGCCCTTGTCTTCCCTTCCTCTCTCATCTCCTCCTCCATTACCTCACACGCGTACGTACGCATGCACGCGCACATGCAAAGCACACACACACACACACACACACACACACACACACACACACACACACACACACACACACACACACACACACACACACACACACACACACACACACACACACACACACACACACACACACCCCACCATCTCACAGGGCTCTAACACAGAGCTGTGGTGGAGGTACTCGGGCGACTGCCTTTAAATTAATATATTGATATTGACAAGCCATCTGGTCAGACGCCTGAGTTATAGGAAGGAGGAGGGCTGCCGATCACGTGACCTGTGCGGTGTGGGCGCTCCTGGCTCCTGGAGCGAGGGACAGGCGAGCCGCCTGCTGGCTTTAAATTCACGCCGAGCACCAGGACACTTGCAGTACAGTAGCCGCCATTGGATGGACTTTGCTGTAGAGGAGCTGGTCCTCAAAATAATTATGTTTCTTCTTCCAAAGGGGGATTTGTACAGTATTAATCACATCTACAATTATGGAAGTTTACATATACTCTAACGTCTGGCATAGAAAAAGAGACATTGTGCTGAACTGCTCAAAGCGTAGTTACTTTGAGTAGGCCTACATTGAAAATTATTATTTTTTATTTTCTCTGAGTGACTGCTTTCCAATCAGAAAGGTTAAGAATGTTTCAGAATGGCCCTCCCATGGCCTGACGGTAAGGCACTGAGTTGCTACGCCGGAGACCTGGGTACGATTCCGGCCGGCGTCATTTGCTGATCCTTTCCCATCTCTTTCTGACTCGTTTCCTGTCTCTCCTCCACTGTCCTGTCAAAAATAAAGGCAGAAAAGCCCTGAAAAATATTGAACAAAAAAGAATGTATCACAATGTCTTTCTTTGTTATGCGCTCTCCCAGCCTAATGTAATATTTGTTATGCTCGCCCACCTTTGCACAAGCGCAGCTCGGTCACTGCCTCCTTGGGTTGATTAAATACGGCATACAATCAGACGCAAGAAGTCAAATTGCACAGCCATTTTAAATATGCAGTTATAGGAAGGGTTCAGATATACAGCGGCATGAATGCTATGCATATCATGTGCATTACGAATATGGGTCAATATTACAATTATCTAGATGAGGTTGAATGGTGGCCAATCAGTGGAGTGGTTTCGCAGCCCTCTGGCCACCGCTGACCTCTTGCTCCTTCTATTGACCATGGGGGGCAAAGGTCATCAACAGGGGTCAACTGGCTTAGGCCGCTGCACTGGTCAACCATCTCCATGGAAACGCCTCTGCTGGCTGCTCTCTGCCCCTTGGAGACGTGAGTGAGAGGGAGCCAAGAAGCTGTGGTTGTGCTCTCACAGCCTTACAGTGCCCACTGGTGGCCAAAAAGCTGTAGTGCAACTTGCTGTTGTGTTGCAGTTAATGATCTGTTTCACTATAAGCCTCCTTCTCTGTGGTGAGGTCCAGTCAAGCTGCCCCCAGAACTCAGCAGCTTGCAGGACTACACTGGACTTTATGCCCAGTTTTTGTCCAGATGACACAACACAACATTTACAATGTTATTTAATGTTAGGAAATTAATCACTCCACATACTACTACCACCATGTCAGCATGTTACACTAGGACAATAATAACAACAATAAATATATGCACAACCTAAATTATCTCTATTTTATATTATCATTTATTACCATTCCACAATGCTGCCACTCGTGCTGTGTCAGATGGTTATACCAGAGATTCTTTAAGTATCTCTCTACTCTCTCTGGTTACACTATAGGACAATGTAAATGCATAAGAACAAATAACTGTTTGGTATGTCTCTATATTTCAGTCCTGTACTTCATTGTCTGTATGTTTGAATGTCTTCATGTCTATTGTGTATGTCTATGTCTATTCCCAAAGTATGTCTATGTCTGCATGGGAAAGTAAGAAACAGTTTCAATTCTTTGAATGACCAGTGCATGTAAAGTAATCGACAATAAAGCTGACTTGATTTGACACCGATATTCATGCCAGTTTGTGTGGTATGGAAATGTGTTGGAAAATGTACAAATGGTACAAATATGTTGTGATTTGTATGATAAAATGCACGTCTTCAATTCTTAAAAATTGTTTTCTGTTGGCCTATGTACAGTTAGATATGTTTCCTTCAAACATACACAACTGTAAGCAGAGGTTTCAGTAGATTTATTTATGATTACACTGAATCCTTTGTACAGAGCTTACATTATAGGCTTAACCTTACTGTCACAAAAATTGTAATAATCAAGTCTTAATCTAGTATTGTTCACGCTACCCTTGACTTGTCAGTACCCGGTGATGCCACATTTTTCGGCTCAGCCCTTTCTGAGATCTGAGCTATTCTAATGGGGGCAGCTTTTGTTTACATTTTTAAAAATTCTTAACATAGGCCTACTCCAAATATTTTTCCAAAAGTTATCGCTGTTTGCTAGTTGTCTGCTGATGTTGCATAATCTTTTGGATGTTTTTGGGAATAAATCAAGATGTTTCTTTTTTAAAATGTAAACAAACACCTGCCCCCATCAGAATTTTAGATTAGATTAGATTCTTTATTGTCCCGTAGGGATATTTGGTTTCACATCAGACTGTTCAGTTCCATCAGGTTAGATCTTGTAGTAGGCCAACACATCTCATTTGCTAAACATATAGACACACTTTTCACACATAGACACAGAAACTTCCTCAGACATCCACACAATACATATACTCACATCTATACATATACACTCCAATATCCACTCCTCTACATACCTATACATTACATTCCTCTCCTCCACACAACCCATCCATTTTTTATTCAAATGTATTCTATTTTATTCTACCCTCCCCCTCATTTACCCAGCTATGCCACCAGCTATGCAGCACCTCTCATTCTCACCTATGTCACCACACATGCATTAGTCCATACATACACTGCACCACATGTTGTTTCATCCCTGCATTGCCCCAAGTGTCACCTTATACCCGTTGTGTGGCATCCTGTTGGCCTTTTCCCCTCCAACCTCTTGAGCATGGGGGATTGTGTGTGTGTGTGTGTGTGTGTGTGTGTGTGCGTGCGTGCGTGCGTGCGTGCGTGCGTGCGTGCGTGCGTGCGTGCGTGCGTGCGTGCGTGTGTGTTTGTCACAAAAGTTTGTTCAGTGCGGTTATAGCTGAGGGAACAAAACATTTCCTGAAATGTGCTTTTTGCCAGTCCAGGGTCCTGTACCTATGACCAGATGGACAAAAGGTGAAGAACTGGTTCAGGGGGTGGTTTGGACTGCTTGTTATTGCGTGGGCTAGGCGTGGCTTTGTCATTTGCGTCAGTGAGGCTGGGGGTGGGGAGGTGTATTATCTTGGATGCCAAATTGGAGATTTTGATTAGTTTGATCAGATTACAATGGCCAGGATCTCGGAAAAGGCTGAAAAAAAAATCTCAGGTACTGACAAGTCCAGGGTAGTGTGAGCATTACAACTGCATGTTGAAATTGGCTGAAGTTATCCTTTAAGGCTCTCTTTATTGTCATAGCGCTGTTGTTATCATGTGGTTGAGTCTTTTTTTAGTAATAAGAGCAGGGCTGGTCTGCGATCAAAGAAAGGCCTGGGCATTTTTTGCGTAGACCAGCTCCGCACACAGCTCTCCTACTTTTCTATGATATTATGATTGGCTCAGTCCACTAGATTCTATATAGGGTAGTTTATATTAGATCCAGGTTGCAAATTTGCGTTCAAATGCGCTGGACACCATGGCGCACCATTTGGAACGTTATGACGCACGACATGATGAGTGTCATAGTCAAATAACACACAGAACCCTACTTATCAGTTCGGCATGAGTTGGCACAGTGGTTAGCGCGTCGGCTCCCCATTCATTATTTCAGGCAGTGGTCTAGTAGTCCCTTTAATGTAATAAAACACTTATTCAGTGAAGTAATTGTTCCATAATTTCTTTAGTAGAGTCCACTTGAGCTTTTATTTTCGTTACAATTATTTGTTCTTATTTTTTACACCTTGAGGCTACATAATATTGAGCAATGAAACAAGTGAATGCACAAACTAGTACATGCAATAAAGCACTGTTACAGTAAGTCCTGCATTTAGCCGTAAAACTCATGCAAGCATTTAGGCCATGTCCAGACTGTTGAGCAACTCGGAATGAGTGTGGAAAGCAGTATGGGACTGCTTAGGCTACTGCTCACCTCTGCTTTGCCTTAAATGTTATCAGAAGGGGGATGTCTTGCTGTGAGGCTATTGGAGGCACACTCAGTATATGAGCCATACAATGGACAACCAGGTTCGGAGGCCCCGGAGATGCATAGACGGTGTGTGTTTGGTTTGGGATGTGGGGTGGAGCAAATTCTCCAAGGTTACACACACACACACACACACACACACACACACACACACACACACACACACACACACACACACACACACACACACACACACACACACACACACACACACACACACACACACACACATGCATCATGCACGTGGGCCTAGCGTACTAACACATTTGTGCCAGGCCACTTACTTGTCAACTTCTCTAAAGCCATTTTGAATACAGAGAAATGGGGAATAGAAATGCATATTAGAGCATTAGGATACCCTTAAGACACCACATATTTTACATATTTTATACTAGGTAGGCTATCGTTTTTTTTTAGATGCATCCTTCCATAACCACCAGGGGTGGATCTATCCATTTTGTGGCCCTAGGTGAAATATAAACATGGGGCCCTCAAATGTCATTCTTTAGACACATGCTTTTAGACAAAATAAGGATCACTCTTAAGTGGTCTTACCCAGGACGGATCTTCGATTTTCATGTAGCCTAATGCTTAGATTTGTTGCATTGAAGTATTTAAAGGGGCAGAAGGTAGTATGACGTCATTTGCGCGGTGTCTGTGGCATGCCTGACTCAAAATCTACACAGTAACGAAAAAATGCAGTTCAGATAAACTCGCTGTGAGAGTTTTTCATCACGGAATGCCAGCAGTTGATTCAAATCTGAATGCGATATGTAAAGCGATGTTTTCAAATGAAAAATGTTTACCACAACACTCCTTCGAACCGTCCTGCCAAAAGTTGCATGTGGGGTTTTCTGACAGTGGACCGTGGAAGTGGTCGCGAGAGCCATCATTCACTTACTAATGACTGGCATAAGCATCGACTGACTTGGGACTGTGATGAATTAAACTTTTAATCCTACCTGGAGCCCCTTTAAAGACATACAATTGGGCTTTTGGTGCTATTTTAGTGTTTTGTGTCGTATATTATATATCTGTAATTAAGTGATAAATTAAGATCAGGCCAATTTTTGTGTGTTTACTGTGGCTGGTGTGAAAGTTGGGGGCCCCTATGGAGGACAGATTTAGTTGGGGCCCTAGGCAATTCTCTAGATTTGCCTAATGTAATGTCTGCCACTGATAACTACTTATCTTGATTTAGACCTACTTACTGTAGTTTGTATTATCTGTATAGTTTGTGTCACAGGAATATATACAGAACATTTTGACATATACTGGTAATCAGTTCAAATATGCTCAAAGGTTATTTAGGTAAGAGAATAGGCTTTCAAAGCTACTTAATTCATGAATACATTTCCGAAAATGGTCATTTCGCTGTATGTATTTATGCTGCATTTCTGAAAGCGGACTAAACATTTTTTGATGACCAAAATAATATAATTAAAGCCATTTATAACAAGGTTTATTTTCAAAATAAAAGCTGTTATGTAACACAGAGGAAGTCGTCAGGTGCATTGGAGCAATGCTAGCATCCCACTCCGGCTGCCGTAGTAAAACAGAGTGACGTTGAGGTCTTAAGGAGGATAATCTACGTGCCCGCACACTCAACTGTACACACTGTTTATTATTGCTGTTTGGTGCATCCAAATCATACCGTCCGATCTAGCGCGGTATTGTCAGCTGTCTTCCGAACATGGCGAACAAAATCAACGAAGCCCATGAGCACATCGCTAAAGCAGAGAAATGGTGAGAAAAATCAGTGCCAGCGCAATATTTTTCTTTCGGTTGCAATGCTTCTGATCCCAGTCGACCGTCGCACCGCTAGCTCCCTCGCGCTAGGGTCATTGAATGCTGAAAGCAACTGTCAGAACGTGTCCTTGTGCACATTGTGTGCGTTTTGGTTACCTAACGGATGTCACGTTAGGATGAGTCTATGGTGAAATTATAACAAAGCTGGGAAGGAGTATGGATTCAGTGCGTGATAGGCGGATTTACGATGCGTCTGCCGTAGACTTGTTGTTTGGCACCGCATGTGAATCGTATAATCATTCGGAAAAACGGGACGCAGTGAAGGTTATGGACTTCCTTGGGGTCAGATATTGATGTAGAAATTTGCTTGCTAACTCTTTTTTCCAGACAGAAAGCAGATTGTCCTCAGTGCAGTTTGGACATTTCTGTCCAGATCTCTCCCCCAAAATACCGTTACAATATAGCGCAGCAGCATCACTGTTGCATCAAGCGTGCCTATGTTGGCAATGACAGTGACGACCAGAGCCCTCTTCCATGGTCTTTCTAATAAACATCATAGGCTTCTTATTACATATCTGATACATTTCAGAATGTAATTCTGCATGATGACAAATATAAAGTGTAAATGGTCCATGGGCTAAACCGTAGCTTCCGGGGTGCTTCAGGCGAGCTACCACCGATTCAGCACCATGGATAGCGACTTGTCATAAGGTTAAACCTAGCGTCCCAACCTTAGCTCCAAATTGCCTAAAATGTGTCTTCGACATGCCTAAGTGTAGGCTACTCATCTGTTCTTACTGCGAGCACCTAGTTGACTTCCATGAAAATGCTCATACCACTAATGGCTATTGCCACCCTATGTATACTGCCCTTCAAAGGCAAAGTGCAGTAATTATGCCAACAATGAAACCAAGAAAAATGCCTTCAAAGTTTTGGCAACTGGATATTGTAGTTGCTGCAAATTTGACATGGCAATTTTTGTAAAACAGGACACATTTGGACCATAACACTTTGTCACAAGATAAAGAAGGAGTTATGAAGACCATTTTCTGTCTATGCTTAATTTTCACACAATGTGTAGTTACTGCACTTTGCTTTTGTACGGCACTGCCAATGAGTAAAGTATTCGCATAACCACCCCTGCCTTCACTGGATGCAGCCTTCACAAGGAATATTGTCAGATGTGGAAGTATGCCACAGAGGCAGCACAAGTCAAGATGTGTTCACGGTTCTTTATGTTTTTATAGTTAGGATCAATAGGTTATTCATTCTAATTTAGTCTATCCTTGAAGATGGAGTATAAATGTGACATCACATTTAGAGATGATAGAATTATAATTTTTACTGTTTTTGCAGCTTAAAAACAAGTATGACTAAATGGAAGCCAGACTTCGATGGTGCTGCAACAGAATATTCTAAAGCAGGTAGGTCACATCTTTTATCCAATATCTCACATATGCTTTGAAAAACACTGGTCAAATTGGTGTCTTAAAGCTCACATATTCCAATAATACCGTATCTGTCTCCAAAGGCTATTGATGTCTGTGTTACCTTGTATACAAGGGTTATGCACACCTGAACTCGTATGAATTTAGGAAACATAAACACATACTTAACTAATATATTTTACTGATAGGACGTCAGAGGTGGACACGTTTCAGTAAAAAAAGGCCCTTTTCACTATTTAAAGGACCACTTCTGCCAATTTTAATATCCTGTATTGCTCACGCTACCCTGACTTGTCAGTACCCGGTGATACTTCATTTTTTCGGCTCAGCCCTTTCCGAGATCTGAGCTATTCTAATGGGGGCAACATTTGTTTACATTAAAACAATTCTTAACATAGGCCTACTCCAAATATTTTCTCCAAATGAATTGCTGTTTGCCAGTTGTCTGCTGATGTTGCATAACCTTTTGGATGTTTTTGGGAATAAATCAAGATGTGTATTTGAAATGTAAACAAATCCCTGCCCCCATTACAATGATCAGGATCTCGGGAAAAGGCTGAAGAAAAATAAAAAAAAATATTCTCAGGTACTGACAAGTCCAGGGTAGTGTGAGCATTACAACTGCATGTTGAAATTGGCTGAAGTTATCTTTTAAAGACATTTAGGGAGTTGTTTAAGATGTCATTGGGCCAGGTGTTTGAAGAGTCTTTAACCCAGCTTTGTACCTGTCTTCCACAGCTGTTGCTTTCAAAAACGCCAAGCAGTTTGACCAAGCCAAGGAGGCCTATCTGAAGGAGGCGGAGTACCATACAGAAAACAAAGCGTATCCTTTTCATTGCATTCAAGGCATCTATTAAACCTCATGGTTGCTGTTACTAATTAGCAAACTTATAATTGTTTTGCCATCAGATCATGCAGATCTGTACTATACAGATTTTGAAAGCAAAATCCCACCTGGGAAACTCCCATTGTCATTGTGACACAGCACACACAACAAAATGGCATTTATGGCTCACCCATGCAAAGGTGTAGCCCCAAATGGTGCCCCTAAGGGAGCAGTGCTGTGGGACGGTACTATGCTCAGGGTACCTCAGTCATGGAGGATGATCTTCCACCACCACTGCTCATCAGTTTGTAGCTGGTCAGACAAGATATTTTAAGACGTTTTAAAGTCAGTTTACAAAAGTAAAATCGTAACCCAATCTCAACTGCATGCCAGTTTCTGTTCAAGTGTGTGCACTGTATGGTAGGGTCTTATAGTAAAGTGAGGCACTTTGAAGGTTTGCATCAGATCATAATTTTTCTATGTCAAATCTTGTTATCATGATTAGCCCTTGACCAGTATTTTCAGGCTTTTCCATGCTGCCAAGTAAGTCACTAGCAAAGCTTTTGTGTTATTTTATACATTTTTATGTCTTTATGTTTTTCTATGTTCAAAATATTCCAAATAATACCTAAGACCATTTTTCTGCCATCTCACATGTCTCTTGTGTTCTCCCCAGAGCCTATGAACAGGCAGGCATGATGCTTAAGGTATGTGATATAAGATTTGTGTGTCATTGATGGTCTTATTTTTTCCAGCCCCCGAACTTCAGTGGTGCCATACCTTGCAAACCTGCCACAAAATGTCTGAAATCAAAGTGTTCTTTACTGCCAGGTTACCATGTACCAATCATTATGCACAGGATTTAACGTTGCCTTTCACCAGCTATCACAAATTTAAAACTATAACGAGCACCCACGCACGCTCGCACACTGGCACGCACAAACACACACGCACGCACGCATACACAAACACACAATACTCACTACTCAATACACACACTGTTTTTGCACAGGATATGAAGCGAATGCCAGAGGCCATCCAGCTGATTGAGAAAGCCAGCATCATGTATGTGGAGAATGGGACATCTGGCACTGCTGGCATTGCCTTGGACAGAGCGGGCAAGTGAGTAAACCAGGCTCTGGCGTTATCTAAAGTTGGGCCACTAATGGATTAGTTTTTTATACTAACTTAAGTTGGCTCCTCCTTCTCTCTCTCTCTCTCTCTCTCTCTCTCTCTCTCTCTCTCTCTCTCTCTCTCTCTCTCTCTCTCACTCTGTGTGTGTGTGTGTGGAGAAAGATAAGAGTTTGCTCATTCTGTCTGCACTACCCATGTAGTTTGTAAATGTTCTTTTGATTTATGATTTGCTCAGGCTGATGGAGCCAATGGATCTGAACAAGGCAGTAGATCTATACCAGAAGGCTGCTGATGTGTTTGAGGTATGAAATGCACAAACACGACGAAAATACCAGAACAACAATGTGATAGTGATAGTGAAAATTCAACTTTTAACATACTCTCTGTGTGTGTGTGTGTGTGTGTGTGTGTGTGTGTGTGTGTGTGTGTGTGTGTGTGTGTGTGTGTGTGTGTGTGTGTGTCTTCTGAAATGCATGCTATGCGTGTGCCTAGAATGAAGACCGATTGAGACAGGCTGCGGAGCTGCTGGGTAAGGCGTCGAGGCTGTTAGTCCGACTTCGCAGGTAAGCTCCGGACTGAAGAGAAACATTTAAAAATAAAATATTTGTATGTGCTTTTTATCTTTATTAGTGGACAGGGCTGTGAAGAGTATGACAGGAAGAGAGTGGGGGAAAGAGAAGGGGTAGGGCTGGGATATAACTCTAGTCGGACGCACACCTGAATCCCTATGTGGATGGGCATGTAAGCCTGTATGTGGGGGGCAGTGATGGGCAACATCCATTCATTCATTACAATCCAGGGCCACATATGCCAAATTGCCTTGCTTCACTTGCCCAGTTCAACCAGCTGATCATTGAACTAGCCAATCACCTGGCTGAGTTGGACAGGTTAAACCAAGTCATTTGGAATATGTGTATGTGCAGCCATCAGCCACAGCTGTCAATCATTCCTTAAATAGGTGTGAGAACACAGTTTTCAGCTGTTCTAACAGTCCTTGAAACCAGTCTTCAGGCTACAGCCTGGAATTTGATGTTGCTTTATAATTGGTTTCTAGGTGTACACTAAAATATCATGTACGGCTCGAATGTAGTTCTGTGGGGAAAAAAAAACCTGAACCCCATTCCATATCAGTGCTCATTAATGATGATAATTGATCAATGGAACATAGTCAATGAATGTAATATTATCATTTTAGCTTTGTATTCTGTGCAAAACACCCATGCGAAACTTCTCTTCTCTTTTTGTTTATACAGGCTTGATGATGCTGCTGTGTCCCTTCAGAAAGAGAAGAACATGTATAAAGAGATAGAAAATTACCCAACATGTTTTAAGGTATTGGCTTTTACTGACAATTGAGCTTGCATTTTAGGTTATTATGTACCTCATCCACTTTATGCTCTTGTTTTACAACAGATCTTCAGTTTGAACTTTTTTACACAATACTCTGTATGATTCAAAATATGGTTAGCTTTCTTTTATGTCCCCTGCATATTTTGTTTCTTGATTTATTCTAGAAAACTATTGCGCAAGTGCTGGTTCATCTTCACAGAGGTGACTTTGTAGCTGCGGATAAGTGTGTCAGAGAAAGTTACAGGTACGTATGTCTATCCGGCAAAGAGCACTACATTTCCACTCATTTCACACCAGTTTAATGACAGTATTTTCCACTAAACCCTTCTCTCTAAAGGCTGTAGGTCACACTTTAGTCTGACGTGGTCTACATAAGGGTACACTGTGATGGCTAGAATAAAATTACACATTTCACCATCAATGACACAATATTGATGTATATGACAGTTGTCACAATGTCATTTGGGTTTTGGAATGTCAAGTTGACCTTGTTTGTGTGTCATGGCATAGCACACACACCAATAATTTGTCATTATTGTTCCTGATGTGTCATGTCATTCGTAGCCCCATACTGCACGCCGTACCACCAGTGACACGCTGCAATAGTCATTGAAAGGTATTATAGTACTACTCTACTGTGACATGGCAGAGGGCTTTTAGTAATGCACTATGACTCGGTCATTGCCAATCTGGTAACAGCATATTTATAACGCCGTGTTTTTACGGGCTAAAATGGATACATGACACCCTTTTGTAGACCATGTCAGATAAAGGGTTACCAGACTATGTTATACCCTCAACAACAAAAAAAATGGTGTGATTTGCTTGTCTGCTTTTTGTCACTATGTGACTTGCTTGTGTCTCCTTTGGGGGGTTGTTTGATTTACTAGTGTCTGCTTTTTGTTGAGTTGTGTGATTTGCTTGTCTCTTGTCTCTTTCTTGGCGAGTTGTGCCATTTGCTTGTCTCCTTTTGGACAAGTTGTGCGATTTGCTTGTCTCCTTTTGGACAAGTTGTGCGATTTGCTTGTCTCCTTTTTGGCAAGTTGTGTGATCTGCTTGCGTGTCCTTTTTCTTGTCATGGTCGTGCTGTAGTCTCCCAGGGTTCAGTGGCAGTGAGGACTGTGTCTCCATGGAGACTCTTCTGCAGGGGTATGATGAGCAGGATGAAGACCAGGTGTACCGCGTGTGCAACAGCCCCCTGCTCAAGTACATGGACAACGATGTGAGTACTCTATAGTGACAGTTCCAGCCAGGGAAGTCAAGATGGGAGCAGGGGGTGACTTTGTCCTGGGCCCAAACAAAGCTGTCAGTAGCAGTTATTGACTCTTTGCTCCAAAACACTGTACCATGAAGCACCATGAAACACAGTTCAAACACAATTCTTAGATGGAAATCCTAATGAAAGGCCAACAGAACATTAAGCCTGTATTTTAGCCTGTATGGCATTGACAAAGCTGCAGATTGTGGGTGCGAACTGCTTAGCTACACATTGAAGGCGAGCACCTTTCCTGCACAGATTCCCACAGGGAAACTCCTTGATGCATGTCATATGGGTGGTATGTGTCATCTGTGTGTCATATGAGGGTAGCAATGGCCTAATGGTTGGGACGATGGTATTAAGATCAGAGGGTTGCAGGTTCGAATCCTACCCTCAACCTCTCCCTACCTGTCAATCTATGTCTGAAGTGCCCTTGAGCAAAGCACCTAACCCCACACTGCGCCATGGACTGTAACCAGCACCCTGTACCCAAATAAATGTAAGTCGCTTTGGATAAAAGTGTCAGTCAAGTGTAATGTAATGTAATGAAATGTATATGTGTGTGGTATGTGCAAAGGCACCAACTAAACTTATATTGTGGCTGAAGTGTGTTCACAGGCAGATAGAAAACACCAATCAACATTCTCATTATTATTGGGGTGTTTTCGCCCATCCACCTTAATCTTTGGGGGGTCAAAAAGCTCTGTGCCCCCCCACCCCACCCCTAATTCGTTGCCTACTGTATGTGTGTGGTTGCAGTATGCCAAATTGGCCATCAGCCTGAGAGTGCCGGGGGGAGGCGGCGGCAAGAAGAAGGCAGCTGCCGCACCAGCGGGTGGCGCCGGAGGGTCTGCTCCCGCCGCAGCCGCAGATGATGACTATGAAGAAGGAGGCCTGTGTTAGTATTATAGCTTCATCTGGAGGCAGCAGTGTGTGTGTGTGTGTGTGTGTGTGTGTGTGTGTGTGTGTGTGTGTGTGTGTGTGTGTGTGTGTGTGTGTGTGTGTGTGTGTGTGTGTGTGTGTGTTATGTATGTCAGTGTGTGTTTTTGTGTGTACATATCTTTCTGTTTTTATCTTTTTCTTTTCTTTACCCATATATTAACTACAGAAATTCGTACCACCCTTCCCTGTTAGCACTGCTGTGTAACTTAAAAGGGACCAGGTGTGTAGGGGGGGCAGAAGTGAATTGTACATTGCAATACTGGTGTGGGAGCTAATTTCCATTTAGTATTTAAAAAGAAATGGTGATATTGTTTTGCTGGACTTTGTGTATTTTGTGTGTATGCTTTACTGTATGTTGTATGTTTGTCTGAGTGTGTATGTGTGAATGAGTGCGTGTATAACTTATTCGTGTAAGTATTATGTCATGTGTTCATCAATGCTGTTTATTTATTTTTGATGGAGAGTCTCTATTCTCTTGTGTCTTTAAATGAGAGAAAAAGTGCAATCAGTCTTATGTTGTGCTGTATCAAAATTGTACACTGTTATTTAAGAATAGTAGCTGTGTCTGGATGTATTTAAAGTAATTTATTTTTACCCAAATATGTTGAAGAAATTCACTTGCAGTGTTGTTCCAAAATCCAAATGTACTTAATAACCCACTGCACTGTACAGTGACACCGACTAGATATACACAGCAATATAATAACACAACATTGCTCAGCCCTGCCACTTGTGTAGTCCCTGCCCAGATGTGTAGTAAACATATCATGTGTCGGTGTGACAGTGCTTCCCTAAAGCATTACTTCTGTGTACCCCTGTAGTAAGGCAGTTCACCTGAGTACCCACCTGCATGACAGGCAGCTTGGTATAGTAGGTAGTACTAGGTATAACAGACAGCCGTGGCCTAATGGCCAGGGAGGTTGGTCTTTAGATCAGAGCGTTGCAGGTTTGAATCCCAGCCTTACCTCTCCCTACACCTCCATCCGTGGCTGAAGTGCCCTTGAGCAAAGCACTAGGGACTGTAACCAATACCCTGTAAATTGCTGTAAGTGACTTTGGATAAAAGCGTCAGCTGAGTGCAGAGTACATCATGGTCGCCACCTTGTGGCAGAATGGGGTACCTGAACTAGACATGAGCCCTTGCATTTGTGCCGCTTCCTTTGGCGATTGTTAAGCGGTGGGGAGGAGAATGGAGAGGGCTGACTGGATACTTAATTGAAAAGTAATTAGTCAGTGTCCTTATCGCCACTGAATATATTGCACCGGTGACCTTGCCTGCTTTTGCAATGACTTTTCAGGACAAAAACAATAGGGCTAGAGAGAGCGATGGCTCTGGGTGTGGCACTGCAGAGAGAAATGTGCTAGGCATATTTAATCCGAACAGCCTGAACTTATTAAAAAGTCTCTGCCGTAGTCAATGAGAATGACACATTTCTTTGTCTGAAAGCTGAAAGCTGATCTTGTCTCTCCATGTTGTCATAGAGGCAATACCTGATTAAAATAGTGTGCAACACAATACCGTAAGGACCCAACATGTCAAATCAAGGTCCAATTCATGTACCCCTTTGCATGCTGCCCCTCTCCTCTCCACTGTATATAGTGTGCTTTCAGAATAATACCTAATTTACCTGTTGGAGTGTGCAGCCCTTGGCATGGTGTGTGTGTAGTGTGTGTGTGTGTGTGTGTGTGTGTGTGTGTGTGTGTGTGTGTGTGTGTGTGTGTGTGTGTGTGTGTGTGTGTGTGTGTGTGTGTGTGTGTGTGTGTGCACGCGTGTGTGCACGTGTGTGTCACAGAAGGAGCCAGTAAGCGCTCCTGGTGTGCAGATGCATTTTTAATGTGGTCCAGGGTCCCGCCTCTTCCACCCCTCACCATCATTAATGTATGTGTGTCCTGCTCCTGGGACGCGGCCTTGTGTCTCCTTTGGGCTTTGATGTAACATGGTGATGCATTGGATGATGGTGCATTAGCCAGAGCACTAGTGTACATGGCCATCAGCTGCTCAAACGGATAAGTGACTATTTGACCACCTGTAGTACAAAACAGAAAACAGTAACCTTGAGTGCCATGGACACTAATGCATATGTACAGGATGTTTGGTGGATGTTATACTGTGTTTTGCGGTTGGAATCGTTTTGCGATTGGTGTCCACTGCCCACTGTGTCTAGCATCTTCTGACAAGGCTTTTCACAGCAGTAATTTAAAGCCTGAAAAACATCATTATAGCTGACTGATCATTACCTTTGTTGATAAGCAGCTGGTCAAATAGTGTCCTGGATCTGGCAGTTGCTAACGTGTGAAAATAAAATGTAAGAAAAACAGCTCAGTTGACTCTGCTTCTCTCTCTTTTCTGGCAGATCTAGTTCACAAAATATATTAAAACCCATTTTAACACAATTATCATAAATATATATTTTTTTCAATCTGAAGGCAGCATTTGCAACATCGGAAATGGGGTAATGATATTGGTTATTTATGTACTAAATTCAAACATTAAAACATTTACTTTTAACAATATTAACTGAGAAACCCAATAAAGCACTCTTTTTGAATTTTAAATATTTTTGAAAATGGGTAACACTTCCAAATAAGGGGCCATAATTAACAGTAAAGAAGCTACAACCTAATACTTAAGTAAGGGTTAATAATCGTTACTTAATGCCACATTAGACACATATTAATTGATATTAATGCATATGTTGAACATTATTAAACTGTTACTTATCTATTAGACAACTATTACCTTATGTTACAAGTTAATGGATAAATAATACATAAATATTGGGGTTTGGGACCCTTATATTAGAGTTGGCTGTGGATAACTAATGGTTAATTAATCGATAGATATTGGTGTTTGGGACCCTTATAATAGAGTTGGCTGAGCACACCTAATAGTTAGATTATTAATCTCTACTATGACATGTAGTTTTCACTCGTTCAAATCACTATAATAGTGGCAACAGGAGCCATTATATAGCAAGGATTGGACGTACACTTCTCAATGATGGTGGGGTGATGAGATGTCATTTTTTCATATACCACTCATTAGTTTTAATGGTAAAAACCCTACAATAAATGCAGAACATTATGAAGAGTAATAGTTTTGAAGCGAAACTAAACCATTCCTTTGTGATCATTAAGTTAATGTTTGAGAATTTTAGCGCCAGGAAGTGCAGTGCATGATGGGTACGCAATCTACAGACAACAATATTTCGGTATTATTTATTCATTAGATATGCCTTGCTTTTGTATTAAGTAAGTGTTAATTTAGGTCCTTAGTTAAGTATTACCTAATAGCTACTTAACTATTGACTTTACCCTTACTTATCTGTTATTTAAATAATGATATGCTATGAACTTGTGACACATGGTAATAGTTATCTAATAGGCTAGTTAAGTAACTGCTCACTGATGTTTAACATATGCATTAATAACAATTAATATGTGTCTAATGTAGCGTTAAGTAGTGATTATTAACCCTTACTAAAGTATTAGGTTATAGCTAATTTGCTGTTAATTATGGCCCCTTATTTTGGAAGTGTTACCAAAATGGGTAAAGTTGAATTGATGTTTTAGAAATAGGCAAACATTTATTGTGAATACTTGTTGGCCGTTGGGCCTACTTCAGGCGACTCTTGCATAGAGACAAGGAGTAGTATGGTGTTTAGTAATTTAAAAACCCTTTATTTTAACTGGGGTACATAACTAAAAACGCCAACCGGTTTCAACCTCACAGGGTCTTCATCAGGGCGTGACGCCCAGTTAAAATAAAGGGTTTTTAAATTACTAAACACCATACTACTCCTTGTCTCTATGCAAGAGTCGCCTGAAGTAGGCCCAACGGCCAACAAGTTTGGAAGAATGGACTTTGTCGTTTAACTTCAAGAGCACCTGCATTGGAGTAGACTGACTAACAAAGAAGAGCGCTCAGCATCTCCCCCTTATAGCATTTATTGTGAATAGTAGATGAATATTCGTTTCATTTCTTCTTTAAATTAATGTTGTACATTTTAAAACCTTTTCCATACATATATATCTACATATTTTTTTATTATTCACGAGAGGAGGCAGATCAGCCCAAATAAGTCCCGGAACACAGTGGGGTACAAATCACGAGGTGGCGGATCCTGTTATGGCATATTCTGCCTCAAATTAACCCCTGCTGTGCTATGAGAAGCAGTCGCTGAAAGTGAATGCTGCCATTGAAATCTTCCAAGAGAATCGTGTGTGATTCTACTTTTGTAATTGCCAGTGCCTGGACCAGAATGGATGTCAGTTTGAGAACATGTTGAGAACACGTTAAATTATGTCTAAGTTGTGTTAGTCTATTTTGTTGTAGGCCTATCCTATTACATTTTAAATTGTATGTATACATTTTTAGACACTCTGCATATCATTGAGGCGACTTCTCAAAGCCATTGAACCAAATTATCCGGAATGGATGTTTCTTTCTCAAGGCATTTCACAGTTTCTTAGGCCCATAAACAAATCACTTGATGATGGTGGTGTACAGATTAACAAAGACACCCCTTAACTTCATTTTTCACATGACCATTTCTTATGTTTCACTGTGTTAATTAGCATCTTCATTCAATGATGTCATTTAATTACTTCAAATTGACTGTCAGCAACCTTTACGCTCCATTAATGGGCCTCATTATGTGAAGCTTTAGGACCAGTGGTGGATTGCAGACACTTTAAAATCTGTCATTGCATCATTTTTTCCATTAATTTTGGAAAGATCTCTACTACGAATGAATGCATTGTGCATCGGAGCTGGTTTAAAAGCTTCTGTCATTAGGACTCAGTGGGGGCTTCTAGCCTGAGAGCGGTTGACATTGACTGTCTGGTCTTTGTCAGGGGACAGATCAGCAAAGGCATTTCACATATTCCGCATGGTTGGCTCTGGCATATTTTGCCATTTGTAGTCCACACATGCTCAAACTATTCCTCAAACTCACTTCATCCACATGTATTTTTGCAGAAGTATTGTTACCATTGAATCATGATCTGGTATAAGTAGAACAGTCTTCTTGCGCTAGTAAGGTTATGCTACGATTGCTTCCAGAATAATCTTTTTTTAGGACTATTAGTGTGCGCACATACTTTCTAATGTGAATCCCGTACGGCAGCCTTTAGAGCTCGTGTGTGAATGTGTATGTACACTCAGCCACAATTAGGAACACTCCTCGTGTCGGGTTGGACCCCTTTTTGCCTTCAGAACTGCCTTAATTGCCTGCAACAATACTCAGGCTGTGGCATTCCAACAAAAGATTACATTACATCGCACAGCATTTAGCAACATTTAGCCTTGACTTCCAAGGAGAAAATTTAAGCAAGAACAGGGTAAGGTGCAGTGACCAGGTGAAAAGCAAACACTTAAAGTGTACTTTACATATACATAGTAGAAAGTGAACTTATTTCAGCTACTTAAATTGCGTTTCATTGCACTATTAATGCGCTGGAGCACTAGCCTGGGAACTCCCATACTGCCATTAGTTCTACACAATCGTTTCGATCTGAAAGACAGTCTGGCGAGGATGACTCATAACGTCCAAGATCATGGGCCCTGTGTCATAATGGCCAAGCATTCCGACCCAATCAGAGAGCAGGGCAGTGTGTCATAATAGCCAAGTATTCTGCCCCCTACGGAATTTTCAATAGGCAACTCCCCAGACCTAGGGCCGGATTCACAAAGAATCTTAAGAACAAAATAGTTCTTAACTGGTACTTTTCTCTTAACTTTTGTCTTAAGTCAAAAGTTAAGAAGAGTCCATATTCACAAACAGACTTCTTAAGTTGTTTCTTAACTTTCTTCCTAATCTCACTTGTGATTAGGTCTGGTGTTAACCAGACAACTGGAGCACTACTAAAACAGTACTTCAGCACACTTGCAGCACACTTGCAGCATACCGAGTATGCTAAATTGGCACCGCTTTTGGACAGCTTTAAGTGCATGATAAGCCTACTTTTGATAAGTGAAAGATGACTGGGTGTCAGTGGAGTGTCCATTCGTAAAAAAAAAAAATTGGGGGGCGCACGCACACACACAAACAAAAAAATAAGAAAAATTAACATCTGCCGTAGGCAACTTTGTGTGATGGCGTTTCTTTTTCTTTTATTGTGGTACAGAAAAGGCAGATCAGATAATTTGTGATATGTCATTCCATTACATTTGGCAGACGCTTTATAACCAAAGCGGCTTTCAAAGAAGACATAATCATAGCCAACATCACTAGCAAATACAAAGTGCACAGGAAATATACAGAACAAGTGCAGATGCAAGGAGGGGTTAATATCATAGCAAATAATACAGCTGAGGGGATGACAAGTGTAAAATAAAAATAAATAAGAAAAATGACCATCTGCATGACGCCAACACATTTATGCTTTGTAATCACACACACACACACACACACACACACACACACACACACACACACACACACACACACACACACACACACACACACACACACACACACACACACACACACACACACACACACACACACACACACACACACACACACTTTGTAATCACACACACGCTTTGTAATCACACACGCTTTGTAATCACACGCACGCACACACACGCTTTTTTTTATAAACCCAACCACCACCCCCCTTATGGGGAACCTATATTTTCTTCCTTTTTCTTCTATTTCTTTTCATTATCTTAATTTTTCCATCTTTTAACAAAAGCAAAATGTAACATACAATAACAGACAATAAAAGGATACAGAAAAAAAGGATAAAGACAGGAGAAAAAAAAATACAAAAAACAATTTCAGTGTCCCCCAACACTTCAAACCACATATTACAACCGCCCCCCACATCCACCCACACCCACACCCACACGCACGCTTTGTAATCTCACACACACGCATGCTTTGTAATCACACACACACACACTTTGTAATATCACACACACACACACACACACACACACGCTTTGTAATCACACACACACACACACACACACACACACACACACACACACACACACACACACACACACACACACACACACACACACACACACGCTTTGTAATCACACACACACACACACATACACCACACACACACACACAAACACACTTTGTAAACACACGCACACGCTTTTTTTTAATAAACCCAACCACCACCCCCCCTTATGGGGGACCTATATTTTCTTCCTTTTTCTTTTCATTATCTTAATTTTTTCATCTTTTAACAAAAGCAAAATGTAATGTACAATAGACAATAAAAGGATAAATACAGGACAAAAAATACAAAAAACAATCAGTGCACATCAGGACACGACATGTGGAGCCTGAACAGCTAAGAAGAGGTGAGGGTGAAGAGTTGTGCGAGTCGGTGGAGGTAGTGTCTCTGATGTGAGGAGGCAGGGAGTTCTATCTCTTGGGCGCGTACATATCGAAGGCGGCTTCACCAATTTTCTTTGGTGGAAGGGTAGGAATCCTTAGCAGTATGGCATCAGCGGATCTGAGAGCTCGGGCACGGGCATAAAAAGAGAGCATATCAGAGATGTAACAGGGAGGAAGACTATTTAATGCTTTGACACACACAAACACACACACACACACACACACACACACACACACACACACACACACACAAGCACATAAAAATCACTCATTTTTTTTGGTAGACCCCTACTGTTTTTTGTTTTTGCGGGCAAACAGACTGACATACGCATGGACGCACAGACATGGGCCCGGCCAGACGTAGGCACGGATGGATGCACAGACGGACGAATGGACAGACAGACGCACGCACACACGGACGGACAGCCGGCCGGACGGAGGCACGGACAGATGGAAGCACAGACGTGGGCACAGACGGACGCACGTCTGGCCAGACGTAGGCACGGACGCACAGACGGACTGACGCACGGACGGCCGGACGGCCGGACGGACGCACAGACGGCCGGCTAGACGGACGCACAGACGGCCGGCCAGGCGGACGGAGGCACGGGCGTGGGCACAGACGGAAGCATGTCCGGCCAAACGTTGACACGGACGCACAGACGGACTGACGCACGCACAGATGGACGCACGGCCAGCCAGACGTAGGCACGGATGCAGAAACGGACTGACGCACGCACGCACGGACGGACGCACAGCCAGCCAGACAGTGGCACGGACGTGGGCACAGAAGGACGCACGGTCGGCCAGACGTAGGCATGGACGGAAGCACGTCCGTCCAAATGTTGGCACGGACGCGCAGACGGATTGACGCACGCACGGACGGACGCACAGCCGGCCAGACGTGGGCAGAGACGGAAGCACAAACGACGGAAGCACAGACGGACGCACAGACCGACTGACGAACGGACGGACGGACGCACTGCCGGCCAGACGTAGACACGGACGAAGAGACGGATGCACGCACAGCCGGCTGGACCGAGGCACGGACAGACGGGCGCAGGCACGCGGAGGGAAGAACAGAAACCATATTATAGTTACATGTGAGCAGCTGAGAAATACATGCAGTGCATTGCGCATTCTGTAAAAGACTAAAACAATGCAACACTATTCCATCTATTATATCTGAATTGAAAGTAGTTTACAAACAATGCGAGACTATGGGCATGTTTTTTTATGCATAATTTGTATATATCTTTCTTACCCAGTGGTTCATGGAGTTCCTCTTGAACATAGCAGGAGCGAAGGATCTGACAGGGTTCATTCCAGCTCCAGTGTAGAACATCTAAAACAAAGTGTTCAGGAGTATTAGCTTTAATGTAAATACAAGTGAGGAAGTGAGGATACTGTTGCGGTCTGGATATTTAGGTGAGAGCAGATTCACACACTGAAAGACAGTAAGGTCAAGCACAAGGAGTTTTTTTTTAGAGCTGAGTAGTAGACGTTTCAGGGTTCTGCCTCCATTAGTGCGTTCAGGCCGACTGAGAACCGTGCTGGAGCCCGTTCCTGCACCTACTCGCGAACCAGCCGTCGTGTTCACGCCACAGATATTAGCGTTCGCGAGCCGGAAAGTTGGTTCGCAATGCGAACCGCAAAATACTAGGGTTTTCTCCGCGAACTGTGACGACAGCGTGGCCATCAGCAAGTTCATCCGGGTAACAGTCACGTGCGGAAATTGTTCAGAGCCCGGTATGAACACGGGAGGTTCACCGATGAGCACTTTAGTGCCAAACGTAACTGGTGCAGGCACCGGCACCGGCTCCGTTCTGGTCGGCCTGAAAGCCCTACATCAGTGTGCAGGTGAGCACAGGCAGCAACCCTGAAACAACTGCTCTACTCCACTCTCGGAAAAAAGAACTCCTTGTGCTTACTTTTTTTACATTTCAAGGGTAAGAGCAGGTTGGTACACTGCTACCCAAATCCAGCTTAATGACATTAAAGGAAATTCTTGTCTGAAGGTACATGTACTGTATGCTTATGTACAGGGGTGGAGCACAAAATTACCCATGTTCAACCAGCTCTAATAGACCCCCTTTATATATTATTATTATATGGTGTGACGTCATCGGTCGAATGCTCCATTCATTTCAACGGGGCTCCCCAACGTTCGCACGTCTGTTATTTTTCGATAACGGACGGGTTGGTCTATAACAGACCGCTGTCAATGGCAACAAGACTTTTCACTGCTAAAGCGACTTTTCAACAAGACTCTAATCAGCTGCTGTGATAGACAACACCTGTTGTCCTGGCTACCTGGCTGTTGCTTAGCGGTGTTCCACAACGGCACTGTTTTGTTTTGCGCAGCAACAATCTTTTGACATGAAAAACGATAATAGCCTAAACTTAACATTAAATAGGCCTAAAGAAATGTCCCCACCATGTGTGAATCATTTAAGTATATCCATATAATAAGCGGGTTAATGTTCGGCGAGTCGGTCGCTTTGTGGAATAGCAGCACTTCAGAGAGAAGAGATTCTCTCTGTCGTGCTGCTATTCCACGGTAGCGACCTTCTCGCCGAACGTTAACCCTTACTTATTATATGGTTGTGACGTCATCTGTCGAATGCTCCATTCATTTCAACGGGGCTCCCCAACGTTCGGACGTCTGTTATTTTTCGATAACGGACGGGTTGGTCTATAACAGACCGCTGTCAATGGCAACAAGACTTTTCACTGCTAAAGCGACTTTTCAACAAGACTCTAATCAGCTGCTGTGATAGACAGCACCCGTTGTCCTGGCTACCGCTGTCAATGGCAACAAGACGTTCACTGCTAAAGCCACTGGCTTGTATACAAGTCAGTGGCTAAAGCGAATGTTTCATATCACTCCGCAGGGGGTCCGGTCTTTTGTCACTCTAATCAGCTGCTGTGATAGACAATACCTGTTGTCCTGGCTACCTAGCTGTTCCACAACGGCACTGTTTTGTTTTGCGCAGCAACAATCTTAACATTAAATGGGTCTAAAGAAATGCCCCCGCCATGTGTGAATCATTTAAGTATATCCATATAATAAGCGGGTTAACTTTCGGCGAGTCGGTCGCTTTGTGGAATAGCAGCACTTCAGAGAGAACAAGACCCCTCCGCTCCGCGTCGGGGTCTAAAGATTCTCTCTGTCGTGCTGCTATTCCACGGTAGCGACCTTCTAGCCGAACGTTAACCCTTACTTAACATGCTTGTGTGAAACAAAAATCTGACTTCCTGTGGGCCCCCCTTATACAGTGACACTAATAAGCATTTGATTCCTTTCTGGAGGTGTTGGTTTGTACACTGATGAAGACATGATCAGTCTATAACTTTAATCGTAGATGTATTCCAACACAGATGGACAGAATATCAAAAAGAAAGTCTGGAAAATAACTTCAAAGAATACATTTTAATTAATTTGTCTTCTTTGTATTTCATTGAGGGAATACATATTTGACCCCTCTAGCCAAAGTACTTGTTGGCAAACCCCTTGTTTTCTAGAGCAGAGATTAGGGCTGTAACGATATTGTATCGAACCGAGAAATCGTGATACACAGAGTGACGATACTGTATCGTGATACAAGGAAGCAGTATCGTGATACTCCCTTTCAAAGTTTTGTTGCCCAGCAGTCCAGAAAACAACCACATGATGATTTGAAGCTTTGAAGCACTATTACTTCATATCATCATTATTATATTTAACTTTTAAAAATTATTAGTAGCCTCTTGGAACCTATTGTACCTATAAACTATCACAGTTTTTATTCACAATTTTATTTTACAATGTTGGCTATGTGAAATCGTGGGTGTATCGAACCGTAGGTCATAAATCGTGATACGAACCGAATCGTGAGTTGAGTGTATCGTTACAGCCCTAGCAGAGATCAGACTTTTTTTTAAGTAGTTGACAGTGTGTAGAGACCCCTAGTCTCAATTGCACTTCTGGCATTGCGTTTCAGTGCCTAGGGCGCTCACGCTGAAAATTTCGGTTGAGCCAGTGCACTGAAAGTGCCCGGATGCTCCCCTGACAATGGCGGAAAAACGCATGCTTGAATGATGGACACTGCACGCACTAAACGACCACCATGTTGACAATGACATGGAGGAAACGTGGCGTTCAGTTCATTAGAAGAGTTTGGTCGACAGTCTCCTAATTTTGTGAGTAATGTTGGGAATTTGCATGAAGGAAATGCAAATACAAGCAACAGACGCTGTGCATTGAAAACAGTTGCCAACTGATATTTTGGCGAGCTAATGCCATGCTCAGCCTTCACTTCCAGGGCACAGTGCTCAAATTTTTCCACGACACTATGCACTGGAAACCTCAGTGCACTGTGCACTGATTGTTAGTTAGGGTGACCACCCGTCCCGCGTAGCGCGTGTGTGTACAGTGTTTGAAGCGTTGGCGCGTGAGTGCACGTGCACGCCAGGGTCTGTCCCACATTGTCCCTCAGAAGCAAACCCCTTGTCCCCCCTTGGACTTATTAGCAGGTGGTCACCCTACTGTCAGTGCACTGACAAGTGCGTAGATTGAGACATTGGTTCTGTGTTGAAATTGCTGGTTTTCTCAGGGAAGTCAACAGGGGGTCAGCCATGGGCCCCGGGAGAGAACGGGTCCCAAATTGAGTTCTCATTACATTGTATTGTATGTATGGGGGGTGAGGGGTTATTCTAGCTCACCTTTTGTCCACTGGGTCCTCGAGTGCCTGGAAATCCACAGTTTCCCCTCTTCTCTGGCTCTCCTTGGATACCCTTTAAGCCAGTGGTCTCCAATTAACTTTTCCCAAGGGCTAAATAATGTAGAGCAAGCGAGGCGAGAGAGAGAGAGAGAGAGAGAGAGAGAGAGAGAGAGAGAGAGAGAGAGCACGTTCAACTGCTGAATGCATGTTCAACTGCTGAACGTGCTCTCCAGCAGAGCCACTTCAGTCACGGAGGGAGGGAGGGGGAGAGAGATTTAGGCTACATGACAAGACCTAAAACAAATATAGTTCAATGTGCGCTAAAATCCCAATTCGGTCGAGGAACAAAAGTCCTTTCCATAGCGATTAAATCTCATTGAACTCGTGCGCTGCATCTCACCTCTGCCTGAACAGAAAAGACGCAAGCCCATGCCACAGGTGGTACCCAGGCAGATGAAATAGTTAGTTTCCAGGAATGCTCGTCTATATATTTCTTTATTGCGGTCGTTTTCGAAAATCATATTAGTTTTCCTCCAACGCATTCCCGATGTATCATGCATTCTCTGCTCAACTGATCTCGCATAACGCGCCCCTACCAAACTACGGGGGAAAATATCCTCCACATTTAGAATAGGCTACTACAGTACGCCAGCTAAATGCAAAGAGGGTGATATCACAAAAACACAAAAATAGTGCAGGGGAGGAGAATCGTCCGTAGCACCAAATTTGGGGCCCTAGGAACAACTTCTATCATGGGCCCCCCTACTCACAACCCCCCAAACACCCCCCCCCCCCCCCCCCCCCCCCCGCGCGCGCGCGAACGCGCGACTGATATTGTCATCCTCCTTGCCTTCCTCAGAAAACCCCTCTAGGCCTATGCTTTCCTCCCCTTCACTTGAATCATCCTCATTTTCAATCATATGATAGCCTATCACAGAATATACATAATGTCCTTATTTTTCACATCACCAGTTGTGAAAAGTCTGCTATCATATTCATAGAGATGACTTTTAATCACTTCATCACTATGGTGTGAGGGGGAGGAGAGAGACTGGTAAATCTCTCTTCACAATGCATTTAGCCTAATATTTCGTGCAATAAGGAGACATGAGACATTGATATAGAACTGAACTTTCTTCAATATGCATCCCTGAACAGAAACACACGCGCTCGCGCACACATTCTGGCCCGCTGCACGCACCCGCACGTCATTTGTCCGTTAGTTGTTTTTTGGGAGAGCAAGGAATAGAGAATCAGCTGGCAGAAGCTTACTATGGAATGTCGCTTAAAATAGGCTGGAACAAAAGTATCGCTGTTTGGATTTGATGCCGTTATTCTCAACCTTCTAAAGTCAGGGCACCCCGAACCTAGTCACATAGAAATCATTATTTATTAGGCTACTGCATCGGCTATAGTTTCAGATTTAAATTGGCCAGTAACTATTTCACAGTAGCCTACCTTAAATAGGGTAATTGTCATGAGCACTCAATGCAGATAGGCTACCTGCTCAGCACCGAGGTAGGTAGGCTACTCTGCTTATCTTTTGTCTTGCGCTTTGCGCAGATTAGAATGGCGTCAGCAGCATTCAAAACGCAGACTGGTGCCCCGTCAAAATCTCGTCATTAATTTACCACACTTCAGCTACAACGGACGTTGTCAGATGGCCAGGGAAAGTAGGCCTAACCAGAGATTTCCTATTGAGAGTGTTGAGACCGCAAAATGAAAGCAGAATGACGGTTCAGGACTGACAGCTCGCACCGCCACCTTGACATTGGCAACTGATGAACGTGACGTTGATTAATATCGTTACGAGGACATAATCAATCAGCAAATGTGATGCACCCGATTGAGAAACTGCTTTTCCTCAACATTAGGATATTAGGCTAGCTAAAATAGGCTCACCTTCTCTCAAGTTCGCACAATTTGCATCTGTGACAGGGGGCATCTTCACGTTTGTGACATTTTCTTGATTCATTTAACAAATTAGCTTTGCTATTTGGATATTTGAACCAACATCGACCCTATGTTGGTCTTGTGACTTGTTATGAATATATCAAAGACAAATATGGGTTCAATAGACTATCACAATTATAGCCAAAAAATGATATATATTTTTTAATCTGACTCCGGCTATCACAGTAGGCCACACGGAATGGGAATGAGATAACCAGATAGCCTACTGTAGGCGGTAATTTTGACATTTGGGCTCACCTTTCTTGCAAGAAATCAGCAGCAGTTGCTTCGTCTGGTTTCCCCTGTCTCTCTTGCCTTTCTATTCTTTTTGTGAAAGCCTGGTGTTTTAGACATCTTTCATTGCTAACCGGCTGCTGCGTTTAATGCCTATAATGAAGTGTGAGTGTTGATTACGCATATTGTGCAATCAAAAGTCCGCGAGAGGGCGGACTAAACCAATGCGTACTGATTATGGGGGTGTTTGATATATATTGTAGCCTATTTGCAGGCTAGGATATCCAATTTAACAGATGTATTTCCAGAGAACATTGGAATTACATAAATTACCAACATGTATTGACATTATTGTAAAAATAATGTTTAAAAAAGCAAAACAAGAAGAATATTTTCCATAGGGGCCCCCCGGTGGGCCCCCCAGGTGGGCTGGGCCCTGAGAATGAGTCGGGGTTTTCCCCCCCCTGTTCCACGCCGCTGGTGCTCTAACTGCATAACTGAGTGCTCTTCTCTTCTGGTTGAACAGAGGGAAACACGCTCACCGTCGGGGCTGTCGGGGAGATGAGGTGGGCCATCAGGAATATTAAACCCTATTCTGCCTAACTACTAGCTATATGTTTCCTGGACATTTCTGAAATTCGGGTTAGGGGTAGGGTGGAGCAAGGTAGCCTACTGTTCTCAGATGCTCCCGTGGCGCCTTCAGATAGGCTAAATTAGGAATGCGATACAGTTATACACGTGCGATACAGAAATACAGATACGGTCAGCCAGACCTTCAATATTACGAGTGCAAGACAAAGCAAAACTGATATAACAATGACATACAATAGAAGCAAAGGAGAATCGTTTACATCTGCAAACAGAAGAGAGTTGAGAAAACTCTGACGACTTGGCTTAAATAACTGTGCGCTTCGCGCCTCATGACTCTCCAGGTTTAATAGAAAGGGCGCGGCTCACCGTGGCGCGCAGGCTGCACCCAGCAACGTTGACCTTCAGGAATACTCAGCTAATCTTCTACCTGGCTCTATATTTCCAAGACATTTTAAAGGAACTGGTTTCGTTTTTGTCCTCCCTTCTTTTGGTAACGACTGTTCTCTGGAGCTTGAATTGCGTTAACGTCTCTACATGTAGGCTACTACCTTGCATAAATTATACTTCCAAAATACGGGATAATTGTCATCCAAACTTCACATAAATGTCAGTAAACAAAAGACAAAATGTATCTGGCCTGCTAAATACATAAAAATAGGGAAGGAGAGAATTTTCAACCAGAAGAGAGGAGAGTGCTTCGATACCGCACAATTGCGAATGGTCTGATGACCGAGGTAAACGCAATGATAAATAACGGCTTGTCTAGATGTCTAGGAGACAACAGATTGCACTTCACCATTTTCCCTCATTGTCAATGTCTGTCATGAGACTGTTATTATAAGATTTAACTGTTTGTGAATGCTTAGGAGAGATGACTGACGTTTTTGTGATAGAAAATCGCGCATGGCCACA
Source organism: Engraulis encrasicolus (assembly GCF_034702125.1). Taxonomy (NCBI): domain Eukaryota; kingdom Metazoa; phylum Chordata; class Actinopteri; order Clupeiformes; family Engraulidae; genus Engraulis; species Engraulis encrasicolus. Next base: position 9,673,536 of record NC_085872.1, read on the forward strand.
AATAGGCGCATTTATGGTTTCATTTTTAAGGACCTCATGGCGGGCCAGAAATTTGCTGCCCGCGGGCCGCAGTTGGCCCGCGGGCCGTTGTTTGGAGACCAGTGCTTTAAGCACACACACACACCACCTCATCACCAATTGTTCTTAGTCCTATTGCCTTGAGTTGGTCTATACTCTTCTTGCTCATACTTCACTGACAAACAAAATGGCTGCCTCCAGTTCACAGGGCGCGTTCCAAAATGCGACCTTGCGTCCTCCATTTGTGCTTGTGACCTCGTACCAGGAAGTAATGTCATGATGACATCACTGACAACAGTATTATATTTCAATATCTCGCAAAAGTTCAATTGTTAAGTAATTTTCTCATTTGCAAAGTGGATGGTGAATGAAGAGTAGTCCCCCAAAAATTGTTGTGGCTAGGCTGACAGCGGAGAAACTTTATTCTTTTCTCCACAGAGGAGGGGCCAGGAGGCAGGAAGAGGCCACAAGCACAGGTGGAGGACGCAAGGTCGCATATTGGAGCGCACCCACTGGGCCCATTTGTGATGGTGCATGCTACGCAAATCTGTGCAATTCACATGTGCACTGTGTAATCATAATGTATTGGCCCTCATTTATCAAAGCAGCGTACGACGAGAATCATGCGCACGTCGTGCGTACATTCTTTTTCTACGACCAGTTGGCATTTATCAAATCTCATCAGTCGTTGGATTTCATGTTTCCTGCGCTTACACTCTCAGACGGTGTACGCCGTTTTCAAGTTGGACTTGGGATGACTATTGACTATGATCACCAACTTGAGCAGCAGTTGTAGCGCAACAACTCATTATCATAAATATGTGGCCTACATAATAACAAAATGTTTTTACATTGTCTAGTTTGGCTATAAGCCAACTTCTACCTGTTTGAATTGGTGCACCCTTCCTGGGAGCGCTGTGTTAATTTGGCATAGGCCAAGAAGAACTGCAAGAGACATCTAATTTGTGATTTGTTGTGATGTGTGAATAATTGTGCAATATACAGCCGCATATTGGAATGTGCCTTCAGTCATGGGATCAAAGGGGGCCAATGTTCTTTTTAACAGCTGGGAGTTCAGGCGCAAAACAACCAATACATAGCCTACAAAATTTCCCGGTAGAGTTTTGCCGTTTCGCACGACTATCCGAATGCACAACTGACGCGTGTGTGTTTGATAACACTTTATAGTCGTCTAATTAGGTGGCAAAAGGGATATCCACTCCAAACAACTGGATTGCAGGAGAGAAGCAGGGCGCAAATGAGCGCGAGAGGGACAGCGCACTGGACATGTAAAACTCTCCTTCCCCAACAAATGGTTTGGGCACTGTTTGTTGGCCAGTTTCACGTAGGACCCTTTTCTTGACCTCGTTTACAAAAAGGTTTATCGTCATTTTTTTTTTTTTTTTAAATACAATATAATAATATAGATATACATTTAGATATCTTCATTATGTGTAGCCTACTGTAGTCAATCAAACATTTCATTGTAACTGCTATACGGGGGAGATGCTGAGCGCTCTTCTTTGTTAGACAGTAAACTCCAATGCAGGTGCTCTTGAAGTTAAACGACAAAGTCCATTCTTCCAAACTTGTTGGCCGTTGGGCCTACTTCAGGCGACTCTTGCATAGAGACAAGGAGTAGTATGGTGTCTAGTAATTTAAAAACCCTTTATTTTAACTGGGGTACATAACTAAAAACGCCAACCGGTTTCAACCTCACAGGGTCTTCATCAGGGCGTGACGAGAAAGAGTTCATTTGCGTGACCTTTTATCAGTTCACGTGGTCACATGATGGTTCCGGTAGGGTACATGGATTTTGAAATTTTCAGTGAAATTTGTCTCGCTCCCAAGCGAGACAAATTAGACAAATTATCAAATCAAACTGGGACATTTTAAGAAGCGACCCTTCACTGCACGACACTTTTAGAAATATGCCGACGTTTTGCTACAGGCGTGCTCCCAGCCTACGGGACAAGCTACCTCCCCACGCGCAAGAATGACACTTGGCTGAAAAAACCTGTGGGAACTTTTAAATGCTTACAATCCTCATGCAACCATTGCGCGAACATTGTGCAACACAAGGAATGGACTGACTTTAAAACTAAACACGTTTACAAATGCAAACACTTTGTGAACTGCAACACGACGCATATAGTATATCGTCTCTCTTGCCCTTGCAATTGTTTTTACGTTGGCCGTACAAAGAGGCGCCTGAAGGAAAGAGTAGCCGAACACAAGTACGCAATACGCACCAACAATGAGGACTACCCGATGGCAAGACATTTCCAGAGCGCGCACAACAATGATCCCAGGGCACTAAAAGTTGAAGCCCTGGAACACATCCCTACGGCCCCTAGGGGGGGGTGACCGCCTCAAAACATTATTACAAAAGGAAACATTCTGGATTCATACTTTGGATGCAATGAATTACCCAGGCCTCAATGAGGAAATTGATTTTAGACCTTTTTTGTAATGACTGAATGACCACAATGAGTATGGATGACCCTCCTTTTTATTGACTTAAAATTGATGCCTGATATGTCTGAATATGTACATGCATTTGAGTAGGCTACTCTTTAATCGCTAGGTAACCCATGCGCAATATCACGCTTTATTATACTTTATTATTCTTTAATATTATACTTTTCTATTGCAGTGTTTATATCAATGTGCTTTCATACATTCACTGAAAATTACAATATCCATGTACCCTACCGGAACCATCATGTGACCATTTGAACTGATAAAAGGTCACGCAAATGAACTCTCTCGTCACGCCCTGATGAAGACCCTGTGAGGTTGAAACCGGTTGACGTTTTTAGTTATGTACCGCAGTTAAAATGAAGGGTTTTTAAATTAATAAACACCATACTACTCCTTGTCTCTATGCAAGAGTCGCCTGAAGTAGGCCCAACGGCCAACAAGTTTGGATTTCATTGTAACTATTTGGAAATCAATCTCTTGGCCTACCCCTTCCATATTGAGAACCGAAACACTGTTGACTGCTGCTGTTGATTAGGCCTATTTACACATGTTATTTTGTTGTCTACCTCGCGTGAAGCCTAATTTCAAGCTGTCCATCAACAGCAAACGTAGATGTTTTAGCCGGTTTGCGTCTCTCCATGTCTCAAACTCAGGGGTGCGGTCTCCTTCCCGCCGTTGTAGAGAAGGCGTTATTATTCTAATTACGATGGTTTTCAGACGCTGGATTTATCAACAGTCGCTCACTCTTACGATGGGATTGGAGAGGTACACATGTTTAGTAAATCTCATGTGAGCTTCGTCGTACGACAAGATCTGCGCTCATTTCTGCGATGGTTTCTACGCAAGTTTGATAAATGAGGGCCAATGTATTCAAAATGTCTTATTTTGTGAGCTGCACAGATTCTCGCAGAATGTGCCATACACCATCACGAATGTGCCAATTGACACAAACAAAATGGCCATCCCTACCCGTTGTCCTGCGGGTCCCTCTTCTCCTTTGACCCCTTTGGCTCCCTGTGCGCCTTTAGGCCCTTGATCAGCCTGGGGGCGAGATGGGGATTAATTGGACAACAGAAAAATCTCTAAAGTTAAGCCGGGCATACACTGTACGATATTTTTGCTCGTGGGTATTAAGCTCCTGCTCACACTGCACGGTGGAATTTCACTATTTAAAAGTTCACATCTCACGACTCACGCCCTCACACTATACGAGCCGACAGTCGGATGCGAGCCAAATGCTTCCACTGCGCGACGCGACAGGCATGTTTCCCCGGTATGCAGAGGAGGGAACCTGCGCACCTGAGGTGGAGATGAGGTCACGCTCAACAGCAAATCGCACGGCCCTATTAATTTGTGCATGTGAAGTGTCAAATCGGGTTGTAGCACTGCTTTAACTGTGCGATTTACGCACGAGCCACGACCTGGATATCAAACCGTTTTGATTTTCTTGCGACCCCGCGATTGCACTATCGTGAGGCGAAATCGCTTGTCGTTACCCCATGTACACTGCACGATGCGAGACTCACGATTGACCTGCGATTGAGCAAGAAATCGGCCCGACTCCCAAAGAGTCGCGCGAGTGCCAAATCAGGGCAAAATCGGGGCAAAAGTCGCACAGTGTAAGCCCAGCTTTAGTTAGAAAGAAAATCTCTTCACCAATAGACTCTAAAATATTGCTAACATCAGGCTATCTCTAACTCTGTCTATTCCAGATCACCCCACCCCCCCCAACCACACACATGAGCATTATTAATACATGTTTTAAGTAAAAAAAGTCCACTTCTATTAAATATTTTTGTGCATTCTGTGATGTAGCTAAGGCTCTTGCACCCTGCTGACACAATATTATAGACAGGTATAACAATATCCTACGCTTGTTGCATTACAAGTTAAATAAACATAGTGAAAATATACAGGGGAGAAGGGAAAGATACAGAAAATGCAGATACAGAAACTTTATCAAGGACATGATTTCTGAATGGATTATACATTTCTCTGGAGCATTAACTGCTGTGTGTGGGTGTGCATATACTGTACGTGTGTACAGTGCAACTCATCAGTCCCTGCATGTCACACATTACTCAGTGTGTGTGTGTGTGTGTGTGTGTGTGTGTGTGTGTGTGTGTGTGTGTACAAATGTGTGTGTATACTGACTGCAGGGCCTGGTCATTCGCCTCTTCCAGTGGTCCAGTGTCACCTACACTCCTGACGAAGCCCTGAAGTCACAGAGACAGACAGACAGACACAGACACACACACAATGAACAGTGTGCTGCAGATGGCATCACACAAGAAGGACTGACGATGGCATGAAACACTAAATGGCATCAAGAGGTACAGGTACTAGAATGGTATTAGAAAAAATAGATGGCAAATTAGTTTGTTCCATCAGTGACAAGTCAGATTTCCACAGGAAGATGTTGTACAGTACTGAAATAAATACAATCCAATAATGCCACAGTACCAAAGCTTAATTTCATATTAGGTCTGATCAAGGGCCATCAAAATAATAAAAGGTTGATGAAAGCCCTGGTGTTGCGGACTTTATTTCTTATTTTGAGTGTATGCATTAGTCCAGCATTCGGGCTGGTTTTAAGTGTGTGTGTGCGTGTGTGTGTGTGTGTGTGTGTGTTTCACATGTTTCATGTTTTGATTACACGTACATATGCAGATATTTTTAAAAGCAAATATTTATTTTATCTTCTTACATATGAAGAGCTCTTTTCCAAAACGCTATATACACCATTTTTGACTTTTTGCATTTTAATATTGGAATGGACGGTTCAGTAGTCCTATGATCTATGTGTGAATTCTTACCATTCAAATGCTTTGGGAACATACTTTTTTAACCTCTGTAAAATGCATTTTGCAATGCAATTCAATGGAATGCCCAATACAAAAATGTCAATTTCCCAACATTCTATAAAATGGATATATCTCATTTTGGAAAAGAGCTCTTCATATATTAACAGTATGTCGATCAAATGAAACACACCCTACTGACAGGTGTACCTTAGAAATCTCCACTAAAACTCTAAAAAACTATTTTAGGGAATTGAAGCTCTGTTCATGTGCAAAAAAGAGACAAATGCGTTCCAAAAATATCAATATACGTGTAAACAACAGGGTCTTACTGCATGTTGTGTACCCACTCTTTCTTCTGTGCATCCAGGAGATCATGGCAGTCCCACCTCCCTTCTGAGATCCGGTGTACACGCACACGCTGCGGCAGTAAACCCTGTCTGTGGGTCTGGGAGGTCCTGGTAGTCCCATCTCCCCTGGAGGCCCGGCGTGGCACTGCCCCCATTCCCCTCCCGACACTCAGGAATCCCTCAGCCGGTTTCCATGTCCATGCAACTGCCCCAAACAGCCTTCCCAGACGGCCGAAGCACCCTTCGCCCAACGGTTCTTGGACCACTGCCACTGTTGGCAGTGGAGCCCCGGAGCTGGCCCACACGCCACCCCAGACTGCAACCGGGTGCCTTGCCCCCAGCTGAGTCCGGACAAGCACTGCAGTGAACGCCCTTCTCCACACAGTGAGACCACCTCCCACCTGCGCAGCAAGGCATTCCACTGACCCGGTTGGCCACCCACCTCAAGGTAGCCGAAGGAACCGTGGAGCAACCTCCAGCCAGGCATCAGGACAGGCCCTGCGCATGACAATGCCTCCGCCATCCAAAGCACCTGTAACACCAGAGCCACTAACCTAAGCCAAGCCTCTACAACTCTACTCTAATATACTCTACTCTGCTCTACTCTACTCTACTCTACTGAGATTGGTGATACAGGTTCTCTCTGAACATTGCAGACATCATCAGGCCAGTCCCGAAGACCTAACTGAAAGCACAACAGTGCACAGTTCCTTCAGTGGTCAACAAAGCCAGTACAAGACCCTGCGTTACAAGCAAGAGACAGTGTCGCTAATGCAGAGGAAAACGTTCACTGCAGTACTCATACTCAAAGTCGACTGAAGGCACAACACCCAATTGCAGTCCGGGACAACGCACAGTCCAAGTCCAGAACTCCTCCACCCACAGTAGCAGCAGTCCAAGATCTATTGGACGAAAGGCACTTCAGCAGTCCAAGGCAGCTGATCAGGACAGTTTCTAGACATGGAGAGCAGCTAAAAGGATCCTAAATGTCAAGAGAGGATATGAAGGGGGAGGCAGAACCTTCATCTGAACCCTTTTTTCTGGGAGGTGGAAGCTTTTTTGTCCTTTTTTTCCTTCGAGCTTGTTTTTTTTCCTTCTTCTTTTCTTCAAGCTTTATCCTCCAGGCCTCCAGGTGAAGTGTCTTCTCTCTGTTGGGTTGTGGTGTGAGTAGAGTCTTTGAGTCTTGGTCACTGGCAGCAGAAGGCTGTACACGGGTCAACGGCGTGATGCACTCTTTAGATGGTGGTCCACTGCGGCTCACTGGTGCGGCGATGATGCATTGGCACTCAGCAGTTTCCAATAGTGCATTGGTTTTCCAGTCTGGTGGTTATTCACTGTAGAAGTTTCTCACTGTCAAGTCTATGTCAGCACTGGGTTTCCACACTTGAAAGAGGACTGTACACAGACAGTAGTAGTAGTAGTAGTATTCCACTCGTCTTGTCTTTTTTATTGAGGTCACTGACGTTGATGTTTTGAAGTAGTTGTCTTGAAGTAGTGGTAACAGATGGAGTAATTGTAGAACAGCAGGCCAGAAACCTTTAAACATATAAAACACAAAATAAAATAATTAAATACACTGCATTTAAACATTCACACACCCACACGGAGATCACTACATCACCTGCAATACAGACACTTTCCGCGCTACTGCGCATAGCCTACACCAAGTAAAAACTCCCGAGCCACATTGCATGCGGCTTAATGGTCAATAAGCCCCACGTCACTACAAGACAAAACAAGTCCGACAGGCGGACAAAGATGCGTCCGCCTATGCATTGCCATCTTGTGGACACAGGAGGGAATTACTTACAAGTTTAAGAAAGCATTTCAGACGGACCGGCAGACCGCCTTCTAGAGATAATAGGACACATCTGAAAACATGAGGTCAACCAGGTGAAATGACAGCAGCGCTCAGAATGAATGGTTGTATGGACATAGGCCTATCCTCACGTTTCCGCACTGCTGGCACACAATCTTTTGACTACACACCACTTTTGACTACAGAGAACGTAAGGTCCAGGCTACCAAACAGCAATTCAGCAATTCTGCAGTACAAAAAAAGCAATTTGAAACCATTTGAAACGAAATGCCACCTGTGCCAGGACTCACTAGTTTCACACCGTGTCGGCCCGGATGGACGGGATTTGGGTTCAGGCCCGTTGCGTTAAGGTAAGCAACGTGGGCAGTTGCCTAGGGCCCCCGACTAGGAGGGGCCCCCAAGGACGACAGGTTATGTATTCAACAGCAATGAAGATTTTAAACAGCTTTATAATAAGACACGGTCATCTGTATGAATGGCTCTGCTGCGAGGGAAGCAACAGCGCCTCCCTAATACCCCCTGCTTGAGGGGCCCCCCCTTCCAATTGGTTTGCATCAGCGACAGCGTCAAGTCAAGTGCCGAAAGATAAGGCGCAATGACAAGTTTAGTCAAAGTACTCCCAGCTGGAGGGGCCCCCCCTTCCAGTTGGTTGGCATCAGAGAAAGCGTCAAATCCAGCACAAATACAAACTGAAAATGAAGCGACATAATCTCTCTCCGTGAATGTTGCACAGACGCCAGTATACATTTTTATTTTTTTGGCTCCAGACAGTTGCTTTTATAATAAGAGTTACTCTCGAAGACAGCATTACTCTCTGTACTGCAACCAAACTGTCCCAGCCCAGTTGACATCGCACAGTAGATGGCGAGATGCTTCATTTACAGTGTATTATCAGTCTGTGAAGTGCTGTAAAGCACTGGGCAAATGTCAAGAGATTGTTCACTAACGCGCCGTTTCTCGACACGGAACTGTTTTGGATGTTGACAAATGCAAGAAGAAACGAATGAACAATGTGCATGCATATGACCAATATTTCGGATAACATGAGTCAACACAAGTGAGCTGAGTGGGATAGCTAAATTGTAGCACAATAGTCCCTTTCTTGCTATTATGTGGACTACAAGCTGGAACTTGGGACTATAATTGTGGAAACGTGTGGTTACAGTGAGAGGTTGGGATACATTCTGCGGTCAAGACAACGCAAGGTAAGGGCACTGGGAGCCTGTAATTGAAACCATGGAGTAGGCCTAACGCAGGTGGTTATTCTTGGTCGCTATAGGCTATTCGTGGCCACGTTTGATTTCATTTCTATTACCTGGTCCAGAACACACCCCTTCTGGAATGATGACTGCGATGCGGTGATGTGCAGTTAGCTTATTGTTTAATGCATTAAATGTGAATTGTTGCTGTACGCGGAAGGCTATTACAACACAACTTTTTGTGTTGTGTTTGGATTGTATTATTTTCAAATGCATGGTGGATGCAATACGAAACGCAGTGTGGTAGAAAAATGACTGAGTAGTAGCAGGGAGGTTGTCTTCTTAAAAATCCACCATTTGAGAGCGTTTTTTTTTTTTTTTTTTTTTTTAATATCGTCTGGGGCAGACCCCCCTTGCCATGGTTACAGAATTCTTGCTTACCAATATCATATCCCCCCCACTGTGCCTGTTCATTAGTTTCTCAGCCTTAGATTTCTGGACTGTACTGTTTTATGAGTCAATAGTTCTTTTTGCAGAAATAGTGCACCCTCGGTTAGATTTTAAAAGTGGTTGGAAAGATTTGACCTAATTCTTTATTTGTGATTGGCAGATCATGATTTTGGTGGTAGGGTCAAAAAACCTGATTGGGCCATAGCCAGGCCTACTCTCATGTGAGATAGGCCAGGTTACAGTAAACAACAGGACATTCAATTAGCCTACATGAGAAAGTGTGAGCCTATTGAATTGAATGGGCTGTATTTGCCCAGGTCTTATTCATGAAGTTTCATAAAATGAACTGTAGGGATAAGTTATCATAATAACTAGATTGCATTTCCTCACAGGAAATGCTGGTGTATGCTTGCTCGTTATGCCTTCGTTGCCCTTCATTCATGTGCCCTACAGTACATAGCCTAAACAACACTGTGTAGGTATGAGGCAAATTCCTGTTTGTCCCATTAGGTTTACATGGATTGTGACATGATGTTGTAATGGTAGGCTATGTGACCATGACTGAAGTGCCATCCAAAAATGGTCTGGCCCATCCGAAACAGAAATTCTGGCGCGGTCTCTGCCCTGTCAGGCTCCTACCCGTCCCCGTCCCCTAGGGCTCCCGACAACCCCTTTGCCTAGGGGCCCCAAAATCCTAGAAACGGGCCTGTTTGGGTTGTGCGTATAGCCTACTCGTGAACTAGAGCTGAGGTCGGTGGCATGCATCATGCATCAACTTTATTGGTTTATTATATATTATTTATTATAATACTTGTATTTTGTCCACATATAAAAACATTACTTTAAATCTCAAACACCATGGTTCTAATATGCCTCATTTTCAATAACTGGACTACCAGTAAACCAATGACACACTGCTAACTGTTAGAATAACAGTTAAATAAAATTGCATCGATAAAGTTACATGGAGTAGGCTATTATGGCATTTAGGCGTAATATGTTGATAACGAGGATATTTTTTTATTAGGCCAAATTATTTTGTCCACCTACAAAAAAATACATGTAGGTTCATTCCCAAACATAGGCTAATGCTTCCAATAGGGCCATGGCTCGATTGCAATAACGGGACCTTCTGGACTGAAAACAATTGCAAGCTTCTAGACTAAATTGTCAATATCGAGTTGCTTTGCGTAGGCGATTATGTAATATGCTGATAGCCAGTGTTGCCAGATTGGGCGGGTGCCCGCCCAATTGGGCTACTTGGGATGAGCGTCGGCGGGCAAAAATGGGAAAAATTGGCCATTTGGCGGTTTTTTAAGCCGTTTTGGGCCCATAAAAGTCAATGTAATTTGTTGAATTTGGGCGGAATTTAGCGCATTTTGGCGGTTTTTGAGAACCTTTTGGGCGGGATTTGGTCAGACACATCTGGCAACACTGCTGATAGCCTACATTGCATTTGACCAAACAATATAAATGTCAAGTTCACGATTTTGCTTGGATTTTTGTTCGGTTTTGTTTTCAAGTTCTAACCTTTGTGAATTGTGTGTGAATAATGGCATCACGTGTAGAGATGGGATTTATGGCTCTTTTTCGGGATCCGGATCTTAGTGGCTCGTTCCTTTCAAAGAGCCGTTCAAAAAACTGGATCTTTTGGCTCTTTTTTAAATGATTTATTCAGTGTTAAGAATGTAACATTTTGACTCCTCCTCAAGGTAATTTTGTCCAAACAACAAATGATTATTCTCCTGCTTCTAAAGACCGTTTTTGCCTCTAGGCCTATTTGGGGCAAACAATTGTATTTTTTCCCAAATTTTATTACTCTGGTCGAGGTCACGTGCTTAAAATGAATGAGAAATGAATGAAATAACGGTCGAGTGGCTCCCCCAGCTGTGATCCGGTTCCCATCGTTCACTTCAGGGAGCCGTTCAAAAGAACCGGCTCGTTCATGAACGACACACCAACTTGTGCCCGGCCATTAACGTTACAACGATACATGGGGGGGGAAACAAAGGAAGAAAACTGTCCAACACTACCACACAAAACACTGTTGTGAGACAAATGCGGTTTGAATGACACTTTACGTCTCGCCACAAATGACCAGTTCTACCACGAAGTAGGCTAAATTAAAACCACAAGTGCTTACCAGCTCCCTCTCCAGGTTCCCAGCGTCACGTTAGTACAGTATTTCCAAAGTAGGCTATTGAAGTCAAGCACAGCAAGCTGTTGTGTGCGACTCAGCGCGTCTTTCCAAAACCGACCGAGACAACCTGAACCTAATTAAAAGCACCTGCGTTTGAGTTGCGCATACACACATGAGGCAGAGCCATCTAATAACAGAGTTGCGCAAACCGGGGACCAGGAAGTCGGTTGGTGATGTGATTCGCGTAGATTAAAATGTTTCTTAACAGTAAACTTCTGTTCGTTGGAAACTAACACAGAACCATCACATACCAAACAAAGATTAAGTACAAACAAATTACATTACCTTTACCACATTTTCTGTGTTCTACGGCCACCTCCTAGAACTAAGTAACTTCTAATAGAACTAAAGTCAATGGGGATTTCCATGTTAACGCTCCGTGAGGCTCCATGAGAGCCGCCATTGCTGTGGAAAGATTGGTCCACAGAGGTATATGGGAGTGACGTGACTCTGTTATTAGATGACGCTGACATGAGGCAGTCGGCTCCAATTGAGGCAGTCGGTTCATATCAGAGAATCTCTAACAGGGAGAAGGTTCAGTCTCATTGGTTCCCATTGTAGTCAGTCAGTTAGCTTTGCAAAGTGTCTTGTAAAGTGTAAAGCGTAGTTAAGTCCTTCATATGGGAAAATGTATGGAATGGAAAGGGGAACCCATGCTAAATACATTGCTACTGCGTTTTCCAGTCACAAATATTATCAACAAAACATTCCTGGTAAGCACTATGACTGTTGTTTAACAATAGGCTGTATTGACAAATCGTTCAGGTGTGTAGTTTTACAGCAGGTTATAAGATTTCAACCTGAACTCGCTAGCATCATGCTAATGTTTATGGGTTTGGTCCCATAAAAATTGAGCTTTGTGACCCAGTATATAATAATCTAGTGGCGCAAAATAATCGAAACGCTACTTAAATGGGGTCTTATTATTTCTAGCTTCGAACTTAATATTAATATTTCAGGACAAAAAATTATTAAAAATCACAAAAATTATAATGGTAAAAAACCATTGAGAGTAAATAGAATGGAGGCCAAAATTCTATTTCATTGTTGAAGCCAAGTTGGAGCCAAGGTTGGACCCAAAAAGACCAAAAAATGGCCAAATCCCATTCATTCCTATGAGAGACATAAAACCCTGTATCTCCCTTAAATGCCACTCCAGGGGGATCATTTTTCGCTCAACTAGTAGGTCCCCTTGCTCTCCAACTTACCAGGGTGGTGATTTTTTGTGGTGATGTTTTATTTTAGAGAGATATTAAAAGTTAAATTGACCAATGAGCATCAGAACATGGTTTGATTGACCGTTAGAAGTCTTGTTGTTGTCCAATCAGCACCTGCGTTTGGCGTTGCTAAGGTGGAATGTAAGTTGGAATGTTCCCAAATCTGGCTTCAAAGCGTTGAATGGCAAATAGCGTTGATTTGGCGTCCATTCTATTTACTGTCAATGTAGAAAACTCCATTGACACCCATTCATTTTGCACTGGCCCGTGGTTAGGGTTAGCCAGTTGTGGCTAGTAGCTAGTTCCTTGAGTGAACACCCCCTGTTCATATGCAAAATGGGGAGGCGGAGCACTCGGAGGGTCACAGGCAGCCTCGAAATGAATGGCAGTGAGCGAGAAGCCAGCGTATTGAAGGGAAAAACACGCTGTTTTGAACTTGTAATCGTCCGGGGAAACTTCCTTCAAAGTTCACAGCCTGCCTCGTGAATTCAGGGAAATGACAAAAAAGTGGGACATATAGGGCCTACGTACATCCAGGTGACCACGAGCACTTGTAGAATCCACAGCCCCCCCCACCCCATCCCCCAATCAGCTCAGTTTGACAGCTGCCAAAACGCTCCCAGAGAAGTTCAATTTCGAGAGGCTCCACTCGCCACTCTTCCGGGTGGCACTGCACTGTAGGGGCGCCAACGGAGGACTGCAGACTACACTCAGAATGAATGGGCTGCGCTCTCGTCTCGACAGCGCCCCTAACTGTAGGCATGGGTTAAATAGCTAGAAGGCTTACCGGTAAATAGTGTACCTTCCGAATGCTCCGCTCGCTGGGTACGTTCTGACAGCTGTCAAACTGAGCTGATGGGGGGGACTGTGGATTCTAGTAGCCTATGGGTGCATTCCAATATGCGACATTGCCTCCTCCACTTGTGCTTGTCTCCTCGTCCCGCCTCCTGGCCCCTCCTCCGTGGACAAAATTATAAAGTTTTCCAGCTGTCAGCCTCGCCACAGCTTTTGAGGGACTGTTTTTCATTCACCATCCCAATTGCAAATGAGAAAAAGACTTTACAATTGAGCTTTTGCAAGATATTGAAATATAATGCTGTTGTCAGTGATGTCATCATGACGAGAAGCAAGTGGAGGAGGCAAGTGGAGGAGGCAAGGTCGCATATTAAAACGCACTCTAAGTGCTCCTGGTCATCTGAGAACCACGCAGCCTCACATGTCGCGCGTGAACCCGGACCGATAACAAATGGTTAATTAATCAATAGATATTGGTGTTTGGGACCCTTAATAGAGTTGGCTGAGCATACAGTTAAGTAATTAATCTACTGTGATCTAGTTTTCATTCGTTCAAATCACAGAAATAGTGGCAACAAGAGACATTATATAGCAAGGCTTTGACGTACACCTCTCAATGATGGTGGGGTGATGAGATGTATTTTTTTCATATACCACTTATTAGTTTTAATGGTAAGAACCCTACAGACAACAATATTTCGGTATTATTTATTCATTAGATATGCCTTTCTTTTGTATTAAGTAAGTGTTAATTTAGGTCCTTAGTTAAGTATGACCTAATAGTTACTTAACTATTAACTGTACCCTTACTTATCTATTAGTTAAATAATTATATTCTATGAACTTGTGACACATGGTAATAGTTATCTAATAATTAAGTAACTGTTTACTAATGTTTAACATATGAATTAATGACAATTAATATGTGTCTTATGTGGCGTTAAGTAGTGATTATTAACCCTTACTAAAGTATTGGTTATAGCTAATTTGCTGTTAATTATGGCCCCTTATATATATGGCCCCTTACCATGTGTCACAAGTTCATAGCATGTAATTCTTGAACTAATAGTAAGGGTACAGTTAATAGTTAAGTAGATATTAAGTCACTTAACTAAGGACCTAAATTAACACTTACTTAATACAAAAGAAAGGCATATCTAATGAATAAATAATACCAAAATATTGTTGTCTGTAGATTGTGTACCCATCATGCACTGCACTTCTTGGAGCTAATATTCTGAAACATTAACTTAAAGGAATGGTTTAGTTTAGCTTCAAAATTATTACTCTTCATAATGTTCTGCATTTATTGTAGGGTTTTTACCATTAAAACTAATAAGTGGTATATGAAAAAATTACATCTCATCACCCCACCATCATTGAGAAGTGTACGTCTAATCATTTCTATATAATGGCTCCTGTTGCCTTTTAAATCTAAACTAGATGTCACAGTAGATTAATTACTTAACTATAAGGTATGCTCAGACAACTCTATTATAAGGGTCCCAAACACCAATATCTATCGATTATTTAACCATTAGTTATCCGTAGCCAACTCTAATGTAAGTGTCCAAAACACCAAAATCTATCTGTTAATTAACCATTAGTTATCCTCAGCCAACTCTAATATAAGGGTCCCAAACCCCAATATTTATGTATTAATTAATCATTAGTTATGCCTTACTTTTGTATTAAGTAAGTGTTAATTTTGGTCCTTAGTTAAGTATGACCTGATAGCTACTTAACTATTAACTGTGCCCTTAGGTCTACTTATCTATTAGCTAAATAATAATATGCTATTAACTTGTATTACAAGGTAATAGTTATCTAATAGTTAAGTAACTGCTTACTAATGTTCAACATATGCATTAAGTAAGGGTTAACGTTCGGCGAGAAGGTCGCTACCGTGGAATAGCAGCACGACAGAGAGAATCTTTAGACCCTGACGCGGAGCGGAGGGGTCTTGTTCTCTCTGAAGTGCTGCTATTCCACAAAGCGACCGACTCGCCGAAAGTTAACCCGCTTATTATATGGATATACTTAAATGATTCACACATGGCGGGGACATTTCTTTAGGCCTATTTAATGTGAAGTCTACTATAGTTTTAATGTCAAAAGATTGTTGCTGCGCAAACAAAACAGTGCCGTTGTGGAACACCGCTAACAGCTAGGTAGCCAGGACAACAGTAGTTGTCTATCACAGCAGCTGATTAGAGTCTTGTTGAAAAGTCGCTTTAGCAGTGAAAAGTCTTGTTGCCATTGACAGCGGTCTGTTATAGACCAACCCGTCCGTTATCGAAAAATAACAGACGTGCGAACTTTGGGGAGCCCGTTGAAATGAATGGAGCATTCGACCGATGACGTCACAACCATATAATAATAACAATTAATATGTGTCTAATGTGGCATTAAGTAATGATTATTAACCCTTACTTAAGTATTAGTTTGTAGCTATTTTGCTGTTAATTATGGCCCCTTATTTGGAAGTGTTACCGGAAAATGGATATATTGTGCCTTGGGAAAGAGCACTTCATATTTTCATGGAGGTTTATCTATACTGGAGAGATTACATACCACACACATGCTAATAAATCACATGGCAACAAATCATACAAAAATGACTGCTTTTATTCATAGGTGTTGCTCTAGGGCTACAACATGCAGCTGATCAAAAATCTGTTGGAATGAAGAATGACTTAAAAAAAAAGGTTTGAGAGAAACCATACAGCAAATTCAAATGAATGATGATAACATGCGGTGTTAAGAGCTAATACTGGGACATGGGTTCAACCTTACTCCATACACTTTTAATATGTCTATGGCCCTCTACACAGGGTTTGCAATGTAATTAGAGGCCTCAAGTCAAAAATCATGTTCTCATGCTTACACTAATGCATATTTCAAGTGACTTTTGGAACGGCATTTTTAAAAACCTTTTTTTCTATCCTTGTATTACTACTTCTTAATATTGGGTGGTTATAAGTGGGAGTACATGGATCATTTTGGAAAGAAAACTGTGGCCACTGAGTGTCGCCCTGTCTCTCTCAGTGGAGAGACGTTCCAGCATATCCCGTATCTCTCTCTCTGAATGGGTTACGTCCTTCGCTGGGGTGGCTTCACTTTCCACCCTTTGTGCCTCCATGTCTTCCTCACTCCACTTCACTGTCCATGGATTGCAATGATCCCAAAAATGACAATATTTACACGAGCAGACACAAAATGCACCCTCATTTTCTCCACACCAACTCACACACGTAACTCTGCAGTCCATCTTTGGTTTTTAACAATTTTGTCCCATTTGACATTTCACTACATCAAGCTCATTATACCCAGTCAGTCAAACACGCACAAACGACACCAGTACCTGTAACAGAGGGGGGTGCACATACAGAGACATAGCATTTTGTGTCTCATGGGGACTGAGGATACAAGGAAAGCTATTTCTATTCATGTTTACATTCACATGTAGTATCATATGGAAATGATATGTGATATTATGTTGTAGTGTTTTTCTTCCTGAGAAATAGTGTTAGTAATTACTGCGTTGTCAAGTTTTTTTTCAGTCGTACAAACAAAATAAGGCAAGATCATATTTTTATATATATATGTGTTTTTTTTCTTCTTTTTCTTCCTCTGTTATATCACTAAGAGTCTGTCCTTGTAGCCATAGTGACTGTTCTAAGTGTTCGTGTTCCAGAACTCGGAGCCAATTCTAGAATAAATAATCTTTGGAAAAGTGCATCTTTATTCGCCATCCGCGCTGGCCTGACGTGTCACCATAGTAATAAACACCAGACAGCAACCCATGGCCCTGGCCAAACAAGCATACGCCAGGTAGGGGCTGGATATGTCTGACTTGGGGAGGGTAGACGAGACCACGCTCTGTTCCTCGTGTTCATCTCCAGTCCCGGAGGAAGCCCTTCAAAGTACCCAGCAGCTGGAGGAAGTGTGACCATCCCTCCTCCACGTTGGGACAAAGCTGTGTACTGTAAACACAACCATTTATTTCTCTGTGGCACAAACCAAATGAGGAATACCTGCAGCCTTTGCAAACAACATCACGGCCAAGCTTTTCCTCAACCTTGTGTTTGCTTATGTGCTTGATGTCCATCTCGTCTTTTGAGTATTTTTTAAAAGAAAGAACAGGCCCCCTACACTGAGCCTTGTTGCGCTGCTGCTAGCCTACACCGGGCCCTTTTTTAGTTTGTCTACTGAGTCTTCTCCCTTGTCCATTTGATCATGGTCTCTGGGGAGCGGTAGAGGAATATCAGCTTGGAGTAGAGGTCCTCTTCCAGGTCCAGCTCCCCGGTCTCGCGCACCAGGAAGATGTCGGTGCAGAGCTTGAGGATGCGGTCCACGTTGGGCAGCTCCTCGAACATGATGGTGTGGTGGATGCCACTGAAGAACTCGCGCACAAACTTCCCGATGACCAGCACCACCGACGCGTACAGGCCCATGATCCTGTTGAGAGAGGGGATAGTACGGACGTGTGTCAGGATTTGTTAAATGTAAACATTTTATTCATCTATTGCAATTTCCATGCCCTCTGCGCTTACATTGGGTGCATTGGTAAAAGGGTAAATGACGTTTTAGCAGTAGCACATGTCAGGGCGGCGCAACGACAGCCAGTCATTATTGTATGGGTGGATTTTTTTGTTTGTTTTTGTTTTTGTTTTTAGTGGACTATCTACTGTAAGAAGCATAGTTATTGCAGCAGATGAACCACCAATTACTAATAAATTTATGGGCATTAGATGCCGTCGCGCCACCCGACGTCTTAGCCCAAAAAAACGTCTTTGACCTAAATTCAATCAAACACTGTACACCCACTGTAGTTCGAAAAAACAGACTTCTCTCTTGATAAACAAATGGAAGCTTGGAATTGATTAACGGTTTCAAAGTCAGAGGTCTGATTGTTGTGTGCTCAGAGCGCTTGGAGTGGCAGTTCATGAGCATACCCAATGATGAGGGGCTACAGTACAGGTTACAGGTTATGCAACAGTACGTAGGCCTACAGAATGTGCCTTACCCATATCCATGAAAACTGAACATAAAGTCAAGGGCATGCTTCCCGAAACGTCAACATATTGAAATACGGGGGAGCTTAGTGCCACAGACTTTATATTCAGTTTTCATGTGACTTTGCTAGTCCTACATGCAATATTTTTCAGATGGATGAGCGTGTTTTTTCTTTGTTTAACGTACCCATATCCCGCCAAGAAGCCCACGCTGGGTGGGCTGACCTGGTCACTGAATACATAGAACTCCAGCCCTTCTTTCTTCTTGTCTTTGCTGATGCGGCCTGAGGTCTGGTCTATTATCCACCACTCCTGGGTCATCCCTGTTTCATTCGCCGCTTTCGTTTGGTTGGATTTCGATTTCGACTCAGGCCTCCTCAGGTTCACTGTTATGTCCATATAGTTCTCCTCTGGGCACAAAGGCAGAGAGGAATAATCAGATTATGTGGAGCTAAGAAAAAGCACACACACCTCTGTCAAAATTCCACAAGGTACTAGACTAAGTAAACTAAACAGGAACAACAAAAATAAAGTCTGTAACACCAGGCTTTATTTTAATATGATACAGCAGGCCTCAATGACTTTATTTTTGTTGTTCTGGTGTAATGATATTAACAATGGATATATCATTGCACGTGCATTATAGGAATCATTGTAAGCTTTGAAAGTCACTAACCACAAACACAAGGCAACACAATAGGTATATACGTGTGTATGTGCGCACTTACCGTCATAAAACTGGTCGATGGGTTTAGCATTGGAATCACTTGGAGCTCTTAGATACTGAGGGAAAATGTGCGGAATTGTCCTGCAGATAACAAATATAAGATTCATACATCATTGAAAAAGTAAAATAAATTTAATATATAAATATACACTAAAATAAATTACTGTAAGCATTGAGAGCAACACATCATGCCCCACAGCAGAAAGAACAAAAGCACAAAAAAAGATCAAGAGTGATCCACAAGACACTTACACTGATTTTGTCCTGGTGCCGTTGAGCAGCTCCACCAGTGCGTTCCTTGTGTCATTCGCCAGGTTTTTCACGAACTTGCCGCTGGCTACCTCCGCCTTGGCCCCTAATGTAAGGTTCCTGGGTGGAAAAACATCCAACTGCTTAGTCCATCATGCCATCAAAACAACCCTTCTTTTACCTGAATGCATACATTTCCCAGAGTGCAATGCACACCTCAATATCATTTTTTTTCTAAAAAAAATAATTTCCCCTGATTAAGTACATGGAACCTGTACAGGTAACCTGTTGCTCTGCGAAATAATGGACAATACACTGCAAAGTAATGGACACACACGCTGTGTCTGTGTGTGTGTCTGTGTGTGTGTGTGTGTGTGTGTGTGTGTGTGTGTGTGTGTGTGTGTGTGTGTGTGTGTGTGTGTGTGTGTGTGTGTGTGTGTGCGTGTGTGTGTTTTCTAGTGGCTCACCTTTGCACAGACCAGTCGATGGTGATGGTGAAGTCGTCTTCGTGCAGCACCTCCATGAGGTTCTTCCTGCTGGGGGGGCTGATGGTCCACAGGGAGTTGGAGCTGCCCTCCAGGTGAGCTATGGTCAGGTCCTCGTAAATGTAGGTCTCCAGGAACTGCATGATGTCCTATAAGGAACAGACAGCACTAAGACCACACCGGGCGTATACATACTGTACACCGACTACCTGGATTATCGGTGGTCTACCTAAGTTGGGCAGAAATGTGCTATAGGCCTACTGAGGATCTAGGCTACTTTTTATTCAATTCTTATTCATTTCTATTTCCCCCTTAAACTGACCAGATGTGCATATGGCTATGGCTATTTACAATGTCAGATCACTATTATATGAAGTAGTTCTTACATCGTTTAAAAAAGGTTTTTTTTTCTTACTGCGTTTGATCCAAATTCCCGCAGGAATTTATTGTATTCAGTCTCAGTGACATTCTTCAGGTGATTTTGCTGGGCGCTCATGGTGAAGATATGCTGTAGATTACAAGCAAGCACAACGAAGGGGAAAATAAACACAGATCCACAGATACACAGATCATGAGGGGGTTTAGAGTGTGACAAGGTAGATAGGCATAAAATATGTACATATGTACTGTATATGTCTTATAACAAAATTCTGAGAGATCAGGCTGTTTATAACTGACAGAAAGGTGTAGAAACACTCATTCATCCTAATGGTTGCCCACACTCTCCTTCCCTTCACAATAAACATGTGGCAATTTGAATGTGTTCTGCTATGAACTAGCTCAGTTTAACTAAAAGCTTTTTAACACAAGACAAAAAGTGCCTTGTTGTATATCTTCAAAACATTTATGCTGTATAGTGTATTACCTCAGACCCTCCAAGCTGAAACCTGATGATTATGAACAGTTAGGCCTAAAGTTTTGTGAAGGCCGTGTTTTACATTCACTACAGTGCAACTGTTACTCTACAGAAAAAAGAAACTAAATCGTGATGCACGATACTGTAGGTATCGCCATACATATCATCCCACCCACCCCTACTACATTGCACTCAGCTGACGCTTTCATTTCATTCAAAGCGACTTACAACTATTATTTTTCAGGGTATTGGTTACAATCCCTGGAGCAATGTGGGGTTAGGTGCCTTGCTCAAGGGCACTTCAGCCATAGATGGAGATGTAGGGAGAGGTCAGGGGGGATTGAACCGGCAACCCCTAGATTGAAAGACCAACTCTCTAACCACTAGGCCACGGCTACCCTACTGCCATATATTACCTCAAACCCTCCGAGCTGCAGGCTGATGGACACGTCCAGGGGTTTGTTGACGACGCCGGCCATGGACTTGACAAGGGACATGAAGAGCAGCGGGAACCAGACGATGCAGATGAGCAGCATGACGATCATGCCCCCCATGCCATACTTCACCACCTTCTTCTTCTTCTGGCCTCTGGGTTGGGGATAACGCTGAAGATAGGGAGATATAGAAACACACTCAATTCAGTTCATATACACACACCTGCTGGATAACGTTGTGGCTGGGGGTAGCACTGAAGGTGGGAGATACCGTACCGTATACAAACACACTCAATTCAGTTCATATACTATGCACATGCGTTGTATTAGAAACAGCAAGAACACACGCAGGCACGCATGCGCGTGTGCACGCAAGCACGCACGTACACACACACACACACACACACACACACACACACACACACACACACACACACACACACACACACACACACACACACACACACACACACACACACACACACACACACACACACACACACACACACACACACACACTGAGTGTAGTACTGCAGAAGGTAGACAGACAGAGATAGTTGGTACACAAACACATACAGTATGCCCACAGATGAGAGAAGACACACAACACACAAACCTACTCAACAAACTCAACCAATTAACAATTAACCATAGCATAGATAGCATTAATACATCTCCATCAGAGTCAGCTGTGTGGACATAGCTAGCTGGTGTGAGTTTGCTACTGTACCTTCTCAGACTCTCTCCAGCACTTGAGCACGAATATGTGGGCGTAGATGTCCTCCACGCAGATCCAGCTGGACAGGCTGAGGGTGGTGTCCGTCCACACCCAGTCCATCACCGCTCGCAACTCCGTCAGGAATGGAATCAACCGGAACCTGAAGAGAAGCATGTCAAAAGATATGTAGAGTGGAGTGAAGGTATGAACGTAGCAAAAGGTATTGTTGCAGCAATTTGCAGCAATTTACAGTACTTCTATTTTTATTTTACACCATCCGGTAACAAGTGCTCAGACAGCTCCCCTCCGCCCTCTGGTTTTATTGGGCAACTGCCAAGACTAACGTTTTGACGTTCTCACGTCTTCTTCAACGTTAGTCTTGACACTTGCCCAATAAAACAAGTAAACTTCCACATCTGGAGATGCTACGGTGACTACTTTCTTTCCATACAAACACACAGCTCAGATGATCACATAACCTGCTCGGCGGAGGTAATATGAGCTGCCGTGGCCACCCTTGGAACTCACCCTTGGAAGAGGAACAGGTTCACGTAGTTGTAGCTCTTGGTGAGGAAGTTCCCCAGCACCCTGGTGGGGTAGCCACAGCGGATCTGATAGGCTGACAGGCCAAAGTAGATACACTTCACAAAGTACCATACCTGAGCCACCCGATTATCACTGAAACGCCTGGAGGAGACACAATGGCAGACTTGACCAATCAAAAAACTGTTGCAACAGTGCATATAGTCTCTATGGACTGTGTCATAATAATGATATTTTGTTATAGTGTTGTTATTTAATTCAACACAGTGCTTGTCATAATACATGTTGGCCATCTATGTTGCATTTCTAGCTTCAAAAGGTTAAGAAAGCACAGCTCAGGATGTAGAATGTTTGATCTCCATGTGATCAATGGCCAGTAACAATATGGCAATATGTGGACAATATGACTAAATGAAGTCAAACGACTGGGATGGGTTAGCTAGTTGAATTGGTAAAAATACTGGACCTTTCCGTCACTCCAGGAAGGAGGAAAAACATCCAGAAATGGATCCCGAACACCAGGACGACCTGGAATATGACCTTGCCCATAACCGTCTTCTTGAGGTACAGGGCCCGATCCACCACCATGGTGCCGAACTGGATTAGAACCATGACCAGGAAAGCACCAGGCACCTGGTCCTCAGACAGGGAGGAGGCGATGTCAGCTCCACCTGTGTGTTTCTGCGAGGGGTAGACGATACCAAGGTGAGATATGGAATACAATAGCATCTTACCTTACTGCAGATGGGTCCATCGACGGGCCTATTCAGTCTAGAAAACACTCATTTACATCATAACAACATTGCTTTTATGCTGTGACCCTTTTGTATCTACGAATATTTCCGCGACCCCCCTCCCACATCATATTCCAAACGCGAAACATTTTTGTCCACTAATGTAGCTAGATGTTGCCGTCATAGACATGTACTGTATTAGGGCTGTAACGATACACTAAACTCACAATTCTGATTATCCTGTTTTTTTACTTAGAATTCGATACTCCACACGATTTTTAAAGGTATCTTTTTAAATCAATGAATTTGCACAATTTTTCACTTAGGCCAGTTGTTTTCTGGACTGACATAACTTTGAAAGGGCACATCACGATACTGCTGTCATGTACGGAGATGCAGTGTTGTGACTCTGCGTATCGCGATTTCTTGGTTCGATACAATATTGTTACAGCCCTATAGGTGTTATTTAAGTATTCCCTTCTCTCCGCAACCTCCCTGCAGGACCTCCTCCAACCCCCTAGGCTAGGGGTCCCCACCCCCAGTTTGGGAACCAATGCCATACAGAATTGTCTACAGGGGCTACATGGGTACTACTTTCTGTAATACATTGGGCCTACAAAATGTATACATCTTATTCCTAGCAGGAAACATGGTCAGGTCTGTCCAATTCATTTCAAACTGTTAGGGAAATCAGCCAGAACAAACAGAGAAGCATGCAAACTGTGATAAATTTGAAGTTTGGTCAGCTGAAAGCACAAACCATTTTTTAGCACACAGGGCATTTATAAGTCCTGTGTGCCTGAAGGTTTTTCGGATATGAAAAAAATAAGTTGAGTGTTGAAAACTTACTCCAAAAGCCGTGAAGTTAAACACAATAATGATGAAGTTCACAGTCTCTGCCAGGAACATCATCACATAAACGTCTGTCACAGCACTGTACTCTGGATGGATGAGGTTGTAGAAAAACTGGCGAATGGGCAGGTAGATCTCCATAAATCTAGGGAAAAGAATGATACAAGAGTAAAACATTTATTCTCTTTATTAAACTGTCACCAAGAACAATGTATGATTCATTCCTTTTACATGATATATTACCTAACGTTGGAAACTACAAAGAAATCAAGCAGTAAGTACCAGAGTTGCATAAATTAGAAGTAGAAGTACTCTTGCAGATGTCAAAGCAACTCTACTAGAATGAGATTACATAGTCGAAACAATGTAATATCACATTACTAGTGTTGGATTTACATCTGAAGGAATACTTCTTTAACTATATACAACTATATAAGTACCTCATGCCCATGTGACCTTGAAGGTTCAGGCCAAGAACTAACAATGTGTTTCCATTATAAGACTGTTGGAGTATCGAACATAGCATGGGCAGCTGTGATTTAAGAACATTTAACTGGCCCAATTTTTTTTTTCAAAACCTCCAAACATTGAACAGAATAAAGTAAATCGCATTATGTTTATGCACTGAGGGACAAGTTATGCTAAACAAGTTATGATTCAAGATTCAAGATTTGTTTATTACGTCTTTGTGTTACGTGTTGGGTTTTTGTGTCCTCAAAAAGATTAAAAAGAAAAAAGAGAAGGGAGGGGGGGTTGGAAAAAGTGCAAAGAAAGTGCCTTGTTGTCTTCAGCATGAGTTCAGCAATCTAACTGCTTGATGAAAGAAGCTACTTCGGAGTCTGGTAGTGTGAGCTTTCAAGCTTCTATACGGTTTACCAGATAGTAATATCTCAAACAGTTCATGGTTCACACAGCACTTGTTTTAAGTTTATCGTTACCAGAATGGCAATGGGTGAGGCGTAGAGTAATGTGTTATGTATTATGAAGCAAGGCATGTGGACTTGACTCACCTCTTGAGAAGGAAGATCTTGACCTTTATGAGTTGCTCTTTGATCTTCTCTATGATCATCTCCTTCCGCGTCTTCTGATGGACCTCAGGCTCACTTCCATCCTTCTTACTGCTATTGCGTGTGCTGGTGCTGCCTGCAAGCAGGACCATAGTATAGCATTACCCCACACTGAAAGCCCCATAGCCACAGAGTACAGTTAACATCATTCTTGCATTATTTTATGAATTGCTCTGAGTGCAGCCATTTTTTTTCGTCTCTTTTGATTCAATCAAAATATTTGTCTATGCCTTGAACTAATGATGATGGTGATGGTGGATGCGCGCAGTGCGCAGCGGTCCCAGGAGTACTAAACTTTGTATTAGTTTTTGCTGCTACTAAGTATTGTACCCGAAACACAATTTCGTTGCCTTTTTGACAATGACAATAAACTCTTGATTGATTGATTGATTACTAATGCTTAGTTAACAGGGTTATAAATACCACTGTCCCCATGCCACCCCATATCTGATTAAAATGTCAGAACAGGGAGCTGCCAAAATATCAAGCTTTCACAATCACACTGCCCACAAAAATGACATAATATAAGGTGACAGGTCTGACAGGTCTTTGGTCCTGACCCTCCAAGGTCTCTCACCTCTTTTGGAGCGCAGGGAGGAGTGCCTGGACAGGTGTGAGGCGCCACTGGAGCTCTTACGCCTCCTCTGATAGGTGCGCTGCTCAGGTGTGCGCACCTGTACCTGCACCTGCGCGGAGTCCACGGACGTGCCAAAGTTGATGGACCTCATGGAGCCGACGGAGCTCTTACGGTCCTGCTGGGAGCGGGAGTGGATGGAACCTGAGGACGCCTTTTCAGATAACACCTTCTCCTCGTCTTCCGACTCGTCACGATGAAGACCCTTGTCCTTTGTGGGAGGTGGCCTAGGGTCGTCATCATCCCATAGGCCGTGGCACTGATGACATCACAGGTGCAACAGAGTGTACTTGACATAAGTGACCATGTTAACAAGACAGCTGTTACAGTTACAGTATGTCAAACACAGGTCAAAACTACAAGGTATACGGTGATATATTTTCCCCAGTTATTAATATCATAGTACGAATCAATTGTTAAGATTTCACATCCACGTAAATCCTCCTAAAGGGCAGTCGTGGGTAAGCGGTTAGGGCGTCAGACTTGTAGCCTAAAGGTTGCCGGTTTGACTTCTGACCCGCCAGGTTGGTGGGGGGAGTAATCAACCAGTGCTCTCCCCCATCCTCCTCCATGACTGAGGTACCCTGAGCATGGTACCGTCCCGCTGCACTGCTCCCTTGGGGCGCCATTGAGGGCTGCCCCCTTGCACGGGTGAGGCATAAATGTAATTTCGTTGTATGCAGTGTTCGCTTGTGTGCTGTGTCACAATGACAATGGGAGTTGGAGTTTCCCAATG
This sequence comes from Engraulis encrasicolus, assembly GCF_034702125.1. Lineage (NCBI taxonomy): Eukaryota > Metazoa > Chordata > Actinopteri > Clupeiformes > Engraulidae > Engraulis > Engraulis encrasicolus. The sequence continues at coordinate 9,699,922 of NC_085872.1, forward strand.
GGCTTTCATTTTATTTATTATTTATAAAAGCTTGGTGTTGAACTCGGCAATGGAAATATAAAACCTGAGGCTGACCGTGGGTCAAAAAGTGCCATTGCTGTTGCTTTAAGAGCACAGTAAGGCCAAGCATTACCTTCAGAATGGAGCGATGGAAGAAGAGCACCAGGAGCTGCACCAGGTCGTAGTGCACGTAGCCTTCCTTCTTCTCCGTGCCGATGATGTTGGGCGGGTGGTACGGCTTGTTCTTGTTCATCGCCAGGTTTTTGTTGAACGGGAAGAAGCCAAACTGGAAGAAGTACTTCACTACAATCGTCACCTGTGAAGGCCAGAGATGAGAGCAGGAATATGAAGAGCAAGTGTCATTGGAGTGAAATTGGACTAATTACTGCACATAATGTTTTACAACCAAGGACAGTGTGGCATCTACTTATATAATAGTCATTGTCTTGATGCCGAGCAAAATAAATGGATGTGTCTGCAAGTGTTGAGAGGGAACGACTAAGGACAAAGTGATAATAATAATGAGTGTAATAAAATGTCCATATGTGCTAAATTATGTTAACCTCAGATTTGCCTGAGAGCAGCAGTAATGACGCATGCTTACTGTAAAAGGTGCAGTGTTTGAGGTTTTTATGCATGGCACAGCTTTATGAGATCAGGTAAAATTGAGACTGATTGTCCGGGCTAAATGTCCACTGTAGAAATTGACATTGTGTGTGTACATACCGGTGAAGCATGAAATAAAACCCTGCAAAACACCTTGCCAAGACTATCAATTACTCAGGCACTGGTACAAGTGATCCTGAATCACAATGAATTGATAGCATCTCTCCTTCTGTATGTTTGCCTGTCCTTGTATGGTTGCAGAGTTGAGCGGAATGCTGTTACAGGTTATTGCACTGAATGTTTTTTTTTTTTTTTTTGTGATCAATTTTTTATTATGTTTTTAATACAACAGAAAAACAAAACAAGACAACGATCATGGACAACAATCAACATCTACCCCCCCCCCCCCCCCCGCCCCCCCCACCCCCCCCCCCCCCCCACACACACACACACACACACACACAAACACACACACCCACACACACACACACACACAGGTCTCATTCCCAGCTCGCTCACCCAGTTCTAGAAAAACCAGCTCAACATAAGGGGATAGTAGAGGAGAATAAGAAGATGAAAAAGAACAAGCCATCATCCCAGCATCCTGCTTATAAAAGATGACCACTCATTGATGTTCTTCCTCAGAGCACCGTGCATACTGGCCACAGATTTTTCGAGTTTAGCCAGGTGTATGGCTGTATTAATCCAATGTTGAGAAAGCATGAGGAGTTTTCCATCTTTGTGCAATTATTTTTTAGCGGCAGTTAGGGCTACCAAGAGCCAGCGTTGCTGCACCAGGGAAATGTCCAGCTCACTAAAATCATTTAGTAACATAATCCTTGGGGAGCAAGGGATGGTGTGGTTAAGAATAGGAGACATCTTTTGAGAAACCATTTCCCAAAACATTTGTACCCCAGGGCAATCCCAGACCATATGTAGAAATGTTCCTGTGGCTCCAGAGCACAGCTCGCATGTGGGTGATTGTTTTCTTTTCATGTGAAATAATTTAAGAGGGGTGGTATAGAGTCTGTGAATGAAGTTATAATGAATCATCTGGTGGTTAGGGTTACGAGATGATAGAACTGTCTTTGCCCAGACTGTTGTCCAGTTGATTGTGGAAGGTGTGATAGACAAGTCACGGCTCCAAAGAGCATCAACGTGTAAAGGCTTTTCCACACATTTGGCAATATAGGTATAGAGATTAGAAATCAGGTCTTTGGTGGATAAACAAATATTTTGTATTGGGTGACATTCTAGTTTCTCTCCCCAGGGGACCCCGTATGCACGGAGAGCACTACGAATTTGTAGGTAGAAAAAAAAAGAAGTACCAGGTAGGTCGTAGTGGGATTTTAGGTCTTGAAAAGATCTTAGTGTATTATCTGATGTAATGTCTGAGAGGGTATTAATCCCTTTGTCACTCCACTGAGGAAATGAAATGGGTTGTTTCCCCAAACAGAGATCAAAGTTATTGAATAATGGAAGGTAGGAATGATATTTCAGGTGGGTTTTGGAATAAGACTCTACGGTTCTCCAAGTGGCAATAAGGTGTGAAACAATGGTGCCAAACTTGGATCTACACATTTTAAGAGGAATATTGGAATGAATGAAATCCTGAAGCCTGTGTGGTTTAACTAGGTTTTCCTCCAAAGATCGCCAAGCCACTTGTGCTCCCCGTGTTAAACCAGGGAACAAAGAGGTCGGAGAGTTGCGGCCCAGAAATAGTGTTCAAAATTTGGGATCCCAAGACCACCAGAGATTTTCCGTCTTTGAAGTGTAGATATTTTCATTCTTGGACGCTTCCCTCTCCACACATAGTTGCACAAAAGTCTATGTAATTTCTCCCAATGTCCAGCAGGGGGAGGCAAGGGTAACATGGTACTGCAGAAGTTGACTCGTGGAAGGATATTCATTTTGATAATTGAGACTCGTGCACTAAATGTGTTGGGAATGGATATCCATTTCGCTAAATCACTTTCCACCTGCTTAAGTGTCTTGTCATAGTTAAAGGCCAAGGTTGTTTGTAATGAAGGGAAAATGGATAATCCCAAATATTTAAATTGGTCAACAACAGGCACATTGGTTGGTAGTGAAACTTGCTGCGTACAATTGTTCAGCGGTAGTAAAGCCGATTTAGACCTGTTAATAGTGTAGCCTGATATGCCAGAGAAAGAATTAAATATTGATAATACATGAGGAGTGGATTTAGTTACATCTCCCAAATACAATAAAATATCGTCACAATAAAGCGAGATAAAATGATCCGTTCCATGTACAGTAATAGGAGTGTGTGATGATTGACGCACCTTCTGTGCCAAAGGTTCAAGTGATAACACAAACAAAAGGGGAGAAAGAACGCAACCTTGCCTAGAGCTACGGCTGACTGGAAATAAAGGCGAACAGATGTTACCCGTCATCACCATAGCAGAAGGAGACGCATAGAGCGTTTTTACCATATTAATGTAATTGGCACCAAAACCCATATGACGAAGGACAGCCCATAAATAATGCCATTCTAAAACGTCGAATGCTTTCATTGCGTCCAATGATAACACTGCATAAGGAGATTGGGCCCTGGCAGATTGTTCCAGTATATGCAATAGTCTGCGGACGTTGTCGGCGGATAAGCGCGATTTTACGAAACCGGTTTGGTCGGGATGTATGAGTTTGTTCATAAGTGGCTCCAATCTTGATGCGAGTATTTTGGCAAACAATTTAATGTCTGTGTTAAGAAGAGATATTGGACGGTAGTTGGCACAATCATTGGGATCTTTTCCCTTTTTATGCAGTAATGTAATCGTGGCGGTGTTCACATCCCTTGAAAAGGATCCACTAGAAATGGCGTGGTTTATCATTTTTAACAATAAAGGGCCAAGTTGAGACCAAAACTTGATGTAAAATTCAGGTGGGATCCCATCAAAACCAGGCGATTTACCTTTGTTGAGACAGCGTAAAGCTGACTCTAGTTCAGATAGAGTGATAGGTGCATCGAGAGAAGATGCCTCCTGAGGTAACATTTTATTTATATGTAGGTCTTTGACAAATGCATCAAATTTGATAGGATCATGGGGAACCTCTGAACGGTATAGATTGGAATAAAATGTACGAAATGTCTGATTAATCACTTTTGGGTCTGATACTAAAGTTCCATCCAGTGTCTTTATAGATGGTATGTGCGCAAAGCTTTCGCAGGAGCGCAGGCTTAAGGCTAGTGCCCGGCTGGGTCGAGCTCCTTCAAAATAATGGTTTTGGACGCTGTGCGAATGAATGAGAAAATCAGCCCGTTGTCGATACAGCGAGTCAAGCTCGTCTCTAACCCTTTTATGTTGTGTTATTAAATCTGCAGAAGCGGTATTGTGCATAGCATCTTCCAATTGTTTTCAGATTGCTTTCCAATTCAGAGAGTCTGCGGTAACGGGTCCTGTTTAGATGAGAGGAGAACGATATGCAGTTGCTCCGTATGTATCCCTTCACTGAGTCCCATAATATCCGGACATCTTCCACAGAGTGCTCGTTAAACGATAGAAAATCTGTCAGACCGACTTCAAGCTGTTTCACAAAGTTTTCATCATGCAATAAGGAGGTATTAAAACGCCAGCGTGGGGCACGGTCCCGAGATCTCGAAATGTTACCTCGACAGATAACCGCTTTATGATCTGAGAATGCCAAGGGGAGCATATCAGTACTTACGCCTTCAAGGAAATTGCTAGATATAAAGATGAAATCGATCCTAGAGAACGACTGGTGTCTCGCGGAATAAAAGGAGAAGTCGCGCTTATTCTTATTGATAGTGCGCCATATGTCTATTAACGCAAAATCGTGAGCCCATTTCCTTAATGCACCTGACGCCAACTTCTGGTCACTGCCCTCTGTAGTAGCCGTTCTATCTAAAGAGTGGTCCCAGACTGCATTAAAATCTGCACCAACTATCAATCGGTATTCAGATAAGTCATGCATTATATCAGACAAGCGTGCGTAAAAGTCAGTATCAAAAGTATTAGGCGCATAAACAGATAAAAAGGCTATTTTCTTGTGTTCTATGATGGTCTTCATAAATGTGATTCTGCCTTCCACGTCGTTACCAACATCTACATTGCACTGAATGTTTTAACAAGAACTATAAAGACCACATTTTAATAGCGCTTAAGTTTTTTTTATTTATATAGTTTATCTAAAACAGCATTTTACAAGCCAGAGTACTCTGTGACCAAGTACACACTAGAAGATGTTAAATCAACTCTCTAAGTGTAAATGTTACTCTGCAAGGTCAAAAGGAAAGAAAAGTACAGAAAAAAGGTTCTATTCCAACTTCAGCCAGGTACCTCGGTGTAGACAACGGCAGCCATCCAGAAGGGTTTGCTGGACATCAAAACTATCAGCGTTAAAATTCAACTCTCAACGTGTTGAATTAAGACTTGAAAAATGCTATTTTTGTAAATCTATTCTATTCCAAATTCAGCCAGCAGGGTACCTCGGTGTAGACGATGGCGGTCATCCAGAAGCGCTTGCTGGGCCTGGGCACGGAGAGCATGGCCCAGAGGAAGATGAGGATGGGCAGCACCAGGGTGGCCATGTAGGCGGAGATCATGTGGTTGAGGATGATGACCAGGTAGCAGACCATCTCCGAGTTGGCCACCAGCATGTTGTACAGCGCGTAGCCCAGCTGCAGCAGCAGAGGCTGGCCCTTGTAGAACCGCTCCGAGTTCTCCAACTCCTCATCGTAGAACATCCTGGAAAAGGAGGAGGAAAATATAAGCACCTTTTCTCTACAAAGGTGTTTCACTTGTTGTGGTAACTCAAAAAGCACAAAAGTACTAAGTGCTGAAAATAAATAAGGAGCACACAATATCTGATGTAACCAATGAGAGTACAGCTGACATAATTTCAGAAAGTCTACAGAACTAAGCTGGAGTAACAAACATTTTGGTCCTCGCTTATTCTCAATGTTTCCAGTAGGAACAAGAGGAGATACTCCGAGGTGGTGGGTGGAGGAGGCAGGCAGTGCAAGGCAGTGCTCAGATACTCAGGTTTGAGGCCGGATATTCTTGTGTAATTTACCAGAAAAAAAATTGTATAATATTATACAATATAATATAGAAGAGTATTATATAGAGGAGTATCTGAATCTGAATAGATTACTCCCCCTGTCATAACCAAATGAATACCACTGCATTAACTCTATTGTATAACAAAAACTGCTGCCTGCCTGCCCTGGCCTTGTCTGTGGTTTCACACAGTAGGCAGAAATTAAAAATGTGGCCAGCGGTCAAAACTGTAAATGCTAATAGGAGTCCCTCATTGCTTCTTCTCAGCATAACCGCAACACCACACCACACTGAGTGCAGGAAAACCCACACATGCATAATGCCTATACTATACCCGGGCCTATAATGCCTATACTATACCCGGGCCCATAATGCCTCTATCTAGAGTGCATTTACACCAGGACACAACCACTGCTGTCAGTGCACCACATCAATTCATGATAGATAGATAGATAGATAGATAGATAGATAGATAGATAGATAGATAGATAGATAGATAGATAGATAGATAGATAGATAGATAGATAGATAGATAGATAGATAGATAGATAGATAGATAGATAGATAGATAGATAGATAATTGGACAGACAGACAGACAGACAGACATGCAGACGGACCGATGGACCGATAGACAGATAGACAAGGATAGAAAAAAAAACAGGCAAACAAACACACTGGCAGACAGACAGACATGCAGACACATATACAGTAGACAGTACATGCATGCACTGCCCCCAGTCTGCCGTACTTATTGAGCAGGAGTTCGCTGGCGGTCAGCTCTGTGGTCATGGAGGGCAGCAGGAGGTCGTCGAGGTCGGAGCGGCTGTCAGGGGTCATGATCATCAGCCTCTTGTCGTCATCACTGCTGTCCACGCTGGCCGACAGCCGGTCGAAGCTCACATTCAGCCGGTCGAAGCTCACCGCCTTGCTGTAGCTGGGCGGTACCTCCGCGTCGGAGGTGTTGGGGGCGTCGGTGTCAGGCGTGAAGAGCTGGCCTTCTCTCCCGTCGGGGTGCTGGTACTCCAGGCCCGAGGACTCGCCGGCCTCCTCATGGCCCCCCCGCTCCGCGTACTCCCCTCTCCCCTCGTCGTCCGTGCCGGAGGGCTGCGTCTCTCCCTCGGCTGCCTCTGCTCCTGCTCCCCCGTCCTCCCACGCAGCCTCCTCCTGCACCTCCCCTCGCTCCGCGTCCGTCTCTTCACCTCCCACCTCGACGCAGAGGCTGCTGGAGGCTCCGTGATCCTCCTCCTCCTCCTCCTCCTCCTCCTCAGTTTGCCCCATGGCCTCTGAGTGCTCCTGCTCTTGGTCGTGATCTTGGTCTTGGTCTTGTGCTTGCTGCTCCTGCTCCTGCTGCTGCTGCTGCTGCTGCTGCTGCTGCTGCTCCTGCTCCTGCTCCTGCCCCTGCTCCTGTTCAACCTGCTCCTCCTGTTGCTGCTCCACCTGCTCCTCCTCATCTGCCTGGTCCTGTTCCCCCTCCACCTCCTCGATGGTGTCGTTCGTGCCTTGCCGCGAGAACAGCGTGACACATTGCGTGGGCTCGCTGGGAATGGCAGACATAAAGCATAAAGGAGGATAATAAGGGCAGTGAGAAGAATGGAGAAGAATTAGACATTTTGCATTAACTGATGGAAAATTACTCAGTTAGAAGTGTGTAACAGATGGGTCAGAAGGCCTCAAAAGGACTCAAAAAAGTATTTTAATAATATTTAAGTATGGTAGGCTCGTATCAAATCACTGCATAATAGTAATAGTTGCTTATGAGTTCTTTCCTATTCATAAAAATGCATCCTTATCAGACTGTGTGATGTCAGACAACAATGTATGATGTACTGTACATGAAATGTACATGACAAATCAGTTTGTCAGAGTCATGTGATGTAAGTTCATGATGTGTCGGATGACCGGTGATTTATAGAATGTACAGATTAAGGTTGATGAAGGTCAGTAGACCAAAAACACAGCAATTACAACTTTGCAAATGTGAGTGAGAGTATGTTCCTTTGTAGTGATGGATGAAAGAGAGAACGACAGAGAGGAAGTGAGTAATGGACAAGGTGGATCACACATGTGCCAGACACCTGGATATAATGCTGCTCCCGCTGTCGGCAGACGAGTTGGACATGTCCAGGCCGTACATTTTGCGTAGCTTTGGCCTGGCACGCTCGCTGGTTTTTGGTATGCACTGTGGCATATCGTCCAGGTCATCCAGAGTGGATTGCCGGGAAAAGAGCATCGTGGCCTCAGTGTAGGCACTAGTGAGCGCAGGGATGGATGGATGGATGAATACATATAATGAGAGAGGAAAAAGAAATATATAGTGGATGGGATCAGTGTGTGGAATAATGGCATGATGGACCATTGGGGGCATCTCTTGAAAGCGTAGTTGTTAGCCAGATAGCAACTTGGGTAGTTGTCAATGGGAAATTGCATTGCAAACAACAAAGAAGCTAACGTAGTTAGCAACTACGGTTTCCAGAAATGCACCCCTGGATAATGCGTGACAGAGCCCAAAGATTCCATTTCAAATACAACAATAATCCAGTCTGTAAAATTGATCTTTGCATCCAGACAGTCTGTCTGGTCATTTCACTGTCACCTGTATTCCATCTATTTCATTCCCATTGTTTCAAGTGTTCTTACTACAGCTCTTGACAAGACATTCTGACAACAATAAAATATTTTATTGCTTTCCATTCCCATTGTAATGTCCTAACTCTCAGACAAAAATAGAGTGCTGTGCAGTGTTACGGTAAGTATTACACTGGACTAACTTGTCTGCTGACGTTGCTTCTACATTCAATTCTGTAACTCGAGAAACAACTTGAAGTGCACTCAAAGAGTGCAGACCTCCGCCAAGGAAGCTGTTTGATAAAACATTTGACTATGTTACACCCTAAGTCTTTCTGTCTTGTTTTTGTGGAGTTAGAAACTGGAATGTCAAAATGCGCCCTATCCCGCAATGGTGAAGAATCTTTTAAGAAATTCCTAGATCCTGGATCCTTGTTCCAGATCACTTGTTCCTTTTGTCATTTCCAACAACTCCACAAAATTTCATCAAAATCCGTGCATAACTTTTTGAGTTATCCTGATGACAGACAAAAAAACAAACAAACAAAACAAACCAATACGACCGAAAATATAACCTTCTTCGAGGAGGGACAAATAATCAGCTGTTTAAAATGACTCGTCTTCAGTATGCATGTGCCAGCACTACAACAAAAAGGCACATTTTACATATGCATTGTGAACAGCAACTACTAGATTCAAGACTATACTCAGCAGCACCATTTTCTGCTAGGTTATACTGACTCTTGACAACTTCCATCAGGAACAATACATATAAAACAATAATGTGCTTAATGAATACTACACAAACACCGTTTTCCTACGCAGCTCTCAGCTAGCTCTCTCAATCAAAGATTTCCAAGGTTCCAAGATCTCTGTTCCAATGTTACTCCAATGGTGGGGGTGGCTGCTGATATGTTATGAATTAAATATGTTAATTCCAGAGTTATCCCAGTTAGAAATACCACTTCTTATTGTATCCAATGTTGTTACTAGATTTGACGGTTTCCCATACAATTTGGGCTGCTTAGGATAGCCGTCTGCAGGGCATTTCTGCAGGTGTATCTGCAGATTTATGGCCATACAAATCAATAGAATTTAGTTCAAATTGTGTAGGACTTAGTGCTTCCAGACCGGTTTCTAGCATTTCTTGGGCTAGAAATGATCAGTCTTATTTGGCAACACTGATGATCATATCCCCTGCCTGCCAGACCTGGACATGCTGTCTCGCGAGGCCACGGAGTCGCGTGAGTCCTGGCTGTCCACCCTGTAGGCGGCGCGCCTCCTCCGCACCCTGTGCGACCCGGACATGGAGTCCTCCTCGCTGATGCGGTCCAGCCCAGACTCCTGGGACATGGCACGCATCTTCTTCTGGTAGTACACCTGGATGCTCTCACGCGACGGCACATTGCCCTGCGGACATACGGTACGGTACACACAGACAGAGGGTTCAGATTGAAGTGTGCTGCATGGTTTATCCCAAGGTTTTTCAACACTGGGCTCGCCAGGTATTCAAATGGGGTCCCCTGGAATGAAAATATGAAATGTGAAAACAGAATACCAACAAATATTACTAATTATTATTAACACACTCCAGTTCGGACAAGAGAGGCACAGCACGATACCGCTGAGCTAAAGGTCCAGTCTGATACCTCAACGCTACGCGATTTTGGGAGGGAGGTTTACAAACGTAATGCCTCACTCTGCTAATTTGTTTACATTTGCACAGGGCATACTACATGTAATTTCATCGTGCATATTTAGTATGTACAGTATACAGATGTGAGCTGGCTGCATACCTTCTTGACCTCCCTGGTGAGCATGCAGCGTTCGATGCGCAGCACGGTGGAGATGTCGACGTACTCCCGGCACATGGAGTTCATCCACTTGGTCAGGCTGTCTATGGTGGTCAGCAGCAGCACCCAGGTGAACTTGATGATGTTGAACACACGCTTGATGATGTTGTCTGTAACAAATGAGAAGATACAAAACAAGGTACTAGGACCTGGTTGTGGTTGAACAGAGGAAAGAAGAGAAGAGAAGATGAGACACAACCTAGGGTGCAAGGGGTTGTTTTTTTGTTTGTTTTGTTTCTTTTGAAGTTTGCAAAAGTAGCAGTTTTGTATTTTTTTTTCTGTGTTACTTATAATGCCACAGGGTAAGACATTTTCCTTTGGCCCATTTTGTTATTTTGCATTACAAATGCAAATCCCTTGATTTCAATTTGGCTTAGAAACTGAAATAAACAAACAATAGTACATTATCAGGGGATGCCATAAAATAATCTTTCTTCCCCCCAACCACCCCACCTCCCCCTCCCCAGTGCTCTCACACTAGATTGAGGCATTAGGTTATGCAAAGTGCCTTGAGACACGGGCTCCCTGTTAATGGGGCCCTATAAATAAATAAAATGAGAGCAGCAATGATTTTTCTCCCCTCCTCTCCTCCCCCTCATGAGCCACAGTTCCAGAGTGCTGACCTGGAGACTTCTTCCCCTCCTCCTCAGTCTCCGACTGCTCTGAATCGCCGACCTCGATGGTCACGTGACCTGCAGTGGGGAGAGAGCAGAGGAGGGAGGGTGATGTGTATGAGGGAACAGCCAGCGCCGAGAGCGAATGACACAAAACAAAGCACATACAAAGGAGGAAGGTCAGGCCAGGGCGTTTTTTGTTCAAAAGTCGATAAGATGTAAACAGACGCACACACACGCACACGCACACGCACACGCGCACACACACACACACACACACACGCACGCACACACACACACACACACACACACACACACACACACACACACACACACACACACACACACACCCTCACACACACATGCACACACCCTCACACACACACAGCGGCAGGCCTGCCGGACATGACACACCTACCATCTTTCTTGCTCTTCCTGTGTCTTCCTCTGGTGTATCGCTTCCAGAAGCGGCGCTTCTCCTTGCTGCGTTCCTTCAGGGCCGTCTTGGAGTCAGTGATCCAGGCATGGTACACAAACTACAGACCAGCCAAGAAACAGTCAGAAACAATCCAGAATACATGTTTTCACAAACAAACCTGTATGAAATGCAGCCTTTTTTGGAGGACGTTACGGAAAAATGATCATAGAGAGCATGCATGAGGCGTACGCAAGGCACCACCACACAATGGATGTCTGACAGAGTCACAACATCACCATCACCATCGCACTATCACCATCACCACAATGCACACTTAATCACCATCACAATGAATGGAATCAGAGTTTTACTCCACTGCTGAGGAACCATGTTTGATATCATAGATTATGTTAAATGCATTTTGGACATTTACACTTTTCCATTTTGCAGGGGCAGCAGTCATAGAGCACAGTGGAGCAAAAGTCATGGACACTGAAATGATTTGGAAATGATTGCTGCTACACCACAACATCCCAATGGGCTGAAATGTAAAAAAAAATAAAAAAACATGCAACAAAACCATTCAAATCAAACCCCAAATCTATTTTTTTTTCCATTCCATATTGAGAATTTGAAATCAAACTGATTTTTTGTGTCATCAATTCATTCTCCAATTATCCCTGTCAATCAATTCATATTTTTTCATTTTTTTGCAACAATATGGAATGTAAAAACCCCACACGGTGCCACAAACATCACGTCATGAAGCAAACTGCACCCACTAAACCACCACAGAGCTGAAAAGATGCCTCCTGCCCAAGTACCTTAGCTACCCTGATAACATGCTGCAGTATAAGTTTGGGTAGCTTAATGATAGACTTTGGCAAAGCCAAAACAGCAGAGGCAAACTTTCCAACCGCACGCTGGAGAGAGGGAAGAAGAGGAACAACAGGATTAACACTATGGTTTTGATATGCTAACGACACTTTAACAGGGTTAATAAGGACAGTGTAAGTGTAAGGTGTAAACGGCAATAATATGGTACTGATATTCCAAGTAGTTTATCTGTAAGACAACTGAGTGAATGAGAATCGTCACAGCTATATGGTACTGTTAGCGTATGGACCTTGCAACAGGGATACTGATACAGGGTTCAGATATAATGACTGTAAGGAGTCAGACACTCTGTACATGAGACACACAGACAGATAAAATATGCTCAAAGACTGGGATAACAGACACGTGTCAGAGCAACAAGACTAATTAATCACACTTAAAAATTATGTTTGGAAAGCTGGTAATGGTTAGAGCTCCAAAATACCTGTCCAATAATAGGCCTACCATGTATGTTTGAAGATGAAAGGAGAAAGCGGTGCCTCTCTGTTTGACGGCTTACCTGGAAAGCTGACTTTTTGGGTGGCTCCTCCTCTTTTTTCTCCTCCTCTTCCTCCTCTTCCTCACTCTCCGTCTCGAACAGGTAATAATCTCCACTCTTCACCACTGTGGAGGGGACGAATGTGGGCCAGAGGTCATGCTGACATACAGTTGAAGTCAGACCCTAACCTATGCCTTTACCACTTACCTCTCATCACTTTGTTTATATATGGGAGTTTTAATGGTGAGATTAAAAAAAGTAATTTATAGTTTAAGTAGTTTAAAACAGCCCAGTGGTTCCCAAACTTTTTCAGCTGGGACCCCCTTTTGCATCTTTGAATATTTTCTCAACCCCTCTGCCACATAATATTGCAAACGCAAAACTTTTTTTGTCCACTAATGTTGCTAGGAATTACCATCATAGAAATGGATGTAATTGCATGGGTTTTATCCAAGTATTCCTTTCTCTTCACGGCCCCCTGTAGGACCTCCGCAACCCCCCTAGGGCTCCTGACCCCCCCGTTTGGAAATGACTACCGTAACCTATGCCTTTACACTTACATCACTTTTCTTAGGAAGTTTTAATGTTGAGATAAAAGAAGTAATTAATAGTTTAAGTAGTTTAAAGCAGTTTATGGGAGATACATTAGAGGTAACAATGCCTCATGGCTCTACTCTGCCGTATGTTCTCATTTTGATCAATGGCCATGTGATTGATTCTGTTGGAGAAGAAATGTGTGACTCATAAACACAACACAGTGTCTGAATAAGCAGGATTGAGTTAGTAGCTCAATAGAGTGGTCAAGGTACCATATATGAGAAGTGATCTCATGAAGCTGTAGTTTCACAGCCATTACAGTACATAGAGACTGCAATGTTCAGGAAAAATAAACAAAATTCCCAAAAACACTCATACGACATTAGTACAACAATCAAGCAACCAGACAAGATGGTTAAACAGATGACATGGCTGTCGTTTTTTTCTCTACCTCACGGCAGGTAGGCAAAATCAATCCAGTGAAAGGGTGGTTAGTGCACATTCATGGCACGTGAGTGAGTGTGTGAGTAAGTGTGTAAGTCACAACACAGCAAAGTTACTGCAATAGAGAAACTGCCTTGTGTCCTTGAACAGAAGAACAATGATGGGGAGAGGAGAGGAGAGGAGAGGAGAAGAGGGGAGATGGGGTGATGCAGGACCAAGGGACAATGGGGATAATATATTGGGGAGCATGTACAGTATACACTAAGCACCTATGCGTATAGGCCTACAGTATGTTGGCATTCCATGTTAACAGGGGTTCACCTCAGTGGTAGGTGGGTGCCTCACTAAGGAGCCTAACCCATACAAAACCCAAAATAATGCCATTTTAGGGGGACATTTTGTATGGATCAGCACCTTAGTCATGGGTAAGGAAAATCGTACTACCGTATATGAAGTAGTTAAAAAAGACTGTCTGATAACAATGTGATGGAACTATTGGATATTGGACTATTGGACTGAAGAACCCCTGTTACAGAAAAGATGTAAAATAAATTCCACTTGTTCCTCCAGGTTCTAATAACTATATGTGACTTATACGTGTCCTAATTCAAAAAATGTTAAAAACCTGGAGGAAAACAAGACTTTACATCTTTTCAGTCATATCTGCCTTAAAATACAACAGAACGATTCTCAACTGTGGACTCCATTGATAAGAACACTCCCCTCCGAAAACATGTCAGTCAAACAACAAACCAATAACATCCGGCCAATTGCCTTTTCACCTTGTTTTAAGCAAATCACCTTCTACTGTATTTAAGGACCGTCTCCATATACAGTATGGAAACATGAGATAGAGAGGGCAAGCGAGAGAGAGAGAGAGAGTGAGCGGGAATCAGAGAGAGAGATAGATAGAGAGAGAGAGAGAGAGAGAGAGAGTAAGCGAGAGAGAGAGAGAGAGAGAGAGAGAGCATGTGTGAATGTGAATGTGTTAACTCGTCTTAGCTAATTGTGTGCAAGAGAAGACACCATATAAAGGTCCGTAAATAAAGTATGAAAAGGAGTCAGCATGGAGCGGATGACGCGGTGTTGTTTGCGGAGTGCCTGCCTGGATCTCAACATCCTTCCTCCAGCTCCTTCCTCTGTCCTCCGTTCTCTGTCCACCGCCCTCCAAGAGGCATAAGTGCAGAGGAAATAACTAGAGGAGGGACACTGAGATGCAGACACCTAAGTGGAGCCCAGTGCAGTGTGGGAATCGTCTGAGTTCTGGTCAAGGACACAAGGACCAATCAGAGCGATAGGAGACAGGGGATTGGTCAACCTACTGGAAGCATGGTCAACCCACGGCCTCCACCACTGCTTTTTTTTGGCCTTCTTTTTCGCTGCTCCTAAAATAAAATGGCGGCAACAGCATTAATTGGTAAACATGGGATCCACAGGGATGCATGAACACTCAGGTGACGATTGCATATGTACCGGTACGTATACACATGAACATGGCTGCTGTGTACACTGTTGTAGGAAGTCTTTTTTTTTCTCGTCCATCTGAACCGGGCAAGAATTTTGGCTTCATGGTAACTCATAAAATGCAGCCCTTTACACAACCGTACAATCAGTGGTTAATGTAAAGTAAGCATAACCCAAACTACGTAAAGAGTTTGTAAAACACTGTCAAAATGTACTGTACTGTACTGTACCCTGTAAAATACTGTATTGTACTGTACTGTACTCTGATCACCTCCAGCCCAAGCATTCTCCACTACTGAGTTCTCTCTCATACCATCATCATCCTCCTCGTCTTGCTCGGGGGGTGGGGGGAGGTTCTGAGCGTCGCCGGACTCCTGGTTCAGCATCTTCTCCTTGCCCTTCTTGTGCTTCTCCTGGCGCATCTTGATGCGGTCCATCCTGGCCATCACCCCCGAGAGAGAGGAAGAACATTGAAACAAGAGGGGAAAAAAGACAGCGGCTACGTTTCTGGCCTTTAAGGGTCCAGATATTAGGATGTATTAGTGAGATTGTTTTGAATAATTAAGCAGGAATTACATCCAACAGATATCAGGACAGATGCAGATCTATAATGGTGCAGATTTAAAAGCTACAATGGGCCCCATCTTATAAGCTTATATTTAGCTTCACTTGGGGACTCTTCTCTCAATATGGTTAGGGACTGTTCGTAATTTACCGGGGGGGGAGGGCTGGTGCGTAGGGGGGGGAGGGCCATGATGAAAAAAAATGAGGTGGAGGGGAGGGCCATGGCAAAAAAAATCGGAGTTAGGGGGAGGGCCATGGGGAATTTTTTTTATTTTATTTTATTTTTATTTATTTTTTTAAACAATAATAAAACATCTGAAACACATCGCTTTGCGATGCAAGGTCCCGGGTGCATACTTTAGCACTGAAGCGTGTATCTGTCAAAAAACTATCAGGTGCAGCTACTGTAGATTGCCCGCGCTGACTCTCTTCCACTGTAGGATTGCTAGTGCTACGGAGGAACATTGAGCATCATAGAAAATGCCCGTGAGCAAATATCAAACTAGCTGAGGTGAACTATAGGCCTATGGGCTAAACAGTTTGGGAAGTTTTGACAACGAATTGGATGGGCATTTCCAGAGGAATTTTGGAGAGGTGTTGTAGTCAACTGGTGGTCACAGCCTCTGGTAAGTCATGATTTTATTTATTGGCACCGCCGTGTGCTTTACATCTGTGTTCAATGGTCGCATAGCACCGCCGAGAGAGACGTTTGTTTTGTTTAGCTTGTGGTGTCAAGGTATTAATAAAAGTGGTATTAACAGCGATATGTTGGCTTGGGCATGCATCAACATACACGGTCTTAAACCCATTGGAGGAGCTAACTTGTTGTGAAGAGAAGTCTCATCACTTTGGTGATCTAAAACGGACCAACTAAGCAAGGAATTTGGTGAATTTAAAGTGCGACGGAAGAAGGAAATGTCACCAAAATTGTGCATCGTGTCAGGTAAGAAGTGACTTGTTTCTTGCGGTGGATGTAGTGATATTGAATGTATCATGCGCGCATGCGCAGTGTGTTGAGTTTCTACTACCAGATAAAGACACTAAACGTACGTCCTGTCTCCGGTCCATTTATTATATACTTTATGAAGTACACAGTACAACACATGGTGTCAGAACTTGACGACCCGTCTCTATGAAGAAAGAAGCTTTAAAAAGCAACGGAGAGAAGTTTCCTTCCAGTTGGGCTACGCGAGGAAAAAGAAGTTTTGGGGTTCTCTCGAGCTGAACTAGCCAACGCGTTCCAAGGTAGCCACAACCTGACGAAGACGTCGGAAGGTAAAACAAAATGGATTCTTTGTTTTCGATAAGCCCGCCAGAGGCATTTGATTTCAATGATTTCGCCGGATGGCCGAATTGGATCAGGCGTTTTGAAAGATTCCGTATAGCTGCCGGTCTCGACAAAAAGGACCAAGAGTATCAAGTGAACTCGCTCATTTACACTATGGGAGACTCGGCTGATGATGTGCTTAACACTTTAACGCTGGAAGAAGCGGACAAGAAAGAATACCAGAAAGTAAGAGACGCTTTTGAAAAGCATTTCATCTGTAAACATAACGTGATATATGAGAGGGCTAAGTTTAACAAACGGTGCCAGGAGCCTGGTGAAACTGCCGAGGCGTTTACCACGGCAGTCCACAAGCTAGCTGACCATTGCCAGTATGGAGACCTCAAAGAGGAGATGATCAGAGACCGCCTCGTCGTAGGCATTAAAGATCACGCGCTCTCAGAGAGGCTACAGCTCGACTCAAAGTTGACGCTTACAAAAGCAATAACTAAAATTCGTCAAAATGAGGAAATTAAAAAGCAACAACCCATACTGAGACAAACTAGCACGGATGGTGCAGAAGGAGCAAATATGGATGCTGTGAGATTCAAGCACAAACAAAAATCTGGTCAACAAGGAAACAAAACAAATCATAGACCAGTGCAAACAAATGCAAAAGACAAATGTGGCAGGTGTGGAAAATTTCATGGAAATGCATTCAAAGATTGTCCTGCTCGCAATGCAGACTGCAAGAAATGTCAGAAAAAGGGGCATTTTGCTGCTTTATGTAAAAGTAAAATGAGAGTGGAGGAAATTCAGCAGAGTGACATGAGTGAACGTGTGGAAACTTTGTTTTTGGGCACAGTGACTACTGCTGCACCTAGCACAGTGTGGAAAAAGTCAATTGGAGTAAATGGCCAGCAGGTGGTGTTCAAACTCGACACCGGCGCTGCAGTAACAGCCATCCCAAAACACATGTACTCTGCAAAACTGCATGGGAAACTTTCACCTCCAAACAAAAGACTGTGTGGACCAAGCAATACTCCCATTACAGTAGAGGGACACTTCACCGCCAACATGAGCTACAAGGGCTCTGTTGTGAAGCAGCAGGTGTACAGCTCCAGGCCTTTTTATTAGAATACCATGAAAAAGTTGATTTATTTCCATAATTCCATCAATAATGTTAAACTGTTATGGATTGTAGATTCATGGCCCAGTTTTTTAACTATTCCAATCATATTTTTTTTTCTTTTTATATACGTTGGCCTTCCAGCTCAAAAAACCCATGAATTGGGGAATTCGCATTATTAGAATATTGTTATAAAATCACATTTTTCTTCATCAAAATTCGGGTCACATTAAATCAGTTGAAATTTGGTACTTTCTACATAACATGCAATGATCAATACTTGGTTAGGACATTCTCTGTCTTCATAATGGCCATGATGCGTTTAACATTGAAGTCAATGGCAAAAACAGTGCATGGGAGTTATGGAAGCCCAGATATCCTTGATGCTTTGCTGTCAGCTGTTCTTGTTTGTTGACCTGGTGCCCCACACTTCCCTCTTCAATATACCCGAAGATTTCCATGCCACGTTTTGGTGTTAACTCACCAGTTTAATTCTAACTCAACAGAAATTAAACCCCATTCATTTTCAATGGGGTTTCATTTCTGGTTATTTAGAATTAAACTGGTGAGTTAACGCCAAAACGTGGCATGGAAATCTACAGGGTATATTGAAGAGTGAAGTGTGGGGTACCAGGTCAACAAACAAGAACAGCTGACAGCAAAGCATCAAGGATATCTGGGCTTCCATAACTCCCATGCACTGTTTTTGCCATTGACTTCAATGTTAAACGCATCATGGCCATTATGAAGACAGAGAATGTCCTAACCAAGTATTGACCATTGCATGTTATGTAGAAAGTACCAAATTTCAACTGATTTAATGTGACCCGAATTTTGATGAAGAAAAATGTGATTTTATAACAATATTCTAATAATGCGAATTCCCCAATTCATGGGTTTTTTTGAGCTGGAAGGCCAACGTATATAAAAAGAAAAAAAATAATGATTGGAATAGTTAAAAAACTGGGCCATGAATCTACAATCCATGACAGTTTAACATTATTGATGGAATTATGGAAATAAATCAACTTTTTCATGGTATTCTAATAAAAAGGCCTGGAGCTGTATGTTGTTCTAGGTCTAGCTACTCCACTCCTTGGCTTGCCAGCCATACAGGACCTCAGCTTGCTTACTCAAGTGGACGCCATTGCAACAGAGAGTGCATTCACGAAGCAATATCCCAAAGTGTTCACTGGTTTAGGGAAGCTAGAGGGAGAATACAAGATTAAACTGAAAGAGAACGCCACACCATTTGCCCTTGCAGTGCCACGCCGCGTGCCCCTACCATTAAGAGGGAAAGTTCAAGAGGAGCTGAATAGGATGGAGGCAATGGGGGTCATTTCGCCCATCGAAGAAGCAACTGAATGGTGCTCAGGAATGGTTGTAGTACCAAAGCCAAACGGAAAAATCCGTATATGTGTCGACCTTACCCGCCTAAATGAGGATGTATGCAGGGAAAGACACATCCTCCCAGCAGTCGATGAGACGCTCGCGAAACTAGCTGGAGCTAGAATTTTTTCAAAGCTAGATGCCACTGCAGGTTTTTGGCAAATCCCTCTGCACAGAGAATCGGCCCCACTCACCACCTTTATCACGCCATTTGGCCGTTTTTGCTTCAACCGACTTCCTTTTGGAATATCCTCAGCGCCCGAGCATTTCCAGAAGCGCTTGACGCAGATGCTGGATGGCCTGGATGGAACGGTTTGTCACGCGGATGACATTTTGGTGTTTGGCGCCACACACCAGGAACATGATGAAAGGCTGCATCGAGTGCTGCAACGCCTACAGCAGAGAGGCCTCACCCTGAACGACAAGTGCGAGTTTGCAATGACTGAGGTGAAATTCCTCGGTCATATCGTCAGCGGAGAGGGAATACGGCCGGACCCCGACAAGATCAGGGCCATTGTAGCCATGCCACCACCCAAGGATGTGGCAGATGTCAAAAGATTCATGGGCATGGTGAATTACGTGGGAAAGTTTTCCCCAAACATTGCAGAGCTCACCGGACCAATCAGGGACCTCCTGAAAGCTGATAACATGTGGACATGGGGGCCAGCGCAACAGACAGCCTTCGCTAAGGTGAAAGAAGAGCTCAGCTCATCGGCTGTACTTGCCCCATACAGCACTGACAAGCCAACGAGAGTGTCAGCAGACGCATCGTCCTATGGACTGGGCGGTGTTTTGTCACAACTTCAAGCATCAGGAGAGTGGAGGCCAGTGGCCTTTATTTCCCGAAGTATGACTGAAACTGAGCGTAGATACGCCCAAATTGAAAAGGAGGCCCTGGCCATCACATGGGCGTGTGAAAGGTTTCAAACCTATCTCCTGGGCCTGCACTTTCAGATCCGAACAGACCACAAACCCTTGTTGAGTCTCCTCAGCACAAGAGCACTCGATGACATTCCCCCTCGTGTGCTGCGATTCAGATTGAGACTGCTGCGGTTCACATACAACATTGTGCACATTCCGGGCAAAAATCTCATCGCAGCAGATGCTCTTTCAAGAGCCCCCCTTCAAGATGCAGTGAGAGAGGAGGATCTTGTGCTCCAAAGTGACGTGAGAGCTCACATCAACGAAATCATTCAGCAACTGCCCGCGTCGCCAGAGAAACTGATACAGATTAGGCGAGCACAAGAAGAGGATCCAGTGTGTGCGCAGCTGTCTTCTCTCATCCGCACAGGTTGGGACAGACTGAGCTCAGCCCCACAGCTGAAGTCCTACTGGCAGTACAGAAATGACCTGTTAATGGCTGATGGTCTCCTGATGAAGGAAAAAAGAATTGTGATTCCAGCAAGCATGCAAAAGAGCATTTTGGAGACGCTTCATCAGGGCCACCAAGGAATGGTGAAGTGTATGGCTAGAGCTCAAGAAGCAGTATGGTGGCCAGGTCTGACAAGTCAGATAAAAGAAAGAGTACGCAACTGTGATGTTTGTGTCAAGGAAAGTCACAATGCACCAGAACCTCTCCTGACCACACCCTTGCCATCACGCCCGTGGCAAAAGCTAGCCGCCGACCTGTTTGAATGGAAGAAGGGTCACTACTTAGTGGTCATTGACTACTACTCCCGATTCATTGAGGTCGCTAACCTCACAAGCACCCTGGCGTCAGCTGTCATTCAGAAAATGAAAGCCATCTTCAGCCGTCATGGAGTGCCTGACACTCTGATCAGCGACAACGGCCCACAGTTTTCAGCAACAGAGTTTGCCGAGTTTGCTAAAGAGTACAGCTTCCAGCATCTGACAAGTAGCCCCCGTTACCCCCAAAGCAACGGGGAAGCAGAACGTGCTGTTAGAACTGTGAAAGCCCTGTTGCAAAAGAATGAGGACCCTCACAAAGCACTAATGGCATACAGAGCGACCCCTCTCGCTCATGGGGCATCGCCTGCACAGCTCCTAATGGGGCGTAACATTCAGACACCTCTCCCAGTGTGTCCAAGCACCCTCACACCAGCATGGCCAGACTTGAAAGCTTTCGAGTTGAAAGACAAGGAGCTTAAGAGGAAACAGGCTGAGGGATACAACACCCGACACAGAGCAAAGGAGAAGACACCGCTCCAGCCAGGCCAGAGAGTCTGGATAAAGAACATACCACGCACTAGAGTAGTTTCCGGATCAGCAGCGACACCGAGGTCATACGTCGTTGACACTTCGAATGGCAGTCTCAGAAGAAACCGCTCTCATTTGAGAGTTGTGCCTTCCCCTTCGACCACTCCAGATCCGGGGATACGCACCAGAGTGGGCAGAGCGGTCAAGCCCATCCAAAGACTGAACTTGTAGAATAGTGTTGTGTGTATACACGGAGCAGAATAAACCTCCATACCACAACAGAGAGGACCAGGTAGTCCACCCTGCCTCTCAGTTAGGTTCTTATGTGTTTTGCGTTTAAATGTTGCAGTATTGTTTTGAAAAAAAAAAAGAGAGAAGAATGAGATGGATAATGAGATGCAGAATATTCACATTCAGAGTTTATTTTGAAGATTTATGTTTAGTCTGAAGTTATTGTAACTATAGCACCCCCTACCTGAGTTAAGTAAGATCTGCAGTAAGTAAATAATAGTATCTGCTTGAAAAGAGATAATTCTTGATTTTGTAAACAGCTTTAAAGCATTGGATTAAAAGGGGGAGATGTAGTGATATTGAATGTATCATGCGCGCATGCGCAGTGTGTTGAGTTTCTACTACCAGATAAAGACACTAAACGTACGTCCTGTCTCCGGTCCATTTATTATATACTTTATGAAGTACACAGTACAACACAGTGGAGATTGGATTCGTAGTAGCACATTGGTAGGCTAGGTCTTGTCTATTGCTGGTGAAGTCTATCTTAGCCTCGGAGTTGGCTATGGGGTGAATCTATAGCCTAGCACAGCCGATGGTGTGCGTGGCTTGTCTATCACTGTTGCCAAAATTGAATGGCCGCGGTGTGAAATGGCTGTGCTATTGTTAGATGTTTTGGACTTTTGTAGTGGTGGCGATTTGTTCCTTTTGCCTCTTGCTGCTGATTTGACCACCGTTTAGCGGCACATTTTAGTGCGTCTTAAATATGGATACGTCAAATGCAAACTAAAGGTGGCTTTCACACTCTCCCTGTATCAATAGCCAGCAATGGCACCAGCTGCTTTGGCGCTTAACCCACTTCTCTCGCCGATCACAGCACAAACTCTTTGGCCGTCAGAGTGTAGCCTAATCACATTCGGGAAGCAGTAGGCCTATGCCTTTCTGTGTGTGCGTGCTTTTGTGCGCGGGCGGGGAGACAAGGCGTCCTGATCGTATGCATCTTTGCTTTGAGATACACAGTCGCAATTGCAAGAAAATCTAAATTGTTTGAAAGCCCGGTCACCTCTCACAAGTGCATCGCATAGCCTAGTCATGCATTTCTACTAATTTCACACATTGTAGACTGCCCATGGAGAAGAGAGAAACTGTCACGGCAGCGCGATTTGCTCTTGAACACTCCCTCACCTCCACATTAGGTGCGCGTTTCCCTTCCATAAGAAGAACTTAATAATTTTGAAGTGAAATGTTAAACAAAAAAAGGTAAAATCTAGTCATCCTTGGTTAGGCTACATAAAACATGAAGAAGTTAGTCAGATGGGATTCGCCATTCTTCATCCTAAAATTGATTAGAATGCAGGGAATTGCATCTAAAAAACAACATTTTTTTTGGGAGAGGACTCCCAGACCCTTTGCTGACTACAGCACCGCCTGGTCAAAATGAGTTCCTGCGTCCCTGCAATTTGTCTTGGTGACAGTGGAGTTAAAAGGCATCCCATGCAGCCGCAGAGGTAGATTCTAGCGGCTTCTCATAGGTATCCACTGATATCGATCGCACATAATAGTGCAGACAACCGCCCTTGATGTAGGCTACTCTGACTGTTGTCATGATGGTAGTTTATCTACCAGTTTTACATATTACATTTTTGTACATGTAGGGGGAGGGCCATGGGAAAACAAAATTGAAGTGGGGGGAGGGCCATGGGGAAAAAAATTGAGGTGGAGGGGGGGGCCATGATTTTTTTTTTTGACCGGACTTCCAGCGCACCAGCCCTCCCCCCCCGGTAAATAACGTACAGTCCCTTATAGCTTTTCATGACATGTAACTGAAAGTCAAAATGACGGTGTGGAAAGAAAACAAATAAATAATTCATTCATTTAATGAACTGTAGCAATATAAAATATGTATTCTGCATCACCTGATACTAACTATATTTATTATATGGTGTGACGCCATCGGTCGAATGCTCCATTCATTTCAACGGGGCTCCCCAACGTTCGCACGTCTGTTATTTTTCGATAACGGACGGGTTGGTCTATAACAGACCGCTGTCAATGGCAACAAGACTTTTCACTGCTAAAGCGACTTTTCAACAAGACTGTAATCAGCTGCTGTGATAGACAACACCTGTTGTCCTGGCTACCTATCTGTTGCCTAGCGGTGTTCCACAACGGCACTGTTTTGTTTTGCGCAGCAACAATCTTAACATTAAATAGGCCTAAAGAAATGTCCCCGCCATGTGTGAATCATTTAAGTATATCCATATAATAAGCGGGTTAACTTTCGGCGAGTCGGTCGCTTTGTGGAATAGCAGCACTTCAGAGAGAACAAGACCCCTCCGCTCCGCGTCGGGGTCTAAAGATTCTCTCTGTCGTGCTGCTATTCCACGGTAGCGACCTTCTCGCCGAACGTTAACCCTTACGTAACTCACTGTAACTGTATGGGTCAAATAGGTGGCTTCAATAATGACCTCCTTGACTGACATGAGCTCAGCTGACAGCTTGTGTGTGTGTCTTTATGGGGTGGATGAGGTATGATAATCTTCCACCCCACTTGGTGCTATCTAATACAGTATGTAACTAACTGTAACTCCTACAGGTGGCTTCAATAATGACCTCCTCTACTTAAGAGGTTGTAGCATTTGCTTGTTCGTGCCTGTGTGGAGGTACAGCCATGAGGGGCAGCCGTGGCCCAATGGTCTGGGATGTCGTCTTAAGAACAGAGGATTAAGGGTTCAAATCCGACCCTTACGTCTCCCTACACCTCCATACATGGCTGACATGCCCTTGAGCAGGGAACATTAACCCCCAGATTGCCCCAGGGACTTTAACGAATGTCCTGTAAAATCTGTAAGCTACTTTGGGATAAGTGTCAGCAAAGTGCAATGTAATGTAATGTAATATATTCATAAAATGTAAAAGGTCCCACTGTCTCTTGAGTTGCTCCATGGACTTGTTCTCCTCTTCCAGTCGAGCCTTCACTGCCTTCACAATGGTGGCCTGGAACAGCTCCGCACCTCTGCAGGTACAAGTTTTGGGGAACACTTTATTTTAGTTTTCACTTATTAGGAGGCAAGGGTATTGTTGCGCTCTAGATGTTTAGAAAAATAAGTAGGTGCACGGACCCAAAAATTACAGTACAAGGTAGGAGCAGGTTCGCACACTGAATAAGACAAGGAGCACAGAGAGCACTGATGATGGCAGAAGCCTGAAACGTCTGCTCTACTCTGCTCTGAGAAATGTATTCAGTCTGTATATGAAGAGTTCAGATGCAAAACCCCCTAACTCCATTTCTGAAGACCTGCACTTCTATATTTTTAGAGAACCCCATTGTTGGTTTGGTTTACATTCATGTACTTGATAATACATATAAATAGTTATATTACATAAATAAAATAAAACAATATGCAATTTTGATAGCTTTGTTTTAAATACAAATGAATTAAGATTATTTTCTGAAAAGGCACATAGGGGATTTTGCATCTGAACTCTTCATATTCAGTGCTATGTTTGAGTGGCCTTTGCTCTCAGTACCTGGATGCGAGTATCTGGCCAGCGCGGATGTCAGCGACCACGTGCAGGAAGTAGTAGCTCATGAAGACCCGTCGCTGTAGCAACAGGAACGCAAAGCAGATGCTGTCCCAAATGATGCCCGCCTCGTCGCTAGGCAACTCACACTTACTGATGTCCGTTTTCGTGTCCGTTTTCACTGGGTCTGTATAAACAATAATACTTTTTTAAAAATCGAATGTTACGGTTAAAAATGCAGTTGAAAGGGTCTTCTACAAGAGTCCATACATTATACTGTACATATACAAAAGCGGATTCCAAAAAAGTTGGGACACTTTATAATTTGTGAATAAAATCAAAATGCTGGCATTTTCAAAACATCTAATATGTTAATAATGTAGAGCATTATGTACAGACAACATATCAGTTGTTAAAGTCGAGCAGAATTATTGTTTTGAGGTAATTATGTGATCATTTAAAATTTGACCCATGCAACAAATCTCAAAAAAGTTGGGACAGAGCCAAAACATGTTGTAATAGTTGGATAATTCTAAAAAATAACACAAGGAAGAATATTTTAAAAGGAACTATATTGACTGCCAACATTAATGCACAACTAAAATACCATCACAGAAAGGCTGTGGCACTCAGCAGCGAAGATTTTGAGGGACTAATTACTTATCTATTACACAGAAAGATTGAATTATCAAAATTGCAGGCATATAAGGCCTATTTCCGTAATATAGAGTTCTGTGTAATCATTGCATGAGTTATGAGATCATGACATACTCATGGTCAATAAGCAAACTATGACACTCCAACAATGACAGCTCTCGAAAAAATGACCATAAACACAACACTTGATTAATGCACATGATGCACACATTAAACAGTGTTGCATGCGGAAAAGCTCATCCTATGAACCTAGGAGACATGTGGAACTGTCCTCTGATTACAGGATGGAAAATATTTAATCCTTTTTTGAAAATGATGGAGTCATGCACCCTCCAGG
>NC_085872.1:9736093-9748593 GCF_034702125.1 Engraulis encrasicolus
AAGTGCTCTACCACCCAATATGCTGCTCATCTCTTCTAAGTCCTGGACTTGTCACTCTCACTAATGCTGCCTCACCACTTAGACTTGTACAAAAAAGATGAGCACTTCCATACCTCCTTGACAGAGACCATGATGATGTATGAGGAGACGATCTTGATGATGTGTATCTCCAGCAGCCACCAGATGAAGAGCTGAAGCTTGTGGAAGTACTCCAGGAACTTCAGGAGCAGCACCGTCAGCCGGTCAACCACCAGGTGCCACTTGTTCTTCAGGTCTGAGGAGAGGAGGGGGAGGGGGAGGAGGAAGAGAAGGAGGAAGAGGGGGGGGGAGTAGTAGGAGGAGGAGGAGGAGAATTAAAATTAGTATAATAGGAGTAGTTAATCTTGGATGATCAACACATTGATTTATAATGGAGGACAGTTGTTCTTCAGGTCTGAGGAGGAGGAGGAGAAGGAGGAGGAGAAGGAGGAGGAGGACATTGAAGAGGAGGAGATTGAAGAGGAGGAAGAAGAGGAAGAGGAGGACATGGGGATGGAGGAGAAGGAGGAGGAGCAGGAGGAGGAGGAGGAGGAGGAGGGCGATGTGGACGAGGATGAGGAGGGAGGAGGACGACGACAATGAGGAAGAGGAGGAGGAGATGGAGATGGAGGGGGAGCAAGAGGAGAAGGAGGAGGGAGGAGATGGAGATAATAATAATAATAGCTTGGTTTTATATAGCGCCATTCAAGGAACCCAAGGTCACTTAATGGAGATGGAGATGGAGATGGAGGAGGAGGAGATGAACATGGAGGCGGAGGAGGAGGAGGAGGAGGAGGAGGAGGAGATGGAGGAGGAGATGGAGGAGGAATGGAAATGAGTATATTATTATTAAGCCCATATGAAGTTATTAAACGTGGATGATCAACGCACTGATTTATAGTCTGGGACACTGTGCAAAGAGGAAGAGGGTTTCAAATAAGAGGGCTATAGAAGAGGGAAATGAAAGAAGAAGAAAAAAATGAATAAATAATCATACAAAAGAACCGAAGAAGGAAAGAACCATAGAAGGAAAGAACAAAAGAAAGACAGAAAGAAAGAAAGAAAGAAAAAAGAAAGAGAATAAATATAATGTCAAAACAAGGAAAAAAGAGAGAGGGGGAATGGAGGAATGCTGAAGAAAGAGCTTGAGGTCCTCTTTTTCTCACGGTACCTGAGCTCTGGTCCGTGGAGGGTTCTGGCTCGGAGGCTGTGCTGCGGACGCTCTCCTCCTGGCTGGACAGCAGCATAGATGCCTGCCGGGACCTGGGCCCCCCCTTGACCTCCTTGGGCTCCTTGGGGCCATCTATGCCGTCCACCACCAGGACCAGCTTCTCGCTGGCACTGCCATCCTCCAGGTCGGAACCCGAGCGAGAGCGGTCGCGCTCCTCCTTCAGCAGGGGGTCTGGGGAGGAGCTGAGCATGGCCAGGTCTGCCAGGCTGCCGTCGGGGTGGGCCAACCTGCGCACGGCACAGGAGACGTTTAGCAATGGCATACAGGAAGCCATTCAGACAAGCATTACACGCTCAGTCTCTATCTCTATCTCTTTCTCTCTCTCTCTCGTCACACATGCACACACACACACGCGCGCAAATACGCAAACACGCAAACACGCACCCATGCACTCGCACATACGAACACATGCATGTACGCAAATACGCACACAAAAACACGCACACACACGCACACACACGCTCACAAACGCACGCACGCACACGCACACACACACACAGGGCTGATGGCACCGAAAGCGCGGTCTCAGGAAGATGGGCTGTGCAATGCAACATCCATCTCATCACCTCAGAGAACAGCACTGCATTGTCATGGAGCCATGTCAGTCAAAAGAAGCCATAGCACAAGTCCTTGGCATTTTGAGAAATACGTATATAAACAACCTCAAACAAACCAAAACAACATGGAAATAAACAAATGCATATTAGGATGTGTATATTATATAAGCAATACAGAAAAAAAGGAATGATTAAAATTGATTTGTCGTCGCAATTGCAGCAGTCCTGGTGTACGCTTGAGTGGGTGGGGGTGCTTTGGATTGGGTTGGTAGAGGTGACGGAGGCAGGCATGGGACTGTGGGGAAGTTTCTCTGGGCTTGCGGTGATATGGTAGCATGTCAGTGGCAAGCATCTCATGGACACTCAATGACATGACCCACTTACTTGTCAGAACCGGGGATTTTTTGCTTGATGCTGATTTAGGAAGACAAGACCATGTTATAGAGAGAGGGAAAGAGAGATAATAGTACTATGCAGTATGCACATACGCACACACACACACTTTTTCACTTTGGAGACCCTGGAGTCTTCTGGTTGTCTCTGTGGTGGGGGGTGGGGCGAGGTGGGGTAGGGTGAGCTGGTGGTGGCATGGTGGTAGGATTTAAGGGGAAGGGTGGTGTTGTCAGACTGCTCAGAAAAATATGATGAGTTAACTGTGAAGAGCATGGTCGCATCACAAGGGGTCATACAGTATCAGCTGGGGGGCAAGGTAAGAAGGGGCTGGAAAAAGATAGTTTTAGACATGCATTACTGTGCTACAGACAAGATAGAGAGGGAGTATTGTAAATAATGCAGTGGTGAGACAGCAGGGGTGGGGGTATCAGAGCAGCAGGGCAACATGGCAAACAGGAAGTTGAAGAGGGTAAGACAGGATGTTGAAGAGGGTCAAAGAGGAAGTTCAGAAGGGTCAGACGGAGGGCAGACCACAGAGGTCCTGCAGCCTTGACAGCAGGGGGGAAAGAAGGTCAGGGTGGCATCATCAACATCACACCGCACACAATAGCATACTGTACTCTCAGACTTTATAAACAATAAAAATGTCTTTTTGAACAAAAAACCTTTCATTTCAATACATGGCTTTAATATTTCTATCTATTATACTATCTGTGAAACTGCTTATGCGAGAGCCGTATGTTGTCATCTTGTTCAATGTTATTTACCCTACTAGTATTCATATTGTTCAATGTTTTTTTAATCTACTAGTATTGTGTACTGCTGCTATGAGTCAAATTAATGCTATCTCATTCGAGTCATGAAGCCACTGGTGAATGATAATAAAGTCTATGTCTAGACTAGGTCTATCCGTTTCTGACTAAATGTTATGTGTAAGATCATTCTGTCAAAGCGCTTGGATAATAATTCATTCATCTGAAAAGAACAAAAAAGCATTACAGAGGTAGCATATCAGGCAAGCAAGGAGCCAGGGAAGAACCAGGTCACTCATAGTGTCCATAGAAGCCACAAGAAGCAAGCAGTCACCCACCTATTCATGATAAGATAGACACGGCCATTGACTTTGGCATGGCTGTGTTAAGCAATGGAGGCATGAAGAGATGAATGGAGGAGCAGAGAGAGAGAGTGTGAGAGCAATGGAAAGAGAGAGAAAGGAATGGAGAGATGGTATGTTAATGGGAGGATAGTGTTGGTGGATTTAAGAAATCATTGGCATGGTTGCTCATAAACGTGCAAGCCCACACACAGTTAGCATATATTGTACACACACACACGCACACGCACGCACGCACGCACGCACGCACGCACGCACACACACACACACACACACACACACACACACACACACACACACACACACACACACACACACACACACACACACACAGACACACACAAATTTGCAACACAAACAGATGGCCAATATGGGGAATGGGAGATGGCATGGTTGAGCATCCCCAATCATAATGGCAAACCATGTGCAATATCTCATATCTCGTTATGGGCTTTTATGGACAGACTTGTAGATTTGCAGCTGTAATAAAATTCAGTTGAAGGCAACTCCAATTGGAAAAATAAAACTTTAAATATTTCACACATTTCCAGACAAAACCATCCAGGCTGAATGACTATTACAGCGTGCCACTGGTGGTAGGGCGTGCATTAAGGGGCTACAGGGTTAACCATGTGTCTGCAGCAGGCAGGTGGCTCACCTGTGGAGTCACCTGTGCTGTGTGTGTGCCTCACCTGTAGATGCTGCTCTCCTGCTTGGTGGCGACGGCCTTGAGGTCGGTGAGCTCCAGGAAGTGGTCGTGGAAGTAGTGGAGGTGCAGCACGGTGACCAGCAGGAAGGAGGTGGGGATGAAGATACGCGTGAACAGGTCCGCCGTCTTGAACTGCTCCAGGCCCAGATCCTTTAGCCTGCATTGAGAAAGGGGCAGGGTGAGGGAGGAGATAGAGAGATTGGCCACTCTATTGCTCTACAACATTGTTTATTTTGATAGTAAGTCATTACTGGGGACCTCGTAGCAAAGAGAGGTATCCTCCACGCTCCTGCACTTCACAATCTGGTGCGTCTCGGGAAAGGACTTGGTAAATGCAGGGGAAGAAAGGAATCACCGGAGCATCTTCAGATGTGCAAAATAACTTTTTATTGGGCAAGCGCCAAGACTAACGTTTCGACGTTCACACGTCTTCTTCAGAGTCGATTTCTTTCAGTATGATACATTTTTCACAGCTTTTGACTAAAACCAGCCACACACATATCCTTAACCTCTCTGATTGTAGTGCACAGATAGCTCCGGATTATGCTAACAGATATTGTTTAAAGATGGCCTCTCAACGTCATTTAATTAATATTGCCGTGTTCCCAATTGTTATTGAATGTGTTACGCGTTGGTCCTGTTTTAAAAAACGTTCTGGTTGCTTTGTTTCAAGACGTTTTTGCAAGCTGGCAAGGTGGCTTGTGGAGAAACGAGAGAGTGTTCCGTGTTTCTCGTGGAAATGCGTCTCTGATTGGCTCACTCCTCCTGCTCTCAAAGAAACGCGTCTCTGATTGGCTCAGTCCTCCAGTTCTTGGAGAGAATGTAATGGGAAACAGAGTCGCCACTTCCCCGGGTGGTACTGCACTATAGGGGCGCCAACGGAGGCGTGCAGGCTCCATTCAGGGCTGTGCTCTTTCGACAGCGACCCCTAGGCGAGCTGCAGGCACGGAGCAACCGGAGTGAGCAGGCTTTATGTATGAGGCTTTTTGCTGTGTGTGTACCTGAGAGTAGCAACCAGCTGATAGCTAAGCTAAGCTATGTTTCGGGCCACCAGACGTTGCTTGTTTTGAAAACAAGCAGAAAAAAATTACTCAACATGTTTTTAGATAAATGGGTCGATATAAACCTTTGTGGCAACGCCTTCTTTCGACGTGACGAAACACAGAAAGGCTTTCGTGATTCGCTCGTTTCTCTGCATTATTTATGTAAATTGGGAAACACCGGGAAACAGCCAGGAGAGTTGACGCACCGCTATGAGAGCCTTGCAAGTGAGTTTAACTTGGGGTGACCGTCCGATCTTCGAAAGGAGTGAGTAAAACTGAGTTTTATCGGAAGTTGGCCTTTAACCTTCAGAAGGTCAGTTTCACAGGTTTTCTCATACTGTGATGTTCTATTCTCAATAAACTGGCAACGATAGGTACAATCATCTCTGCTTCTTTGTCACACACACAAATGTTCAGTACTCCCTTAGATACATAAAAGTCTTACCAATGATTACAAAGGCACACTGCTTCATTAAGTTTTAATAAGAAGTGTCTTCTTCAGAGCTGAACAACAGTAACACCTTTGACCATATTTCTAACTGACTAATTTCACTATGTTCATTACTTCAGTGCGCCATTGGGGGTTGCCCCCTTGCACGGGTGAAGCATACATGCAATTTCATTGTGTATAGTGTGCAGTGAACACTTGTGTGCTGTGCTGTGTCACAATGACAATGGGAGTTGGAGTTTCCCAATGGGCTTTCAATTTCACTTTCACTTTTACTCACTTTTTGTCACTCCATCCTGTCATGTCTTGCCATATGCGGGGCGAGTTCTCAAACTGATAGGTGTACACCAGTATGAGCACCAGCATGGTGTACATCACCACGGACATCCAGAAGTACTTCAGGATCCTCCGCCACCAGTCATAGTGCATCTGGACAACAGGACGAAAGATGAAAACCTTTAGCTACTTTAACAAACAAAACATTAAGGGCAAATAATAATGGTGTTTTCAAAAGGTGAAACTGCATGTACTGTATGTACAGTTAATACATTTTGTCAAATTAAACTGTAAAAATCTCAACTCTCTCTCTCTCTCTCTCTCTCTCTCTCTCTCTCTCTCTCTCTTTCTCTCTCTCTGTCACACACACACACACACACACACACACACACACACACACACACACACACACACACACACACACACACACACACACACACACGCGCGTGCGCGCACAGTACCTGATAGAGGGCCACGCAGAAGAGGAACATCATCATGTAGATGATCTTGTACATGACCATGTCTCCCTGGAAGCTGACGAAGAAGAACATGCCCCCGCAGATGTAGATCCAGTACTTGACCAGCAGGGCCTTCACCATGCCACCCAGCACCTGCATCAGGTCGCTCTCATCACCCTCGCCCTCGCCCTCCTTCTCTTCATCCTCTACAGCACACACAGAGGACACACACACACACACACCACATAACAACAACAACTAGATTGCATTCTCACAGAAAATGCTGGAAGAGCTGAGCAGTTATATATTTAATATCTATACATGGATCAGTGCCTTGCTTAGGCTTAAACAACTAAAATAAAGCTAAACGAATTTGGGGAAAATCCATCCATCCAGTCAGAAGTCTTGAATTCATCTTGAATTCAGCCATCTTGAAAGTGGCCTCAAAAATCTAATCAGTTCATGTACCTACCTTAGAGCATTAATACACCGAATCTTGGACAAATCCATCCATGCGGTCAGAAGTAATGGCTAAACAAAAATGTGGCCATCTATATAGAATAATTATACCTACAATAGAATCCTACCGCAGGTGCTCGTTAAGAATGGAATCTTGAGAAACGTATGGGTATATTCTATACCCTCGGTTCTCTGAGGGAGATAAGTGAGACACAGACTGTGACTCTATGGGGTTTAGCGCCCTCGCGCGACCGCTCTTGAAGCCTTTTTAAACACGCCTATTGGCTGAGTTGAGCTGTCACTCACAGGCGCCCGCCTCCTATATAAACTGTGACAGCTCGCTCATCTTCACATTACCCAGCTCTGCAAGACGAGCGAGCAGGAAGGGGCAGCACAAGTCTGTGTCTCACTTATCTCCCTCAGAGAACCGAGGGTATAGAATATACCCATACGTTCTCTTTCGGTCGAATCGTTCGACACAGACTGTGACTCTATGGGAGTTTTAAATACGCCCCTGAATGCTCATTCCCAACCAGTAAAAAAATAACGGGAGTGAAAAACCACGCTGAAAGTGCAAAGCAGTTCACACAGGTTTTTAGGTAGGTAGGTACACAGGTAGTGTTTTACGAAGGTGTGCGGTGAAACCCAACCCGCAGCAGCGCAAACAGTCTGGACAGGCACTCCTCTAAATGCGGCCCAAGACGCGGCGACACCTCTAGTAGAGTGAGCTCTGAGAGCAGGGGGGTCTTTCCCCGAGGCCCGATAGGCCATTGCAATCACATCAACAATCCAATGGGACAGCCTCTGTGTCGAGAGCGCCTGTCCCTTAGAATTAGTTGCAAAGCAAACAAATAGTTGGTCGGTACGCCTGAATGAAGAAGTTTTGTCCATGTACAAGCGTAATGCCCGGACCGGGCAGAGGTAATGTAACCTCTCCTGTTCCTGCGAGGAGAAAGGAGGGGGGTTGAAAGACGTCAGTTGTAGATCGCAGCTGCCGTACAACATAGACACTTTAGGAATAAACGCTACATTGGGCCGAAGCGTGACATTATTATTATCCGCACTGAATTCCATACAGGAGGGGTGTATAGAGAGAGCAGTGATCTCGCTCACCCTTTTAGCTGAGACAAGGGCCAGCAAGAGGGCAGTTTTGTACGAGAGGACCTTAATGCTCGCAGTCTGTAGGGGCTCGAACGGGGCTTGGGAGAGCGCGTTCAGCACCAAGGAGAGGTCCCAAGAGGGAACGGTCGAGCGCACAGCAGGTCGAAGGCGTCGAGCGCCCTTCAGAAATCTGTTAGCCAGGGGGTGCGCTCCCGGAGATACACCATCGTAGCCTACATGGCATGCTGAAATCGCTGACAGGTAGACCTTAAGTGTAGAATAGGCCAGTCCCTTCTCGAATAATTCCTGAAGGAACGTAAGTACATGGGTGATAGAACACTGAAAGGGGATAACGCCCTTCTGAACACACCATCTCTCGAACGCCCTCCACTTCATATCGTACACAGATCTCGTAGATGGAGCTCTGGCACTCTGAATAGTTGCAATAACATTCGGTGGGAGACCTATTGATCTTAATGTGTCCCTTTCACGTGGAAGGCGTGTAGGTTCCACGCTGACGGGTTTGGGTGAGCTAACTCCCCCCCCATCTGTGACAGAAGGTCTTTGCTGTTGGGGAGTCGCCAAGGCTGCCCGGCCAGTAAGAGAAATATCTCCGCTAGCCAGGGCTTGTTTGTCCACCAGGGAGCAATCAGCACCAGCGAGAGGCTCTCCTCTCTCACCCTCGCTAGTACATGTGGGATTAGATGGACTGGGGGGAACGCATACAAGAGAGTGTTCGGCCACGGGTGTGATAGCGCATCCGTTCCCAGTGGGGCATCCCTGTCTCGAATGGAGAAGAACAGTCTGCAATGTGTGTTCTCTCGTGATGCAAATAAATCCACCTCCGCGCGCCCGAAGCGTTTCCACACGAGCTCGATTACGCGCGGGTGTAATCTCCATTCCTGATTGGAGAGGCATGCCCTCGATAGTCTGTCTGCACGCACATTCAGCACGCCCGGAACATGAGTGGCTCTGAGCGACTGTAAGTGAGCGTGTGCCCAAAGTATAATATCGCGAGCTATGCGGTGAAGCCGAAGCGACCGCAGCCCCCCTTGGTGATTTATGTATGCCACTACTGCTGTGTTGTCCGTACGGACTAAAACGTGGTGATGGCGCAGCAAAGGCAGGAAATGCTTTAGCGCTAGGAACACTGTTGTCAGCTCCAGGACGTTGATGTGAAGCTGACATTGGTTTTCTGTCCAAACACCACCCACAGCCAGATCCCCCAGAGTGGCGCCCCAGCCACTCAGCGACGCATCCGTTGTCACCACACGTCGTGTCACGATGAGTCCCAGTGGGGCTCCCTGTGACAGTAGTGCGGGGTCTCGCCACGCCAGTAGCGCGCGGATGCATGGGAGGGAAACCGTTACCTGCCGGTTGAGGTGTGCTCTGCGCTCGGGGTGCAAACGGAGCGCGAACACCCATCTCTGCATGTCCCTCATATACTGTTGCCCCAGCGGTACTACTGCTATCATAGATGCCATTAGACCCAGAAGGCGAAGGCAAATACGAAAGCTGACTTTCTTTCCCAGTTGGAAATTGGAGAGACACTTGTGAAATGATTCCACTCGTTGTGGCGTGAGTTTGGCACGGAACGTGGTGGAGTCCAGTGTGAGGCCCAGGAAGTGCACAGTTTGAGCTGGGGTTAGCACACTTTTCTGATAGTTTATTCTGAAACCTAGGGATTCCAGATGGCTGCGGAACAGATGTGTGTGTTCCGTGGCTATCTGCGCTGACGGGGCGCATAGAAGATAATCGTCTATGTACCCGAAAATACGCATTCCTCTTTCTCTCAGTGGGGATATGGCAGCATCCATAATTTTTGTAAAAAGACGGGGTGCAGTAGCCAGCCCGAATGGCAGCACTTGGAATTCTAGTGCCCTGCCCTCGAAATAAAATCTCAGGAACTGTCTGTGGTGTTTGTGTATGCTGACGTGAAAATACGCCTGTTTCAGGTCCAATTTTGTGAACCAGTCCCCGGGTTTTATGGACGTAATGAGTTGCTTGTGCGTCAACATTTTGAAGGAATATGTTCGTATGTGACGGTTCAGCGCTCTCAGATCTAAGATGGGGCGAGAACCCCCGTCCTTTTTCGGTAGGCCTACAACGAAATACCTGCTGTAGAACCCCGACCGTGCTACGTGTGGGGGAATTATCTTTACAGCGTTCTGCTGGAGTAGAGCTTCTATCTCCTCTCTTAGTATTCGAACCGAATTTGTATTCACCACAGATGGAGTTAGCCCCTGAAAGCTCGGGGGCTTTCGCGCAAATTGTATTTTGTACCCATGCTCGATCGTAGACAGAACCCAAGGACACGTTACGTGTATGTGCCAAGTCGCTATACGGTGTGTGAGCGGCTCTGGACTGTACAGGGGTATGACTGTGTTTTGTCGTGCGCCCGCGGTCTGTAGTGGGGAGTTTAGCCACTGAGTCGGGGGGCATAGTGGGTATGAGCGTGTGCGAGGGGGATGCTCGGCGCACGCGTTTGCTTTTAATAGTATTTTTTCTCGGGGCTGAGGGCTTATGAAACCGTGTTTGTTCGTGAACGACCCCAAAGCAGAGCGTGGGTGTGTGTGAGAGACTTTTATCAGACCCAGAGGTAGAACCGTGGGTATGGGAGTGTGAGTGAGGGCACTGGGGCTTAACAGCTTTATTTGTGTCAACAAGGGGAACATGCTTGTGCGACATTGTGTGTTTACGGACCACCCCAGAGTTGAACGTGGGGGTATCTTGGTTTTGTGACGGGCAGGGCGCGTAATGGCCGGCCCGACACCGTGAAGGCTGGTAGGGCAGCCTAGCTAGGCTGACTTCTTTTTCTTGGGCATCGGGCGGCCACGTCCTCGTCCGGCGCCCGTATCCAGTTGGATGGTAGGGCGGCGTGCCCATGCACTGTGAACCACGGTCGGCTGTGGAGGTGGCTGAGCAGGGCGGGTCACCGGTATGGTCCGTCTAGCCGTGTGCCACTGGCGGGAGGGTCCGGCAGTAGTAGTAGGCTGGGTAGGAGGTGGGTTTTGTACGCCCGGGTTTCGGGGGGGTACTGGGTGGGCCAGTTTGCGGGGAAGACAGTAGCCAAAGGCTTCGTTCTCCTTTTTCTTTGACTCGCACCGCGACTGCATTGCCTGCACAGCGGAACCGAATAACCCGGTCGGGTCCACTGGTGCGTCCAGGAACGCGGGACGGTCCTTGTCTTGAATGTTCGTCAGGTTGAGCCAAAGATGTCTCTGGGCTACCACCGTCAGACCCATTGCTCGGCCTATGGCCTGGTTAGAACAACGTGTGGTCCTCATAACGAAGTCCATTGCCGTTCGAATCTCGGTCCATAGTTCCTTCACCGGCTTGTCCTCGTTGATAGCGGCACCCACTTCTGCCTTTAGCTCGGCCACGTATGCTAATAGCAGCGACACCGTGTTCTGAGCGTGCGCAGCCTGTCCCAGGACTTTAAATGTTTTCTCCAATTGCTGGGAGGAAAACTTTGGCTGCTTGTGAGGCAGTTGTGCAGAGGCTGACAAACCCGTGTTGGAGTTGGGGGCTAGGTAAGAGGCTACGGACTGTTCCACTTTGGGGCAGTCAGATAACCCCCTCTCTGTCGCT
The DNA here is from genome assembly GCF_034702125.1 of Engraulis encrasicolus. Classification (NCBI taxonomy): domain Eukaryota; kingdom Metazoa; phylum Chordata; class Actinopteri; order Clupeiformes; family Engraulidae; genus Engraulis; species Engraulis encrasicolus. The sequence goes on from NC_085872.1 coordinate 9,747,492, forward strand.
CCCTCCATTTCAGAAAAAGAACCGAAACCACCGATAACCACTCGATTGGAGTAAGGTTTGTTCCAAGTTCTAGTCACATCATCCAGGCAGTCCTTAAACGGTGGGACTGAAGCCTTGGGTGCCGGTGCGAGCGGGGGCAGGAAATTACCGTCGAGCCTGTTGCTAGCCCGGACCGGTGGCGGCTGTGGCCACACGAGTCCGAGGCGCTGGGCGGCGCGTTGGCAGGCTTCCAGGAATAGTTTTCCCGCTGACGTTTGATGTTCGACAGTTGGCTCCTCGCAGACCGAAGTGGCGACGGAGGCAGGGGGGGTGACTTGGGTGAAGGGGAGAAGCGATTCGCCGTCCCCGCACTCCATATTAGTCTCTCCTTCTGTGAAGGAGCACTCCTCCACCTCGGCAACCGACTCGGGGGCGGGGGGCAGTAGGCTCCCGTGACCCGTTGTCTCGTCGCCAGACCAGTTAAGCAGTTGTGCCTCGTCATCCTCGCTCATCACCAGCTCGGAGAGTAGGGGGTCCGAGAGTGGTTGGGGCTCCAGTGGTAGCCCGAAGCATTCGAAGCGCTGCTGTAGTGTTCTCAGCGAGAACCGAGAACAGTCCGTGCATCCCCTGGGTTCTCCAGGGCCTCGCGGGCATGCTGGAGACCCAGGCAGTTAACACAGGCCGGGTGGTGGTCCTTGGAGTCGATGAACTGACCGCACGCGTTCGGGCATGGGCGCCGTTTTGGGCGCGATGCGGAGTGCATGGCGAGTCCGTCCAAAAAGAAATAAAATAAAAATATATATCTCCAATATCGTTATCGTAGGGGTAGCGAGCTTGTGCGGCTGTCCGAACGAAAAACGGTATGAAGAAAAGGTGAAGCAGGCAGGTGGCGAGCCTTGGCGGCCAAATGCTAGCAGGTGTCTTAGCAGGGAGGTTCGCAAGCTAATGCGGCGAATACTCACCTCACGAAAAAATATTCTTTTTCTTTCTTCCTTTCTTTCTCTTTTCCTCTCAATACCTCGACGCTAAGTGGCAAGAAAATGTCTTCTTGCCAGCGAGCTAGCTGTTGAGTCGGGGTATAGTCAAGAAAGTTGCGGCGTGGTACTCTTCCGAAGGCTTGTAG
>NC_085872.1:9753593-9773593 GCF_034702125.1 Engraulis encrasicolus
GGAACAAAGACAGGCAGGCACTATTCAGCCAGCCAGGAGCATTAGTCACCTACGCCACAGGGGATAAAAGCTTTTAACTGTGAAGGAGAGAGGGGGGGTGAAGAGAGAGAGAAAGAGAGAGAGAGAGAGAGAGAGAGAGAGAGAGAGAGAGAGAGAGAGAGAGAGAGAGAGAGAGAGAGAGAGAGAGAGAGAGAGAGAGAGAGAGAGAGAGAGAGAGAGAGAGAGAGAGAGAGAGAGAAAGAGAAAGAGAGAGAGAGAGAGAGAGAGGGAGTAGTACAAAGAAGCATGCTGAGGGTCATCATAAAGGGTTGAAGTGTGAGGTGTGTGTGCGTGTGTGCGTGTGGTGATGGGCAAAGCTGGTGTTGCAGTAACAGTTTGCAAAGCCCACTCTCACTGCAGAGAAGGGAATGCAGTCATCAGATAGTGCTGGACCCACAGCTCAATTCCCGCAGGCAATAAGGCCTGCAAGGAAATGGCCATTTTTGTCCACAGGTCAGTGGGTAGGGACTGCACTGTAACAAGTCTGTAAGCAGCATCAGATAGTTGTAAGTTGTAAGTTGTAAGTATGCAAAAGCATGCAGCATTGGATAGCAAGCAGGATTAAAATAAGGTGTGGTGTTTGTTGTGTGTGAACCACTGTAACAAACATCTTTTTTTTCTATCAGAGAGATAGAACGTATGAACATGTAGCATGAGTGTGGCTCATTTTGTTGCTCTGTGAGGTTTTTTTATCTCACGTTTTTCTCGTCCGTCCTCTGGTGGGCCTTCCACCACTGCTGCCTCTTGTGTACCGCTGTGTGCCCACCACTGTTGCCCGTGACGACCTCACCCTCGTTCTCTTCCACATCCTCATCCTCCTGCAGAAGGGATGAAGGAAAGGGGGTCAGAGGAGGATGAAGATGAAGAGTACAATCAATCACTTGCTGCTGGCTACCACCCATTTCAGGCACTGTGGTGTGGTGTGGTATTGTGTGGTGTGGCGGTCTGGTGTGTGCTGACTGTCCACTGGTTCATTACTTAGTATCATTACAAAATCAAAAAATGAATAATATTAAGATTCGATTATGTGGTTAAGATATTATGAAGGCCTCTGTCATGCTAGCTACAGGAAGTTTGCACAACTGCCTCTATCAGCAGAACAAGACGGCGCTCCCCCACTATATTGTAATCCGATCATTACTTTTTCGCCGTAGCGTTTTAGTATCAATCATAGGCACTGGTGAGGTCGCAGGGCCCCGTGGCCACGCGCTGATTTACGTTGTTATCATCATACCTCGTTACTGGCTCGCTTTCAATACAGCGCGCCAAAGCATCACAACACTGCGATCGATAGTGTGTACACACCAAACCTGTAAGGAGCAGCCATTGATCCGCAAAGCCCTGTAAAAAGCCCTTCACTTCTCTGCCTGCCTGCCTGCCCTATGCTAGAACCGCTGAATAAGGGAGGTTAGGGAGCAGAGGAAAGAGGGGGGGGGGGTCGAGAGAGAGAGTGAGAGAGAGAGAGAGAGAGAGAGAGAAATAGTCCTCTGAAAGAACGAGGAAAGGGGTGAGAGATAGAGATAAAGAGAGAGAGAGAGCGAGAGAGAGAGAGAGAGAGAGAGAGAGAGAGAGAGAGAGAGAGAGAGAGAGAGAGAGAGGGAGAGAGGGGGAGGAAGTGGGGAATGGTGGTTGATTGGCCTTGGAGTGTCAAGCAGAGTGCAGAGGCTAACAAAGGCTTTGCCATCGTATCGGTCCAATCTTTGGCAAGGTCGTTCCAATCAAGGCCTCTGCCACGAGCGCTTCATAAGGGATTTACTGTCCATCATATTATTTACAAGCCCATTTCAATCAAGGCCTGGGGGGTGTGGGGTTGCTAAAATCGCTCCCTAAAGCAGACTTAATAATGAAGTGACCCTGGACCTCCTGAGACGTGTGAAGGTGCTTTAGAAATGTATTTTAATTAAAGGACAATCTGCTGTTCAACTGCCGAACATGATGTCCGCTAGGGACTAGCTGCCGAAGGGGCCAGTCGGAGAGCCGACCCCACGTGCCAGAGAACCTGAGAGGTCAGAGGTCAACACACATGACGTACTTTCATAGCCCTGTAGATACAATACGTCTGCTTTTGTGACCCACACAATCCTTTTTTATTCTTTTTATTTTTATTAACACCTTTCTTTAACCAGGAAGTGGTCCTGTAGAGTTTACAATTAGGAATGCACGATACATATTTTTTCACTTCCGATCCGATCTCGATACCTAAATTTGGATATCTGCCGATAGCGACACTACTCCTTGATGATACCAAATCCACATATATGCATGGGTTTCAACTTGACGTAGGCCCAAGTAGACTATTTGGTCAGAAAAGGAAGTCAGAAGAACAGGAGACCAATTAATTAATTAAGTGAAAAGAAACAAGTAACAATCGGCCCCATCCCTAGCTCTGCCAGGGAGTCCTGGCCAACACAGACGACTAACAAAAAGTTCCATTACAATAAAACACAAAAAGACAAGACGAACCACAGCAACACCACATCTAAACAGACAAAACACATCAACCTTAAAGGTCCCACATGAAAATGTAAAATACTACAAATTAAATTTAGCATCACAAAGATTTCCACAGATACAACATCCTCAAATTCCCATCCCTGGCCGCAAGCCCTGCAAGCGTCCTGATGCCATTACCAGGGGCTCCTGCAGCCAGAGGCGGATCAGGGTGGCCAGGGTGTAGTACAGCACCAGCAGCATGATGGGGTTGACGAAGTGGTGCCACTCCAGCGTGGGGTTCACGATGAAGCGCCAGGTGGATGAGCAGTCAGTCTGGACCACAGGTGAGATGCCAAACACACTGCGGAGATCAACAAGACAGACAGACAGTCAGACAGACGGACAGACAGACAGACAGACAGACAGACAGACAGACAGACAGACAGACAGACAGACAGACAGACAGACAGACAGACAGACAGACAGACAGACAGACAGACAGACAGGCAGGCAGGCAGACAGACATGAATGCACGCACGCACGTACACATCATAGGTGAAATGTCAGCTGGGGTGCGGGGACAATTTGCCACACTTACGACTGAAGGACTCAGTGACTAAATGTATGTAGCAGTGGAGTGTCAATATACTGTATTATCCATAGTGCAATGACATGCACAACATTTACATATCTTGTAGTCTGAATGGGCCGATTTGCATGAAATACTAGCATCCTAGGTTAAGCCTCTGAATACATTCATGCAGTAGCATGATATGATAAAGAGCAAAAACCACATACATTTGTCCTTTGAAGCATCACCTCCAAAACTCATTCTACTGTTTAACCATGACACTGGTCTGTATATAGTAAAAGTAGAAGTGAATGCATGATGTAACTAGAAGGCCTAGGCCTACATGATAGCACATGATTGTTAAACCAGTTAGCCTATTCCACTGCACCTAATGATTACCTAATTGTTTTTTTTTACTTTTCTTTTACATTGTACTTCCAGTGAATCCACCTCTGCAGGCTACATGTCTGATGGTGAAACACCTGCCTGACTCCACTCCAGACTGCGCTCTATACCTCAGCAATACCGTACTTCTCCATTGGCCTCAGACAGCACAAGTCCCGCCTCCCGTCATCATGCTAGTAAGCTACTTCCTGAATGCACACCCCCCACCCCCCTCCTTCCTGCACCTGCGCCCAGACGAGGGGTCACATGACCTGTTTCCATTGTGCAGGGCGGCAGGAAGTGGAAGGGGGGGGATATGGGGCAGTCTGTCATCGGGCTATTCACTGTGGACGCCGGCCTCAAGGCCAGGGGGGCTGTCAACAGCCACAATTAGGCCATTTACACTTGCGTGCTACTGTAGCCAGTCTCTCCGTCTACTCTACTCTACAGCACACAGACACCCGCGCAAACAGCACAGACTCCTGAGCTCTGGGGTTTTTTTTTCTCTCAGTCGTCTCAATCAATGCAATGCAGCAGCAGCACAGCAACATCACCATGACACCATGCAGGGGGTCACCCATTATCATTGAAACTGGGTCTAAAGTAGAAGTTACACCTGTAGAAGTCAGTCCCTATTAAAAACATAACCTGAATACCTACATGTTAAATATGTGCGCTCTATCTAGCATGACCTGAATGATCTTGAGGCCACAGACTTTGATAATGGCATTTGACTATGTACTGTACATTTGCCTTATACACATAGGTGGAGAGGGCTGTACACATAGGCAAGGAGTTAAACTATGGCTGATGTGAACTTTCTATACATTCAAGCATATAGTACGTATACTGTAGTAGTGGACCAATTGACAAATAGAATTATGCATGTATATACAGAGACCAAATGATAGACATTGACAAGTACCAGCTATGCCAAATTAAAACAGGATGGAATACACAGGAAAGGTGCATATGGCATGTGACGTACTAAACAGTTATCATCCATGTATATGACTTTTGTGTTGTATGGCGTCATGTGTTGTTGTGTGTTATGCAGCAGCTACGTACTGTATGTGTGTGCAACATGTATGTCCAAGACAAATTTCCCTCAGGACCAATGAAAACAATCTTGAATCATGACTAATGAAATATATAACTTAAGAATGTTATGGAGCACACAACACATATGGAGCTGACAAGGGACTATAGATAGCCTCACAAACAGACACCGCGCCTGAATTAGAGTCCCAGTAATCAATAAGACTCATAGTGGTCAAGGACAGTCGAGCAGCACAAAGACAAAGACAAGCAGGGACAATGTGTTATGTATCTCTACAGATTCTGGTGTGTGGCTACATTAAGCAGTTTGTGGGTGTGTGTGTGAACAAAAACATGCTCTGGCGTTGGGTACTGTCAAGTCAAGAATAACGTGAGCGATAGGGCCTACAGCAAGCTGAAATTCACTGGAATTCCACATTAAGTTTATCCTCTGCCCTGATCTAATTGTGGTATATTAGTGTCACAGACAAACTCCTACTGACTACTACTGCATGTACACTGTAAAACGTTGCAGCCAGTTAAATATAAAAAGTAAGTTGCTCTGGTGCCTGAAGTTTGTAAGCTGAAAGCCTCGACTTGAGGTAAGCCTTGTGTTGAGTTAACTAATAAACTTGAGGCCGCAGGGCAACTTATCTTTTTATCTTTACTGTAAAGGTGCACTGTGGAAAATGGTGGCCAGAGTAGGCATTGCAACTATGCTGCTCATTGAAACTGTGCTGTCTACTGCCAAATTGGATCCTTTATGCCTATTTCTGGAAATTCAAAATGGCGGACCATTGACAAGATCCCCACTTTTCATGTATGAAAAGTGCAATTTTCCCAGTCATAATGAATATTTAGAAATTGATGATGGGGGTAAGTATCCATGAAAAAGGTCCATTTGTGAATGGGCAGAATGAATTCTGGAAATAAACTGCTAAAAAGATTACACAATGCACCTTTAACTGGCTTGCAATGTTTTACGGTGTAAGCAGCAGCAATGCCACCTGTTGTGACCCCATTACCCAGTTCACCAGCCTGGCCGCCAGCATGCTCCAATAAATAACCAGGCAGCCAATTCTCTTCCCTTCTGCCTCCGAATTACCAAACCAAATAGATTTCTCTTTAAACGTGTGGTTGTAGCTGTGGTTTGGTCTCCCCCTGTTTTGTTATCCTCCAGTAAGGCATCCAGGCATTCCTTTATTGTGAGAGGAGGATGGTGTGTGTGTGTGTGTGTGTGTGTGTGTGTGTGTGTGTGTGTGTGTGTGTGTGTGTGTGTGTGTGTGTGTGTGTGTGTGTGTGTGTGTGTGTGTGTGTGTGTGTGTGTGTGTGTGTGTGTGTGTGTGTGTGTGTTCGTCTGTATGTACGTGCACATATGTGTGTCTGTGCATCTGTGCGTGTGTCTGTGTGTGCGCCATGGGATGCTGGGATGCTAGTGCGGCCACACTGGTGGTGCAGATTGTAAACACGTGTGTGTGTGTGTGTGTGTGTGTGTGTGTGTGTGTGTGTGTGTGTGTGTGTGTGTGTGTGTGTGTGTGTGTGTGTGTGTGTGTGTGTGTGTGTGTGTGTGTGCGTGTGTGTGCGTGCGTGCGTGCGTGTGTGTGCGTGGGTGTGTGTGTGTGTGTGTGTGTGTGTGTGTGTGTGTGTGTGTGTGTGTGTGTGTGCTGGATGGAGTGGGGGGCATTCGGTAGGTGCACACACATGAAACACCCCTCTGTTTGTTGCTGTTGTTGTTATTGGCAGCCTGGACTGTTTTACAGCAACATTCACTGCTTGCCCCACACACACACACACACACACACACACACACGCACACACACATACACACACATATCCGCACACACACACGCACACACATGTGCACATGCACACATGGACACATGCACGAACATGCATGCACATGTACACAGATACCCCCCCCCCCCCCCCCCCCCCCACACACACACACACACACACATGCACACAAAGGTACACTTGCACACTCATATGGATACACTCACATCTGAACAACAACAACAACACACACACACACACACACACACACACACACACACACACACACACACACACACACACACACACACACACACACACACACACACACACACACACACACACACACACACACACACACACACACACACGGACGTGCACAAACACACAGACACAGACACCCAGATACAGCCACACACAAAGACAGGAGATCTGGCGTGGGAATGTGGGTGGGCAAACAGAAGTACATGTACATGTATGCATATACGCACATAAACCCACGCCATCAAAGGAAGACATAATATATATACTGCAGGTATGCACAACATGCACATTAATACACGTAAAACCACAAACAAAAGCCTCCACATGCAGCCAACTAATGATAAAAAAACCAAAGCAAAATGTACAGTAAAGCCCTTTTTTTAATCACACACACACAAGCGCACACACACACACACACACACACACACACACACACACACACACACACACACACACACACACACACACACTGACAAAACAGCCAAAGCCAACTGCACAGACTTTTCACAGATCTTACATAAGCCTGCAGTGCACAGATACCAGCACACAGTCCACCCCTGCGATCAGTTTCAAACCACTCACTCTGCGTCGTCTTCTGAATAATTCAGCGTGACAGTATCGATTTAAGGAGGATTTAAAATCGGGATTACTCCGAAATTAACCCCAGTACACACTTCAGCTCCTGGGAAACAGAGCTCTGTGGTAATCAATGGTGGCAGTGGTTTGTGGTGTGGTATGGTGGGGTGTGGTGTGGTGTGTGGAGTGGTGAAGTGAGGTGTGGAATGGTGTGGTGTGGTATGGTGTGGTGGGTTTAGAGTTTTAATTTGAGGCCAGTCACCTATTAATTCATCTACCCATAGTGATGGAAGGCGAGCATCTCTGTCTTATTATGCAATCAGCTGTTGTTTTTTTAATGATTACATGTAATGGTTTGGAAATGTAACACACGGACAGATATCCACACACACACGCACATACAGTATGTGCTATGCTTAGAAAGGCCCAAACCTGACGACGGTGTCGTCGTGAGAGAAGCTCTCCTGTATGAACTGGAACTGGTAGAGGTAGAGCACGACGATGTGTCCAGCACTGAAGATGGCCATCAGCACACACAGGCAGCTGAAGAGCAGCGTGTCGAAGTGGCGGCACAGAGACCACCACGTGCAGAGGAACAGGAAGACCAGGAAGTAGGTCATGGAGGTCACGGAGGGAAGCATGATGCCTAGAGAGAGAGAGACACAGAGAGAGAGAGACAGAGAGACAGAGAGAGAGAGAGAGAGACAGAGACAGAGACAGAGACAGAGACAGAGAGAGAGAGACAGAGAGAGACAGAGAGAGAGAGAGAGAGAGAGAGAGAGACAGACAGACAGACAGACAGACAGACAGACAGACAGACAAACAGACAGACAGACAGACAGACAGACAGACAGACAGATGTAAAGGGAAGGGCACAAAGGCAGAGACAGAGCGATTGATAGACAGAGACAGATGTGGAGAAGAATGGAAGACAGAGGAAAGAATAGCGGAGAGGCAGATGGAAAAAGAGATGAGGATGGGCGAGGGAGTAAGTCCAGAAAAAAGAGACGGAAACAAAAGGATAGAGGGACTTGTAAAACCAACCCAAAGTAAAAACAGATGAGTTGTAACAATGTTTCCACACACAAACACTTCACATGAGCACTTTTTCTTTCTTAATAACTTGTTAAAATGAAATATTTTATCAGTTAATTAGTGCAAATGTTTATTTGTTGAGAGCTTATTTAATAGGTATCGAATTTGGCCAAATCAGACACTATTTTATTAGAGGTAACATTCCGTTGTTTTCCACTGTACTCTCCATTCCTCCGCAGTGGGGGTTAATTGCTAGGCTGAAACCAAATTACTGTATATATTAACACATTTGGAGTTCCAGCTCAGATTTTGTGATCACGGTTGCTTGATGCACAGAGAATGAAATTGTGCAAATAAGAACCTGTTCTCCCCCTAACAATCAAAAGTCACGATATAGTGTATAATATGTAGTACACTCTCCTTTGCATTCAGCACAGCTAACATGGGAATTGTTGTGCTTCGTCACCTCCCAACACTGCCAATTTGACAAAGACTGGTATAGATATGACATACAGTAGAGGCATACTGTTATCATTAACAATAGGGCAGTAATGATATTGAATCAAATCAAGAAATAGTGACATGCAGTCACAATACTGTATTGTGATGCAAGTTGGCAGTATCGTGATACGACCTTTCTGTTACCCTTCAGACCCGAAAACAACCACATGATATTATGTGATAGTGCTTGCTCAATATCCCTATTATTTTAAAACTTTTTTTTACATTATTAGTAACCTCTTGTAACCTATTCTACCTATAAATGATAATCAAAATTATGCATTTTAAAAATTGTGGGGTGTATCAATCCGTAGGTCAAAAATTGTGATATGAACCGAATCAGGAGTTTACAGTATCATTACAGCCCTAATCACAACCTCTATTGCACTGACACTCACCTGTGAGACCGAGCAGAATGGTGACCACCACCTTGCCAGCTGTGGTTATCAAGTTGCCGATGATCTCTTTCACTTTGGTCGCAACACCTGCGACATGACGCAAGATCTTCATCTTTCGACTCTCCTCCACCTCCTCTTCCTCCTCTTCTTCTTCTTCCTCCTCCTCTTCGTCCAGCATATACTCCTCATCCTCATCATCTGCCTCGTCTTCAGCGTCAAAGTCTTCGTCAAACAGGATGTTGTCATCGTCGTCCAGGTCCACCTTTTCCACGTCCTTCTCATCGTCCTAGGTGCACAAAGAGCATAGTCACTATGTATGATGGAGACAAAGGGCCCCCATAGACAGCATCAAGCCTGGTATGAAGGAAATCCCTAGTGACCATTGTGGAAGTGAAAGTCAGATGCATAGAAATTGAATTGCTAAATCAGGATGAGCGAATTGGCTAAAAAGGTAAACCTTGTCACCATCCTGAGTCAGGCCCATCCAACAAATTTTACAGAAACCCTGTGACTCCTATCCAGTCATCTTGGTACTGAAGTTCAATGGTGCTGTCCTAAATGAACAAAGAGCAGTCCGCCCTACTGTGTAAAGCTATCTGATCGATAGCTCACATTCAATGTAACTGAAGCTAACTGATGGTTAAAGTCGGTGGGCAAACTGAGTTGAGAGAGTAGTAAATCTAGCCATTCATTCTCTGCCTATGCACTCCACATTGGTGAGGTAATAACCAATTAGCTCACATACAATACATACTGTATTATTGGTTGGATGAGTGGACTCACAGAAGCAAAGATGTGACAGGACTTTTACTTTCTGAACTCACATTGATTTTAACTGTAGGATTGGAATAATTCAGAATGCATCAAACGAATTCATACGCAACAAGAAGTCATTTGTTTCTTCAGGGATAATTCTGTGACCAGTCAGATGCATACTTTCAAAACCCTTTAGGGATTGGTGTCATTAGGCATGAGTGTGATGCAGGAAGTGTGCCAGATGCTTTGGGGCAGAGCAGAGCTGTCCATGGTACTGAAGACCCTCACTCACTCAGCATAACCAGAGGAGGAGGAAGAGGAGGAGGAGGAAGAGGAGAAGGAGGACAAGGAGGAGGAGGAGGATGAGAAGGAGAGGGAAGAGGAAGATGAGAAGGAGGGTGAAGAGGATGAATATGAGGAGGAAGAGGACGATGAGAAGGAAGAGGAAGATGAGGAAGAGGAAGATGAAGCGGAGGAGGAAGAGGAAGAGGAGAAGAAGGAAGAAGATGAGGAGGGGGAAGATGAGGTAAAGCAGGAAGAGGATGAGGAGAACGAGGAGGAAGAGGAAGAACGGGGAAAGAAGAGGAGGATGAAGACAGGAGGAGGAAGTGAGGAGGAGGTGGAGTTTTTATGGGACTGTTAACCAAACGGTATTGGTGTTGAGTCAGAGACATTTTTAAAGAGGATAGCTCATTCTGAGAGGTTTGCTACAGTTGTACTGCAATAAGGAGAGCCTACAGTGGCAGTAAAGTATTTTAATCTATAAGCAAAAGTCTGCACATGAACAGTTTCAGCTTTCAATTAATCTTGAACATTTCTAAACAGTGTTGCATCAATTTTATTTTGTGTCACCTCAGCAACCGGCTCCAGGGACAGAATTTTAATGAAATTAAAAGTAATACCTGCTGCCCCTTCTTTGAAAAGCCGAAAGTGTTTTCACCGGGGCATCACATACTGGTCCAATGTGCAGCCAGTCATAATTATACGTACATATAGGGTATATACTTTTATCCCCATCTGCTTTTCCCAGAGTCAATCAGACTGTCCATCTGTGCAAGAGAGTAGATGCCATCTGCTGAGGTGCCAACCCAGGACACTCTCTCAGGGTATCGGGACTGGGCATGGTGAGCATGAGGCAATTCAATTTGGGTTTTAATTAACACTGTAAGTCACGTCAATATGGACAGGTGCACAGTCCAATCCAAGAGTGCTCTAGTGTCACTGCCACAGTGTCCTACCGCAACCTTAATTGAGCCATTTCAGTATGAATAAGTGGCCATTGACAAAGGGGCAATATGAATGGATGCAGCATGCGAATGTGTGTGAGAGAGAGGGGGAAAGAAAGGGGAAGGGTCAGCTAAACACAGAAGCTGAGAGGGAGAGAAAGATGGGCAGACAAACAGTGACACACACTGATAGAGAAGGTGACTAAATATGGGTGGCAGGAGCAGCATTAGAAGAGCATTAGAGTCCAAACATTAACAGAAGTCCGAGCTCCAACACAAGGTCAACCAACACAGACAAAAACGAGCCCACTTCCAAACTTTTTTTTAATCAACGCTGTTGAATGCCTCTTGCAAGAAATCTGACTCTTGCTTTATTTTCCCTTTCCCAAAAATCTTTCTTTAGTTTAGGCTTCACTACAAATGTGGCCCCGTCATTTGCATGGCATGCCTCTCTGCCCTATGCTTTTACGAACTCCATAAATGCTCTGATGTAACCCTCGTCGCCAGCTATCTTTACTTTAACGGGGGGACTTAGCGTGCCCTTAATTGTCTCGCTCGGGCCCAAGATCAGCGTTTACAGGGAGATTCCTGGGTAACACAAAGGCAGATTTATTGCAGGAAAATTAGAAATTTACTGTGACCACAGTACATCCTCTGATTCATTAGCAGCCCAGTGTAGCAAGTTAAAGTATGCTGAAAATCAACACATGGTAAAAGCATTCGGCAGCTCGAGATGAAAAGCTCCTTTGGGTTGTGTGCGTGCGGGACTTGAGTTGCATAATGTTTGCAAACATGTATGAACTGTAGAATGATCTGTGTGCATGCAGGTGTGATGATGTTATTGAGTATGACAGTCTTATTTAGTATGACAGTCTTATTTAGTATGATAGTTATTTAGCATAACCTTTTTCTGCATATGCATAATAGTTACAGAGTCGGTGTGTTTCTTCATGGATGCATACGTGTGTGTGTGTGTGTGTGTGTGTGTGTGTGTGTGTGTGTGTGTGTGTGTGTGTGTGTGTGTGTGTGTGTGAGTGTGTGTGTGTGTGTGTGTGTGTGTGTGTGTTGTGTGTGTGTGTGTGTGTGTGTGTGTGTGTGTGTGTGTGTGTGTGTGTGTGTGTGTGTGTGTGTGTGTGTGTGTGTGTGTGTGTGTGTGTGTGTGTGTGGATGCAATGTGCATGCATTCGTGAATGCAAATGTGTGCTCATGAGTATGTGTTCAATAGCTTGAGAAGCCCACCATGTCCTCTGGTTCGAACTCGCTGTTGTCCTGTCCCATCTCCTCAGCGGGTCTCTTCTGCAGCAGGCTGCGGTGGCACAGCATCCACGTGCCCAGGCCGGCCATGAACATGCCGATGTCTGGGATGAACACCCGAATGCCATTCCCCGCGTCTGCGCCAATCACACTAAAGGAGAGAAGCAAGTGTCAAAGGTTAACATCTCGTTTTCTAGAGGGTCCTCAAAGTACCGAAAAAAACACATTCACACACCCACGTACACTGAAACTCTTCCTCACTACCACCAGCCCACACATTTTCCAACTCTAGCCAAAAAGAAGATGAACAAGTTAATACCATGGATGAAAAGCAAGTGCAACATACTACATGGGAGAACCAAAATACTAAAGTTAGAACAAACACGCATGTCAAGATGTCAAAGGACCAGTTCAGTCAATTTCAATATGCTATTGTATTGCTCACGCTACCCTTGACTTGTCAGTACCCGGTGATGCCACATTTTTCGGCTAAGCCCTTTCCGAGATATGAGCTATTCTAATGGGGGCAGCGTTTGTTTACATTTTCTTTTAAAATGTACACAGGCCTACTCCAAATACTTTCCCCAAAGGTACCGCTGTTGCTAGTTGTTTGCTGTATAACCTTTCGGATGTTTTTGGGAATAAATTTAAAAATATTTATTTTTTTTAGATGTAAACAAAGCGCTGCCCCCATTACAATGACCAAGATCTCAGAAAAAACCTCAGGTACTGACAAGTCCAGGGTAGAGTGAGCATTACAACTCATGTTGAAATTGACTGCACTGGTCCTTTAATACAAGTGCATCCATAGAACCAGAAGCATGTGTGTCCAGTCTTTCCCAGCAAGCTTCTGATTACGTGAAATCTCCATTTCCACAAGACCAACAGGGCATACTCGAGGCCAGGAAACATCTAATGGAGCCAACATGTAATTAGCCTCGCTCTTAGGATGTTCGTATGCCCTAGCCAGTGTAAAGCAGTGCAAGACGAGTGACTAGTGGCAGTATCACAGCGACATTAATGTAACAGAAGGGAATGGAAATCGAAAATTACCCTCTTCCAGGCAACAAGTAATCTACTGTTTTCAGTGAACTGCACAGCAAGGGATGCATGAATGTTCTTTTCTGTCTATTACGTACACTGCATTTGAATGAAGAAGAAAAAAAATCATTCCACTCGTAAAACAAAAAACAGTCCTTGTCTTTCCTCTGTTGCTCTTCTTGGCCTTGTGGAAGGCACTGTCATGCATATGGGTTAGGCTAGTAAATCCACAGCCGTGCATTTTGGGAGATGACTGAGCACAAAGCAGAGAAACAGAGTTGATGCTGGGCTTCTCTGTCCTGTTCGGGAAAAGTCTTTGGTGTATAAATAGTAGGGCTCTAACAATACACTCAGCTCACGATTCGGTTCGTATCACGATTTTTGACCTATGGTTTGGTACACCTTATGATTTTTTTTCTATAAACATAAACACAATTGTTTATAGGTAAAATAGGTTATAAGAGGGTACTAATCCTTTTTTAAAGTTTAAAAATAATAATTATAGTATCACATCATATCATGTGGTTGTTTTCTGGACTGAAGGGTAGCGGATCTTTGAAAAGGCTTACGATACTTCTTTCTTCCTTCTTCCGTTTGTGTCACGATACAGTATTGTGTATCTGCGTATCGCAATTACTTGGTTCAATATAATATTGTTACAGCCCTAGTCGTGAAGTAATGAAGGCCTAGCCACAGCTACAGTCAGATGAGTGTGGTGTTCCACACAGAAGATAACACTTCATTAGAGCCAACAAATAGCCTCAAACTCTTTCTCTCTCTCTCTCTCTCTCTCTCTCTCTCTCTCTCTCTCTCTCTCTCTCTCTCTCTCTCTCTCTCTCTCTCTCTCTCTCTCTCCCTACCAGATTAGGACAGTGCTTCAAGAGAAATTATACCTTTGTATGACTGAAACACCATTTTGAGAAACGTGCTTTTTTTTTTTTACAAACACTAGTTTTCCATAAAGAGAGACCTCCAAATAGACAGGCATCAAACCTGCTTCATCTCTCTTCCCCCCACTCTCTCTCTCTCTCTCTCTCTCTCTCTCTCTCTCTCTCTGTTCCTCTTTGTCAGTGCTTAATTCTTTCCCCACCCCTGGTGAAGTGTCTGATGGTATAATCAGGTATAATCAGCCAATAACCAGGTTGATGGTGCCTCTATGGGGCATGTCATACCATCTGCAGTCGAGAGCAGATCGGTGGTGCTGTTTTCTGGGAAGGGCTTCTCCTGCCAGCATTTTTCCAGTGAGCACTCCCTCGCACACATCTGTTGCATGGTACGATTCACAGATTTTATATGAATCCCCACCCAGGTCAATAAAATCAGACGGGCCTCGTTTTAGGAGCATAAATATTTCCAATTACAGCCTGTGTTAACTTCTGCTGAAGGCAACGCTGCGAGAACAACAGCTTGACACCGCTCTCACTCTTTACCTATGCGCCTCTCTCTCTCTCTCTCTCTCTCTCTCTCTCTCTCTCTCTCTCTCTCTCTCTCTCTCTCTCTCTCTCTCTCTCTCTCTCTCTCTCTCTCTCTCTCTCAGTTCTATTTTTTATGCAACAATGCTAGCATGATCTTCCAAAACATCTCCATTTCTCAGAACACTTTTAGAGTCAGAAATGTTCCACTATAATATTTTTAATTTGTGTGAGTTTTACCCAAGTGCGTATGGAATACCCTGGGTTCTCATGGACAGCTTCAAAAACAAACCGCTGGTTACGGTTTCAAAACACTTTAAAAAAAAAACCATCAGCTTCAAACAGCTGACTCCGAGCCAAAAATCAGACATCGTAACAACGTATATTCCAGCAACAGTGAGAAAACTACAGGAGGAAGAAAGAAAGTCTTCGATGGTGACCTCAAACGACCTTGCCAGCTAGCAACCAGGAACTAGCTTGTGTGTGTCCCTGCAGGACATGTGCCAAACCACAGAGAAGCTCTGGCAGGGCTTCTTCAGAGAGGACAGATTCTTAATGAGCCCTGCAGTGAGAGGCGCCCAGTAAGGACACATTTTACAGTGCCGGTTATTCAAGGATGAAGAGGCGCAGAATTGGACCACAGATCAATCTGACAAAGCTATAGAAAGTTAGGCCCAGCCCACCCATTCTTTGCACTGCAATGACTGACAGTCCTTGCTTGTCCTTTGCCGGTGAAAGTTAAATATAAAAAGGAACAGCGTTTATTTTGGGTATCTGTCGGGGAGTTTTACTGCATCCTGTTTCGTTTCCCCCCACAAAAGGGAAATTTACCCCCATGTGGTGCTGAGAGCTGAATCAAATTAAAGTGTTTACAATAAACAACTGCTGTTGTCACGTTAGTTAGCACAAAAACACTGAGCAAAGTAAAGGGTTGGGAAGATGCATAGGGGGGGTGCAGGATGAGGAAGGAATCCACACACACACACACACACAGACAAACAGACACGCAGACACGCAGACACACAGACACATATACACACATACACACAGACGTGCGCGCACGCGCACGCGCGCACACACACGCACACACACACACACAAGCTCATACACACACACACACACACACACACACACACACACACACACACACACACACACACACACACACACACACACACACACACACACACACTGGAGCTCCTAAACATCTGTGAGCAAAAAAAACAGAGAGAGAAGAGCAGCTCTGCTGAGTGGGGCTTCAGTGGATCTGCAGCCCATAAAACTTAACAAGTGGAGGGCCGGCAGCTGATCAACACTCTGGAGCACACACGCACACACGCACACATGCACACACACACACACACAAACCCACAGACACATACACAGACAAATACGGACACACACACACACACACAAAAATATTGTCTTTTTTTCCATCAGTTTAACTCAATCCTCTTTATTGCACAACTACTCTCATCAATTCTGCAAGCAGAACACAAACCTCAAAAACCTAAAAAATAATGATAGTTTATGATAAAGTAAAAAAACAAGCTATATGGACCTACCATGGCAGTAGGGCACTGGGTTACTATGCTGGCAACTCCGGTTCCTGATCGGGTCATTTACCGATACTTCCCCATCTCTCTACCCACTTGTTTTGTTTTGTTATGTGTATGCTTTTGCGACACTATATCATAACAATCATGCTAATAAAGCACTATATGGGTTTTAATTTGAATTCTGAACTCAATTGAATATGCCAGAGTAAAGACACGAATAGACCAAGTGTGACATGAGCAGTGCGACAGAGTCCAGCAACGGAAATAAATGACTTTGTATTAAGTTGCGCGACAAAAACGATTAGAGGCAATTCGCACGACAAGAGCGACAGTTTTTAGTTGAACTCCTGGCAATGTTATGCAAATTAGCCATGGCATCGTGCAGCGAAATCCGCCACAGCCAATGGGAATGTTAAAATGCTTGCATTCTGCTTTTGACCGACATACTCTTGTGGCTTGAATCTCGTCACGGCCGGGCTATTCGCCCAGTAAGATCAGACCCTCCACGGAGATGGATTCCTCTTAGCTTTTGCTACACTGTTGCACTGTTTGACGGTCTCAACGGTTGGCTTTTGTCCAGGCTAGTTTCCTGTCCCTCCTGTCCTATCACAAATACATTTTTGTTTGTCCTGTACAAAGTCATTAACGCTGTTCCTTCTTTGACATGTACTTTTGCCTCCCTACTCTTTGCACAGATGCATTCCATCATATGCTGTAGTGCTGGACACAACCTTTTACCATCTTAACAACCATCCATCTATCCACCCACCCATGCATCTATCTCTCTTTGTCTCTCTGTCTCTCTGTCTGTCTCTCTCTTTCTCTCAGGCGATTAGCGCCACTATCTCCTCCTAACATCCCTGTTAGACTAGGGAGATGACTGGCAGGGCTAATGCTAATGACGCCATACGCTCCCTCTTCTCTTTAAAGGGACAGCTCAATTAGGCCGGTAAACGCTTTCTAATCTTACTTCCTGCCTCTTAACGCACTAGCTTTGCGCTTCAAGGCTTTCCACCTATACAACCCCTGTGGCCCTCACTGGCCGCTGTGGGAAAAAACAAAAGGCTGATGCAACGCCGCATTGTACGTTCCCGTACTTAAGGGGGGAGCAGAGTGAGGTGGGTTGGGGTTGGTCGGGTGAGGAGTGCCCCTCACCTTAATCGCATCAACAGGAACACAGGCAGACACGGGCTAATATGGTGGACACAAGCACAGCAGACACTTTGGAAAAATGGTGCCTGTCCACATCGGGTCAAGAGTAATCAGATTCCATGTTCATGGCGGAAAACCGCAGGAGACGAGGGAGAGAGAGAGAGAGAGAGAGAGAGAGAGAGAGAGATGAAGCAGGTTTGATGCCTGGCCAAACAAACATACTTTAAGTGCTGTCTATTTGGAAGTCTCTCTTCATATCATGGAAAACCAGTGTTTGTAAAAAATATATGTTTTTCAAAATGGTGTTTCAGTCATAAAAAGGTAGCATTTCCTCTTGAAGCACTGTCCTAATCTGGCATTTGTATATCTACTCTGATAATCAACAAATGTCATCCTCCATTGCCATACAGTAACTCCTCATATATACACAGAGGTGTATAAAGTATAAGTTGAAGTTACAGATGTAATTACAGCACTAGTAGTATGGCATTACATAGTTGAAACCATTCACGTAATATCACACTGCCAGTGTTGCAATTACATCTCTATCAGTAATTCTACTTTATGCATCTCTGCATATATACATACCCTACTCTGTTCTGTGGTTACACACAATGGCCCTCATTTATCAAAGCAGCGTACGACGAGAATCATACGTACGTCGTGCGTACGTTCTTTTTCTACGACCAGTTGGTATTTATCAAATCTCATCGTAAGCGCATGGAAGATGAAATCCTACGACTGCTCTCAGACGGTGTACGCCGTTTTCAAGTTGGACTTGAGATGACTATGATCACCAACTTGAGCAGCAGTTGTAGCGCAACAACTCATTATCATAAATATGTGGCCTACATAATTACAAAATGTTTTTACATTGTATATTTTGGCTATAAGCCAACGTCTACCTGTTTGAATTGGTGCACCCTTCCTGAGAGCGCTGTGTTAATTTGGCATAGGAACAAGAGACTTCTAATTTGTGATTTGACGTGATGTGTGAATATTTGTGCAATATAGGCCTACAGCCGCGGAATGTGCCTTCAGTCGTGGGATGAATAACCGACGTCCGTTCTTTTTAACAGTTGGGAGTTCATGCGCACATCACTCAATAACCTACGGACAGTAGCCTAATAATCTCCCGGTTGAGTTTCAACGTTTGATCGCACACAATTAGGCCTACTATCCGAATATAGGCTACACCACGTGTGTGTCCTATAACATTTTATAGTCGTCCACTCCATAGATGGTAAAAGGGCTATCCGGTCGTGGGACTGGAGCGCTGGAGAGAAGCAGGGTGCACATGAGCGCGAGAAGGATGTAGCGCACTGGACATGTACAACTCTCCTTCCCCAACCAATTGTTTGGGCACTGTTTGTTGGCCAGTTTCACGTAGGACCCTTTTCTTGACCTCGTTTAGCCTACAAAAGATAATCATATTTAATTTTCATATATTTAAATAATATTCATTAAAAAATATCTTCATTATGTCTACTGTAGTCAATCAAACATTTCATTGTGGGCTAACCATCATTATTTGGAAATCAATCTCTACCCCTTCCATATTGAGAACCGAAACAGTGTTGACTACTGCTGTTGATTATTTCCACGTGTTATTTTGTTGTCTACCTCGCATAAAGCCTAATTTCAAGCTGTCAATCAACCAGAAACGTGGATGTTTTAGCCGGTTTGCGTCTCTCCATGTCGCAAACTCAGGGGTGCGGTCTCCTTCCCGCCAGTTTAGAGAAGGTGTGATTATTCTAATTGCGATGGTTTTCAGACGCTGGATTTATCAACAGCCGCTCGCTCTTACGATGAGATTGGAGAGGTACACATGTTTAGTAAATCTCACGTGAGCCTCGTCATACGACAAGATCTGCGCTC
This sequence comes from Engraulis encrasicolus, assembly GCF_034702125.1. Lineage (NCBI taxonomy): Eukaryota > Metazoa > Chordata > Actinopteri > Clupeiformes > Engraulidae > Engraulis > Engraulis encrasicolus. Next base: position 9,772,884 of record NC_085872.1, read on the forward strand.
ATTTCTGCGATGGTTTCTACGCAAGTTTGATAAATGAGGGCCACTGTCTTTACTGCATGCCACTACAGAGTTCCTCCCTTGAAGAACTTGCATAACTGTACTGCACTGACTGTCTTGGGCAGTAGCTCCTGGCCATTGCTGACCTTGCTATAGCTATAGCTGTGGCCAGCCAGCAGAGTGAAACCTATTACCCGGCCACAGCCATAGAGGTGCTGTAGACACTCACATACATTCACACCAGCCGGCAAGAAATCCCCTGATTTCTCTTTCTACTTCCCCCTCTCTGTCTGTCTGTGTCTCTGTCTCTGTCTCTGTCTCTGTCTCTGTCTCTGTGTCTCTGTCTGTGTATGTGTATGTGTATGTGTCTGTGTCCATCTCTCTCTCTCTCTCTCTCTCTCTCTCTCTCTCTCTCTCTCTCTCTCTCTCTCTCTCTCTCTCTCTGTCCCACACACACACACACACACACACACACACAGACCGCAGTGTGTTCAGGGCTGCTGGCTGCATTGGGATGGGTGATAAAGAAGACGCTGACCTTTCTATAACAGTGTCAAATCAACCTGCCCGTGATCTCCGTCCGCAGTGCAGCTTTATAGGCAACCATAGCTTTGATACTCATCATGTGTCAGGGGTGTTTAAACTTTACAAGCTTTTAAAGGTGACTCGCCTCTCAGTGAAAACGCAAAAGTTGCCAACATTTCTGAAGTGTT
>NC_085872.1:9781093-9801093 GCF_034702125.1 Engraulis encrasicolus
GTACTGCAAAGCCAGAGACGGTGATTTGCAGAAGGCACAGAGGAAGATCTGTGGCCCCAACAACCAGCCACTGACCGTGCTGGGCACATTCAGAGCCTCCCTGAAAAAGCGCAAAAAGAAAACAGAACAAGAAGTGTTTGTTGTTAAGGATTTAGTGATGCCACTACTAGGGCTTCCAGCCATACAGAGCTTACCTCTGTTGCAGCAGATAGCTGCAGTGCATGCACCAGATGACACATTCAAACAGATGTTCCCAAAAGTATTCTCTGGCTTAGGAAAGCTGCAGGGTAGCTACAAGATAGAGTTAGCTGAGGGAGCGATGCCATACGCCTTGTCAGCTCCTAGACGCGTAGCCCTGCCCCTAGTGGACAAAGTTAAAGCAGAACTCCAGAGAATGGAACACATGGGCGTAATAAGAAAAATCCAAGAACCAACAGAGTGGTGTGCAGGAATGGTGGTTGTCCCCAAGCCTAGTGGAAACATCCGGATCTGCGTTGACCTGACGAGGCTCAATGAGAGTGTGCGTCGGGAGAGGCACATACTCCCTGCCGTGGATGACACCCTGGCAAACCTAGATGGAGCCGTCGTCTTCTCAAAATTAGACGCCACAGCGGGGTTTTGGCAAATTCCCCTACATGAAGAATCAGAGCCCTTGACAACCTTCATTACGCCATTTGGGCGATATTGTTTCAGGAGACTCCCATTCGGGATATCTTCAGCGCCGGAACATTTTCAGCTCAGAATGTCCCAAATTGTTGCCGGCACACCAGGGACACTCTGCCATGCCGATGATATATTGGTGTTTGGCAAAGATCTTGCTGAGCATGACAACAGACTGTGCGAAGTCCTCAGGAAGCTACAGGATGCAGGTATGACCTTAAATGAAAAATGTGAGTTCAGTGTGAGGGAAGTGAAATTCCTAGGGCATAAAGTAAGCGCCAACGGGATCGAGGCTGACCCAAACAAAATAAAAGCCATTCTTAACATGCCCGAACCAGAGAACGTTGAAGGGGTGAGACGCTTCATGGGGATGGTGAACTACGTCTGCAAGTTTTCCCCTCACCTTCCCAATCTCACAAAGCCCCTGAGAGACCTGCTGCGTAACGACAGTGTGTGGACCTGGGACACGCAGCAGAAGACAGCNTTCGAGGCTGTGAAGAAACAGCTAAGCTCTCCAGCTGTTCTGGCACAATACAGCTCAAGAAGAGAAACACTGGTGTCAGCTGACGCATCATCATATGGCCTGGGAGGGGTGCTGATGCAGCGACAGCCAGGTGGAGAATTCAGACCAGTGGTGTACATATCCAGAAGCCTGACACCCACAGAGACTCGATACGCTCAAATCGAGAAAGAGGCTCGTCGAGTTGCAGACACGCTGTCAAGAGCGACACTCGGACCAGAGAGCAGCACCGAGAGCGACAGCCTGGAAAGAGAGTGTCAGGTCTACATCGACTACATTGTGGAACACTTACCTGCAACAAAAACAAAACTGGAGGAAATCAAAAACATACAGAACACAGATGCGACAATGAAACAACTCCGAGCATACACTGAAAAAGGGTGGCCTCTACACAGACAAGCAGTTCCAGAGAACCTGCTCCAGTATTGGCAGTACAGGACTGACATCCATGTGGCTAACGGCCTTCTCCTAAAGGGGGAAAGAATAGTCATCCCAGCGCCAATGCAAAAAGACATGCTAGAGAGAATCCACCATGGACACCAGGGCATGACAAAGTGCTTCGCCAGAGCACAACAGTCCATATGGTGGCCAGGCTTAACGAGGGAGATCAAAGAGATCGTGGGGAGATGCGAGGTATGTAGCCAGTACTCCAGCTATCGTACAGAGCCACTTCTCACAACCCCTTTACCTGCTAGGCCATGGCAAAGAGTGGCAGCTGACCTCTTCCAGTGGGGGAGGAGCCACTATCTAGTAGTCGTTGACTATTTCTCCAGATACATTGAAGTAGCCAACCTGCCAACGCTTGCAACAACGACCACAGTCGAGAGACTCAAAGTGATCTTCGCAAGGTTCGGCATCCCTGAGGTGCTAGTGACTGACAACGGGCCCCAGCTGGCCTCTGCAGAGTTTGCCGAATTTGCTCGCGAATTCGACTTTGAACATGTGACAAGCAGCCCCCGCTATCCGCAAAGTAATGGCGAAGCGGAGAGAGCTGTGAGAACAGTTAAGCAGATACTAAGCAAAAACCAAGATCACCAAAGAGCTCTCCTGGCTTACAGAACAACTCCACTAGCTCATGGAGCCTCACCAGCAGAGCTCCTGATGGGGAGAAGATTGCGATCGACAGTTCCAGTCCCTCCACAGACTCTCAAACCAAAGTGGCCAGACCTCCAAGCTTTTAGAAAGAAAGATGCAAGTTTGAAAGAGAATCAAAGGAAAGCGTATGGAGCGAGACACAGAGCAAGAGAGCTGCCCACACTCGAGCCAGGACAAAGAGTGTGGATCCGTTCAGCAAAGACCACCGGGACAGTCCAGTCATCATCAACGACTCCAAGGTCGTACAACGTGGAGACAGAGTCGGGGACCCTGAGAAGAAACCGAGCCCAGCTCACAGCTCTTCCAGAACCGGACCAGCCTGATCCAGAGCCAGAGCCAGAGCAGTCCAGCTCTGATGTGACTGTGACCAGATCGGGGCGAGTCTCCCGTCCACCTGAAAGACTGAACTGGTAACACTTAGTTTAGTGGCCTGCTGTGAACAGGGCAGAATAAACCCCTACAGCAGCGCCCGAAGGGTCAGGCAGTCTACCCTGCCCTTCAAGGTAGGAAAGAAAAAAAAAAGTTATGTTTTGAATAGAAATGAAAAGAGAATGATATTCTGTTTTAGGAAAAGAGAAAGAAATGTTTTGTTTTGAAATAGAAGAAAGAAGAAAATGTAAGCTCACAGTAGAGACAGTGTAGCTTGTTATCATTAACCATATTCCTTACTGTTGGAGTTAAATGATAAGTAAATGCAATTAATAGAATTAACGTGAAGGACTTAAGGGGATATGGTAAACAGCTAAAAGGGGGGGATGTAATGGAATGTCACGCCACTAGGTGGCTCGCTAGAATTAGGATACATATGCTGTACTCAGGTAGGGAAGTCTCAGAATAAAATACAGTTCTACACGGAGATCCACACTGGTGTTGCGGTCCACTTATTACAATGTTATAGTAGTCCACACAGCATTGTGCATTTTTAGTACCGAAAAGTACCGAAATACATGTTGATACCGATACCGGTACCAAAATATTGGTATCGTGACAACACTAGTCTTAACGAGTTAAGCATACACCTTGTTTTACACTGTGCCCTCTTGTCTTGCAAGGCAGGGAAGGTTTACAGCAATTGTGGGAATGGCATGCCACAGACTAAAGCTAGATTTATGCTTCGCTCGCATAGAATCTGCGTCCGTCCGTTTTCTGTCTATGCGAGTCCACGCCCCCCTCTCAGAGGCTCTGCGCCCGTCGTCTTGCGCCTCGAAAAAATTCTAACTATCCGTCGGACGGACGCGGAGTACGCAGACAAAAAGGCACTATGATTGGTCGTCTCGCTACTTCCTTGTTCTGTTCTTGTGGCAGCGCAATGCCAGTAGTTTGCGAGAGCAGAGCTGTATTCTGTTAAAAACTTTATTAATGCCTTGTGTGTAAATGTGTGTAAATACACGAAGCTAAGCTAAGTAACAAACAATGCATCAGTTGAACACTCGTGGCACAATGCCTGCGGTTTTACTACCGTTCCTCCACCGAATGTAAACACACGTCGGCAGAATCAACTGTCTTTACATGCTTGCATTTTCTGCTCGTGAAAACAGACTGGGTATGTCAAATAATGATACCACTGCATTGCCTTTGCAATTTGTGTGAAAATACCTAGCTAACCGGGATAGAAAGCAACATTGCTTAATAATGACCGCAGTGCTTACAATGTAGTGAAAGTAGCCTAATCGCGCAATTTCAAATGTGGCTGGCAACGAGACCTCGGACCTCGCAGAGCTCGCAGATGCATGAATACAAAATTGGTTCGTGGCCACTCCCACGCGACTTTTCACGCTCGCAGTTGCTGAAGTCTAATCTGACCTTAAGAGGGAGACACTGCATTAACACATCCTGACAAACAGCTAATCAACTAGAAGAGCAAAGGACTTCCTCCTCTGCAGATGTATCCCAATCAACTCAAGAAGAGAAAAATATTGTCCTGAAAATTGTGATCCTAATTGTCACAGTGCATCTACTGTGTCTCTCCCATAGAGGTAGAAAATAACACTAGAGAGGACACAGCAATTTGCGACAGCACTGGAAAATGGCAGCTGGAGCTTCCCAACTTCCGTAGGTAGTGTAGGTACCTTCAGGCAATGCAAGTCAATGGAGAACACGCCCACCCCTGTCAATTTTTTGACTAAAACTGTGTGAATATGAAGTAACACATTAATCAAAGACCAGATTTGAAATGTCAGGCTAAATATCTACTTAAATCATATGAGTCGATAAAATACATTTAAAAATCAAATAATATCTTTTCAACAATATGAACATAGCTAGCAACACACTTCAACTAATTGTCCTTGTATAGTGTGTTGATGGACATTTTCACATGATTAAAGGTGCCCTATTATGCTATTTAGAATAACTTTCATTGTTAATATTTTGCTTTACTGTGGTTAGTGGAGTTAATTTTGAATGATCACTTGTTTTCATGTCCATTATTTTGTATCATTGTGTACATGCACCCTACGCCGCCTGTTTGAAACGCGTGGAAGTGCAGAATGTTAGACCCTTCAACATTCTGAAATCTCGACGCAGCATGGAGCGTTTCATCAAGCATTCTATTACTAATATTACGTCAGCAGCACAGCTGTTTTTGACCTGGAATCCAACCCTGTAGCCTATGTCTAAAGTTGACAGCCAAATAGTTCACCCAATGTCCACAATTAATCTGAAAAGGACGCATCATAAGTCCCACGTTGTTATTTGTGCGCCTTGCTGTGTCATTTGCTGAAACCCAGTCCATATCCAATGCGAGTCTTCCGTGCATGGGCTTCAGTTTGATTTCAAAATCGCTTGGGACAATTTAGGCTGCCATTAATCTGAGAAAGGGTTGAAAGTGCTGGGTACAGGCGATTGCTTCCGATTTGAGGTTTCATGAAATAATACGCATATTGCATATGATGCGTAGGCTATAACGCGATTGTGACCATAAAAAAAAAAAAAAAAAAAAAAAACTAATAGCCATCTGCGCTGTCTTGTTTATTTCTGATATTCTGCGCTGAAGAATCTTTATCTTAAACATTATTAACGCAACAGTAGGGGCCTGATTGGTTAACCCGCTGTCTAGCCTTGCATACTGTAGCCCTAAAGTTGAAGTTATCAGCCAAGTTTACTGCTCGCAAACAGACAAGTGTCGCGCTGGTCTAGGTGGGAGAAGTCTAGATCTGCTGTTGACAGGTGGAAATTTGAAGACACAAAGAATGTTCTGGGATTGAAATCAGATCACATTCCCTTGTTAATGACAAGTTAACCTTCACAAAATAGGCTATCAAATAAGCTAATCATCTGCAATTGCTGTACACAGTTCAAAGGATAGGCCTATTTATTCAGCGAAGTTGTGGACATTTTCTTCGCTCCCGCGGCAGCCCCCATCTGGCTGTCAAAGACGCAGTCCGAAATTGAAAGAGTGCGCCCAGTAAGACAAGGGCACGACTTGTCGGACTCAAACCTATCAATTCAACGTCTGTCAGTGATATCGTGACACCCTATTTGTGATATGAACTCCGTGTTCAAATTCGTTCTGTGGTCTATTTGCAAGCCAGACTGAATAGGCTACTGAGCGCACGCGTTGTTGGCTTTTAAAAATGAGTTCCTGTTTGCTCGTTGTCTGTAGGCCTAATGCACAATGGTGATAGGCTATGCTTCATAAAAATACATTTCAAGGTATTTTCAGGTGCATGGTTTCATTTTAGTAACTGCATTTCTATTTAGTCCCCGGCAGAAATGATGCGCCCACTGGATTGGAAGCGCAATGGGCAGTCCTCGATGGATTGGTTTCATACTGGGTCTTATAATAACGCCTATGCCTAGTCTCGGTTTCGTGGTTTTTTTGTTCGTATTTATCGACACGACAGGATTTTTTTATATAGGCCTAACAATAGGCCCTATCCGTTTCAGTTTCAGTTTCATTATTTTTGGCATGCCGCCCGACGACTCGACCAGTTTTAAACGACGTCAAGCCTATATCCACGTTGCTCTTGCAGATATGATGAACAAAACTGCGTTGCATTTTAATTACTGAATTGTAGCCTACGCATAGCCTATATTAACTGGCTAATCCTGGCCAACATTGCTGATGCAAACGGCTGCTGGTCATGTCGTGATACCTATTTGGATAACATATCAGCGCACGTCTTCTAATTAATGTTATGCTTCAAGCGGCAATACAAGTGTAGGGTTTTCACATCTTACCAAACAAAAGTTAGTCTTGCCAACAGCATATGCAAAACGGCCCTGAAGCGAATAGAGAGAGAAAGGAGAGATTCGAGTCTTTCACCCACTTGGAAGTGTTTTGGATTCTCAGTGCGCAACTGCGTTACAAGTTCTGCCTGTTTTCGACCTTCCTCATTCAACTGTTTCTGACCAGTTAGCCATAGGCCTACCGACCGGTATTTTATCAATGTAAAATGCAGCTTTAATATCACAATGAAACAAAAATATATAACTTGGGCCACAGGTGAGTGTAGCCTCCAGTCTAGACCGATGCTGTAGCCTATTGACGGAGCCGATGTATGAATTGACCAAAAAAAAAACAAAAAAAAACGTGCGTAATGGAATAAACTTGTGGATGGCGAAATCCTACACTATCCTTGTAGGCTACACTATTCTTGTACACTATTTTGTACACTGAGTGGTGTATTCACAAATAGGATACATCTCATCACAATAGGCCTACTGTCAAATTCAGATAGGCCTAGGCTATGTGGCTGCGATGAACAAATGCGCATTAGGTCTACTGTCTCTGCAATTAATAAATGGTCTGTGACATCGTCAACACTCCATCCCATAAGCAGCAATGTTAGGTACAGCATGACGTAGACCCGTACCGGAAACAAAAGCTATAGAATGTTGAAAACCCAACCACGCGTTCTCTGACAGTTGAGAAATAGCGTTCCTGCGGCAGAGAAATTCTCCCCCAAGAGGCCAATTTGTGAAATGCAGCTTTCACCAAGCTTTTACATACAACAGATGCTGTGTAACCCAATAAATGGGTAGTGGACATGAAAAAGCATAATAGGACCCCTTTAAGCCATTTTTGACAGAGGTGAGCATCGTTCTCCGTTAATTTCCATTTCTCTGATCTACCTACAGATAATGGCCGATACAGATTGCCGTAAAAGGGGGGGCGGGGTCCTCTCTAGTGTTATTTTCTACCTCTATGGTCTATCCTCAATACATAGGAGTTTGTCTGTTGGGATGTCTCCACTGCCTCTGTGTGTCAGTGCAGAAATACTAGGTGCATAGGTACTATACGTCCTTAAACAAATTGTCATTGAGTTTGCCAAGAGTGCAAAAGATGGCCAACTATAGAGTCTGTACGTACACACTCAACCACAAACACACACAAACACAAACACACCCACACACACACACACACACACACACACACACACACACACACACACACACACACACACACACACAGTGGTAGCGCATGTTTATTAACATGAAGATAGAAAGTAGAGGTATCAGAAAAGTATAGTAAAAAAACAGCTGCTTCAACCACTGATAGATCTCTCACAATCTCAAGAAATGGGAAGCAGGACAGTAGCCATGTCCAGTGAATGTGACAAATGTTGTTACATGTGGTACATGGGTTACCTTCAGGGGCAACAGAAATAACTAGCTTGCCTTTGGTTCTACAATGGTGGAAATGGGAGCTGCAGAGAGCTGGTCTGCTATTTCCAATTCGTTAAGTGCAGCTACAACCCATGGATGGCAGCAAAACAAGTTGATGAATCGCTGAAATTATTTTGGAAACATTATTATAAGGCTGAAAATAAAACGAATTAGTGTTGCTGGACTAGAATTGATGGACTAGAGTTACAGTACATGAGTGAGAAATGTTTCGATTGTTATTGCATGTCAAGGTCATCATACCAACAATACCCAGTCCCCCATTCTCCGCAATTACATTGCAGACAAAAATAAAGTCTTGCTGTCTGGCAGCTGTAAAATACCTCCAGGTTTTTCTATAAATACTGCAGCTCGATTAACTGCCTCACTGGCCAGTATAAATGAATGCTCTCATTTCCTTTTTTTTGCTGGAAGTGTCTCATTCCTGCGTGTCTTTCAATACCTCATAAATCGGACCTTTCCTCCATGAGGCGTGGGGAGATAACCGCCTCTCTCCTTCTTCCCACCCTCTTCCCCTTAACCTCCATCTCCGTCTCAGAGAGAGAGAGAGAGAGGGAGAGAGAGAGAGAGAGAGAGAGAGAGAGAGAGAGAGAGAGAGAGAGAGAGAGAGAGAGAGAGAGAGCTGTCTGAACTGTAGCGTATTCACTATGCAGTTTCAAACATGGAGGTGTTGCATGAAATAGCCTGCCTGGAGGAGGCCAGCGAGGCTTGAGATGAGCTGACCTGGGCAGGTCACGCCATAGCTGCAGAGGAGGCAGAGGATGTAAAACTCAACTACACACACACACATGCACACAGAGACAGGCACACATATACTAACTGTACAGTATGCGGGCAAAAAAACATGCACGCACGCGCACAAACACACGCACAAACACACGCACACACACACACGCACACACACACACACACACACACACACACACACACACACACACACACACACACACACACACACACACACACACACACACACACACAGATTAAAGCCTGAAAAGCTACAGGCGACCAAGCCTCTTTCCAAGTGGCTGTGGAGTGGCCAATGGGACGGCCTGATTATGCCCGGTCACATTCTTCCTGTGCGTCAAGCCCCTGCCCTCTCTAATGATCTGTCTGTCTGGAGCGCGGGGTGGGGTGGCGTGGCGTGGTGAGGTGCGGAAGTAGGGCTGCTCGATTATGAGAAAAATCAATATCACGATTATTACAGTCAATACTGATATCACAATTTTTTAGACGACATCTCTTTTAAAGACAAATAATTGTGCTAAACAATTCACAATCTTCCCTCCTTTCAGCAGTGTGAGGGGACGGCCATAGAAAAACACACAGTGGTGTTCTGCATGAGTGTTGTGTAGCAAGTCTGCTCTGTGCTTCCAATGGCTCAAGTGGAGAAGAATGTATTGCGCTTAGAATAACCTAACTTTTGGCAGTATAAACAAATGAAACAAATATTGTTTCAACTCCATATTATGAAATTTGATATCACATTACAGCAATATTGATATCACAATAGTAAATTGGGTTATACTTTACTTTACGGATCGCTAATAAGGTGGTAATTTCGTGTTAATTTCATATAGTCCAGGACCAGCCCTGTAGACCCGTTCGCAATTTGGAGTTGAGGGCGTTTCTCACTGGAACTGACTTAGTGGGTTCCTAGACATTAAAAATCACGGAGGTGCTCGTCCCCCATAGTGCCAGATTTTTCACAATATGGCCGCCAAATATGGCCGCCATTGCCTATGTCTTTTTACCTTTTAAACTGTTAATACATATGTCATACATCAATTCTGACCAATATTTTGAGAGGAATTCATTTCTGACAAATACATGAGGAGAATGTGTGATTGTGACCTTAAAAGGTCATTGCCAAGGTCAAATTTGCTATTCTGAAGAATGTTCATAGACTTCCATTGTAAAAATGAGAAACAAATTCTCAATTATGGCATGAGGAGTTATTTGCTGATATTGCTATGATTATTTTGTGTCAGTATAGTGTCAGTATAGTCCTTAAAAGGTCAAGGTCAATGTCAAGGTCAATGTCATGTTCAAGGTCTTTTCCCTATTCTGAAGAACTCGGCCATGTGCTTGCCCATTAGGTCATTATTAAGAATAAGGAACAGCCACTATAAATGTAAATCTAACATTTCATATTTCTTAACACTTTAGGGACCATCATACTGTAGCATAAACAATGAATGAATACATGTGATGAGAAAGGCCTAGGCTTAAATTAAGCTCAAATCACAATGAATTAACCAAGATGGAACATTACACATAATACACACAGTATTTTCTGTTTTTTTCACTGAATGTGTGTATACATGCAATTTAGTGGGATGTGGTTTTATAATGACAATTATCATTTTTTAATCAAAATCATTTTTCCATGGCAAAATATAGTGCGTGAAACTCCAGCAGCATGACTGTCACATTTGCGATTTTCACACCGTCCTGTACATTTACATAATTGAAGCACACCATGTGATAACGGCTTCAGGCATTTTAATGGAAGGAGTATGCCAGGTGTGTGCTCCTGCCACCCACGTTACTTAGGCTCATGCCTTGTTTTTGGAGTACTTGCTTCTCGCAAGTAAGTTGTAGACTCTATGAACTTGAAATGCCTCTCTCTGAATGTGCCCTCTTATAGCACTACTGATGGGAGGAAATGCATTGATTCCAGCACCACTGCTGTACATTTCTACTCTGTGATCATCAAATGTTACAGCTGTTGTGGTTGACCTGGCCCCAGCCCAGACACATCAAGACAATGTTGCATCTCGCTCAGTCAATATTTCGGCCTCTCCAAAGTTAACCAAGTATTGGACTTGGTCAGAAACCATGGCTGCATCTTTAGTCCCAACCTCATGCAAACCCCCTACTCATGCAATCGTCTCTTGACAGGATATGTTCTTTGATCACAGTTTTCGTCAGTGACGCTTCAAGATGAGACTAATTGATGGAGGGGAAGCATTCTCCGCATCTCATCTGTGCTATAATGCAAGCAAATCTCCTTCATACCGAGTTCTTGGAAATATAGGCTGTAGTTAAGAATCAATGCAAATGTGTCTGTATCATTTGAAACAATATCAACTTTTCTGCACTGCTTCACACGAACAGCCCACTCAACATGCACCAACAACCTGGCATCAGGCTCCTCAATGCAGTTCAAGAGCTCTCTTCACCATCAACTGACTTTGCTGGTAGCACTTCATCACCACCAAAAACAGGGCTGACAATGATAGTAGTATTGCCTCTGGTTTGATAACAAATCATGTCTAGAACTAACAACTGGAGATTTTGCTTGTTCTCCACAGAGGCCCAGAACTTATCAAGTTGGTGAGGAATGGGTGTTTGTCCGTTCATGCCAATGATGTCAATGGCTGTTGTTGAGTTGGTATGCTGCATGCATCCGCCTTCCTTCAATGACATCTCAATGTAGGAGTCACAAGAAAGATGAGCTATGGATGTCGGCAGAAGGATGCTGCAGAGTTGATGATGGTATTGATGACAGCGCCTAAATTAGGAAATTCTGCCAGAGGAATGTGATGGATTTTTGACATGAAGTCTACCAGAACATGAGTGCAATAAGTAGACTCAGAGCTCCATTGGGTGAGATCAAGGTGAGGCTCAATTTCACTGACAACCAATGGAAGGTAACCATCAAACAGGGGTGATGCTGAAAGGACATCATGAGAAAGTATCTGCTGAATACTCATGCCCCGTTCCTTAGCAATGTCCATGCTCCTATGTGCCTCAGCTATGTCTTTGGATGAAACCAACTTCTGCTCCTTTATGATGATTGCTGGTGTCTTCTTTGGTTGATCTTTTAACTGTGGAAGATTCCTTTCTGAACCAGTCCCACTAATGTTTTGTTCTTGTTAACTAACCTATCCTGCCTGAATGAGCTGTAGACAAGCTTGCCATTTTGGAAACAGTTGCGTAGGCGACGTGCGACACTCCTGTTAACAACTGAAGCAGATTATTCTGTCCGCTTCAAAGTGGCGTTGTTGATGAGAACTTTGAGGACATCAGTGATCAAAGAAAGAGCTCAAAACTGCTACAACATTAACATTGTGTGTGGCTCCTAATGCACAGTGTCCTCCAGGATCCTTGCATACTCTCTGAATGGTGTGCTCAACCTTTACGTCACCTCCCACAGCACAGAATCAGCGATCCTGCACAACCCACTGACCTACAGAAAAGCAACGGTACAGCGCAGAATGTGTAAACACTAAAACCTTGATTTGTTCACACTGTATTCCCCAACATGTTCCACGAACTCTAAACTTTTGTGGAAACTTATTCCTGTTAAAGTTTTAGTTTTGTGACCAAATGTTTTATGTAAATACTACATACATGCATGCATATGCAGGACACAAAATCTTTCAGAAGATGATCAAAAACTTTGAAATGACTGAAAAGATTGAAAACTTCAATTCCATAATTAGATTTTTAGTTTTTAGCAGCCCAAGTCAAGTATGTACTCCAAACTCTAAAATGCACAGAAACAATGGTTTACACAAAAGATTTGAGTTGAAAACTAAAACGTTTGTGTAAGTCTTACATAAAATCAGACATGTTATGTGAAAACAAATGTTATGAGAAAAAATAAAATCTTGAATGTTTTAGTAGCTGCTACTCAAAGATCTAACATGCTCCATTGACATAAATATTTCGAGAATGGTGCAAAAATCAATGCAATTAGTACTTAGCAGACAGTTAAAAATTTTAAGTAAACAAGCACAGCATTGTTTAGCTATATTGGCTCTAAGTTTTTGATTTCAAAATTAAAAGTTTTATGTTTTCCCATTTTAGAGCCAAAAAAAATCTTGGTTGGTTTATTGATTGGTTGGTTTATACTAATGCACTAGGCTACCACCCCTCTGTTTAAACCAAATATAACATGAGCTTTAATTCCACAAACATGAACAATGCTTTATATCAAGTTTTTTTTTTATTTTGTTCCATGTGGTTGACAAACAAAAACAGTAGACAATAACACAACAATCATACAATGCACAACAATCTAAATCTAAAATTTAGACCACACAGTCAACAGTCAATATATTACAAAAGAATCAACCTCAACACATTAGGCAATTTAGTCATTTATTTGTTGTCCATTTCTGAATCTTTTATTAGGAGTTGGTGGCTGAAGGAGATCCATATAGCCTAACTTACAATAACATTTCTCCCAAAATAGTGTCAGACTTCACAACACAGTTGTTTATCCTTTGGAGTGTTGAGTAGAGCTGATGGATCATAGAGTTCTGGTGGTCCCATATCGGCTGCCTGTGGAGCATAAATAGGCCTAATAAGTTTAAGGCTTTCATGAGGACTTGTTGGATTAGGCCCCTACAGCATGATTGCTACACTGGTTTATACAGAAGTTCAATGTGCAATATGTCATCATGAAAATGCAACGCATCACTTGCAAATACACTGCAGATGTATGATACAAGAAAAAGATTTGTATGAAAGGCCTACACAGTGCTAGCCTAACTAGCAGTAGCTAACATTCTAAGCTAAGTTGCTAACAAAACATACACCCAGTGTAGCATCAAGAGCACCTAATGTCACACACAGCAACATAGTAAACTACTACACATACACACCAATACACTTTTATGGGTCTTTTCTTACCTTGAAGTGAGGTTGATAGACACATTTTTCCATGCCAAGTTGTCAGTTGTGGTTTGATGGTCACATGGTGTTGAGTAAATATATCCCCCATTGACAGATTCACCATTTTTAGAGAAGTTTGTATTTTATGTTACATTTTAATAAAATATGGTTTCTATGGTTCTGACATGGATGGGTTCTTCTTTACACAAAGCAGAAGCTGGTAAACAATAAAAAAAAAACAACTAAAACAACCAAAAAAGTGAGTGACCCAGCCTTACGATTCGAACTCTCAACCTCAAGATAAGGACATGTCAATATTGCTATATGCAGAGGACTATCCCCTACACCACTCAACTGCAGGGTTTGTATTGGTAGAAAGTTAACCCTGTTTGTTAGAAAGTATTGGACTTACTCATAATTAACAGTCAAATGTGTTTCACACATACTTTCCACTTCAAATTCGACCAACTGACATCATACCAAAACAATGATGTTTGAATGTGATTTTTTTTTTTTTTTTTTTTTACTAACATCCTGTGCTGGGAATCGAACTTGAAACCATCATGTTTTGAGGCCAACTGCTTAACTGTTAGTCCATGACTGCCCAAGCCCAACACACTGACATCCATAGTCTCATATCTCAGATACTGTATAGTTCCAATTGACATGATTTAAAGAATTTGTAACTTTCACAGTTTCATAAATAAACAATAAAGATGTACTTGAGTGGTTTTTTATTGGTAATACAGGATTCAACCTGCAATCCTCTGATCTTGTGGCCATTCCCCTATCCAGACCACAGCAGCTCAAACATTGTCTTGCTTTACCTAAGCATTTTTCTTTTGTAATTTCGCTCAAAACTAAATGTGAAAAATATTGCTAATTAAAGCTGGAGTCATGGGTCTGGTGGCCATCTGAACATTTTCATACCATGTTCTAGGAAGTAGGTAAGATTATCTCCATGTTGGGGATTGAACTTGTAACCTTTGAGGTTGAAGACCAGCTGTTTAGCCACTACTCCATGGTCGCCTCAGCTGTTGTCAAGACATCTAACCACACATTGTGTTAGGATGTCAGTTGTACTTAAAAACACAATGCCAACCAGAGTTAATTTATTGGTACCTGAAAACCTGTTGAGAACACCTAAAATGTGTATGTCATCTGGACATTTTTGCTATATTGAGTACTACAGCGTAAACTTTTCTAGTTCATTGTACTGTTGGGGAATACAGTGCAAGATACCATGATCCATAACTTAATGCAGTCATATTGTGCGAAGACTGGCATGGAATCGTCTATGGTAGCAACATATAGTTTTCTTTTCAACAACAGCATTATTAATGATGGCCGCCAAATCCAGCCAAACTCCAAAGAATTGGCAGAGCTCTGACTTCACTTCACATTCTTTCACAAAATCTAGAAAGTTTTGATTCAGGCTCTCCACTTGCTCAATCAAGGCCTCCGACTCTTTTGGGCAACGTGATTTGAAGCCAGTGAAGTGTGCCATGCCTGCACCTGTGCAAGCACTGGATAGTCTGCTTTGTCCTTGTGAGGCCAGAATACCTCCCAATGGAGAGTCCTGATCACATCCTCCACAATCAGCATACCAGTGAGAGCTCAGACATAATGACTGCCATTTAACAACAACTCTAACATGGCAGGTTCAAAGACTTCACACTCCATCAATGCATCATCCAGGCCAGAACCTCAAAGCAATTTCCCCTGATAAATGAGGATAACATGGGTCCGATGGAAAGGGCCAATACAGTGGAAGAGATCCTTGAAGTGCTCGGTCTCATACAGGTTTCGTCACACCAAATTGCCATTGATGCCTGGTTCATCTGTCTGCAAACACTGGATGTTGGATAGGCAGTGTCTGACAGTGACACACTCAGTAATGGGTCTTGGTATTATAGGAAGGAAGCCAACACATGTCATTGGCACCACAGCAGATGAGACAAGTATGTGTACAGCAGCCCGTATCAAAGGGTCTCCTCCTGTCACACCACAGCGAATCAGGCTGATCAAGAATTTCCTGATAAACCTTTTGCAGTTGCAACATGCAGTAATGTTGCTTACTTGTTTTCAGGATGCAGCAGCATGTCTGGTGGTAGGACAGGTTGAACCACTGGCTTTGCATGATCAGGTACCTCTTGGTATGGCAACTTCTTCTGCAATATATCATCAGCCTGGCTCAATTCTGTGTCCGACACCGGAGACTTTTGAAGGTGTCTGTTCACTGAGGCATCTTGAAACAGTAATAAGGCTGCATAGTGTGAACCCTTGGTATCAGAAAGTGATGATTTGTCAGCATAATCAGAGTTGTCCATACCCATTGTATAATTTTCCCTTGTAAAAGTGCTAGGTATGGGTTTCTGTCCATTTTTCGAGCATTCCACGGCATAGCTAGCAGGTAGACTATGGTCATATCTGATTGTCTGGTAGGTTGAACATGAACCGATCCTGTGGAAAGTTGTGAGAAGGTTCTTGATGTGAAGGCTCTTGCTGTGGAAAGCATGCAATGGTGTTTGCTTTATTCCACTCTGAATGTTATGCAAAAGCATTTGACAGAGGCAATGAAGTTATGTACTCTTGTGATCTCTGGATCTTCTACTTTATGTGTTGACTGTTGCTGTGCATGTGATGTGCTGTCCTCTGGCTATGTGGAAATGTTAGATTTACATTTATAGTGGCTGTTCCCTATTCTTAATAATGACCTAATAGGTAAGCACATGGCTGAGTTCCTCAGAATAGGAAAAAGACCTTGAACATGACCTTGACCTTGACATTGACCTTGACCTTTTATGGACTATACTGACACTATACTGACACAAAATAATCATAGCAATATCAGCAAATAACTCCTCATGCCATAATTGAGAATTTGTTTCTCATTTTTACAATGAAAGTCTATTGACATTCTTCAGAATAGCAAATTTGACCTTGGCAATGACCTTTTAAGGTCACAATCACACATTCTCCTCATATATTTGTCAGAAATGAATTCCTCTCAAAAATGGGTCAGAATTGATGTCTGACGTGTATAAACAGTTTAAAAGTAAAAAAAACACATAGGCAATGGCGGCCATATTTGGCGGCCATATTGTGAAAAATCTGGCACTATGGTGGACGAGCACCTCCGTGATTTTTAATGTCTAGGAACCCACTAACTCAATTCCAGTGAGAAACGCCCTCAACTCCAAATTGCGAACGGGTCTACAGGGCTGGTCCTGGACTAATAGTTATTTCATATTTATTTCAGGATAATAACTGTTTGTGTTTAGTAACAACAGCAAAATAACCACACAGTTTCCAGTGCATTGTGTGTGTGTGTGTGTGTGTGTGTGTGTGTGTGTGTGTGTGTGTGTGTGTGTGTGTGTGTGTGTGTGTGTGTGTGTGTGTGTGTGTGTGTGTGTGTGTGTGTGTGTGTGTGTGTGCGTGTGTGTGTGTGTCAACAAAGTGTCACCGTGCTGCGAGTCATCAGGGTGTCACCACAATGCACTGGAAACTGTATGGTTATTTTGCTGTTGCTAAAAACAAACAGTAAAGTGTTAACGTAAATTCTATATACTGCTGCAGCCCTATGTGGGAGATACAAAGGAAAATTGCCTTGGAGAGACGAACAACCCACTAGCCATATGTGGTGTCTACCTGAGCTCCAAATGTGAACTCCCTGCAGGCTATATTGTGGGGAGGTGGTATAAAATGGGCTGGATGGCAGATGACATATTGAGAATGATAATATTCTGATAATAATGATACGTCATGGGCAGAGCAAAGCATTTACATAGCACCCACACATGGTCTCTGTATCAAACACACACATACTGTACTACACGCACGCACGCACGCACGCACGCACGCGCACACACACACACACACACACACACACACACACACACACACACACACACACACACACACACACACACACACACACACACAGCACACTGAACAACCAAGATCAGCTGGCCTTATCTAAATCCCAGGCCTACTGAATAGAAAAAAATATATTATGTCATAGTATACTGTATGTCCAGTATCTCAATAGCGCTGTGTCGATATTCGCTACCTGTTACAAAGAATTGAATGGCCTTATCAAGTTACATCTGACTCTAACACTGCTGATTGGGGGGAGGTCAGGGCTGTTTTTTTATGAGCAACCTGCCTCTTATTCAGACAATGCCTCATTGCTGGGCTGCACCCCACTGGTATACTGGGCTGCACTCAATGGTACAGTACTAAGCTGCACTTCATTCAGCTAGATGCATGCATGCAATGCAGCATTCTAGATTGCAACAATGAACATGCATGCATACATTTGGTAAAGTTCTAAACGCACACATTTGGTAAAGTTCTACAAATGCATTCATTAACCCCTATGCATGAGCCTACTGTATGTTATAACCTTACTGTCAGCAAAATTAATGGCTATGTCTTAATCTGTTACTTGGTAAGGTGGTACCAATGTTGTTATGATATACTTTCAGTATTAGGAGTATTTTCAGGAAATAGTGAATAGGTCCGCCGGCGACCCCATCTGCACTAAGATGCTTCGAATTCCTAGAGTATTCTGTCCTGTGCAGCCCTTGAAAAGGATGATCCATTCAGACTTAAGGCTGGCTTACACTGAGCGACTTTTGGCCAGATTTTGCCACGATGTGGCACTTGCACGACTTTTTGGGAGTCGGACCAATTTCTTGCTCAATCACAGGTCAATCTTGAGTCTCGCATCGTGTAGTGTACCTCTTGATCGTGCAATCACAGGGTCGCAAGAAAATCAAAACGGTTTTAAATCCTGGTCGTCCCTCATGAGTAAATCACACAGTTAATGCAGTGCTATGACCCGATTTGACACTACACACGCAGGAATTGATAGGGCAGCGCAATTCGCTCTTGAGCACGTCCTCATCTCCACCTCAGGTGTGCATGTTCTCTCCTCTGCAGACCCGGGAAACATGCCTGTCTTGTCGCACAGTGGGAGCATTCTGCTCGCATCTGACTGTCGGCTTGAATAGTGTGAGGACGCGAGTCGTGAGATGTGAACTTCTAAATTGCTAAATTCCATGGTGCAGTGTGAGAAAGAGCTTAATACCCATGATTGAAAATATCACATAGTGTATGCCCACCTTTAGACTATTTCAATTCAGACTACATCTACCTCAGCTTCCCTCCCACACACAAACACACACATACATACTCTCTCACTCTCTTTCTCTCTCTCTCTCTCTCTCTCTCTCTCTCTCTCTCTCTCTCTCTCTCTCTCTCTCTCTCTCTCTCTCTCTCTCTCTCTCTCTCTCTCACTCTGTCTCTCTCTTTCTCTCTCAAGAAGGCAGCTGCTGCACACTCAGCACTACTTAAGGTTGCCATTATTTCCAACGAATAGATAAAGCACACACAGATAAGGGCTCTGTCGGAATCCCTCAGCTTCATTAGTTCCTTAACTGTGCCATAATTCCCAGTGTTGTGGTGCACCAGGTGGCAGGGGGGCCGGAAGCTGTCCAGAGCCAGGCATGACAGCGATGGCAAATGGGCTGGATAATTAAAAAGGATAAACCACATGGGTCCTGACACAGGGGCGTCACTCCACTGACCTCTTGAATGGGTGTGTGTGTGTGTGTGTGTGTGTGTGTGTGTGTGTGTGTGTGTGTGTGTGTGTGTGTGTGTGTGTGTGTGTGTGTGTGTGTGTGTGTGTGTGTGTGCGTGTGTGCGTGCGTGCGTGCGTGCGTGCGTGCGTGTACGCGTGTAAAATGAAAGGGTTACCATACCTATTTCCATTCTCAAACATCTGAATATTGGAGGATTTGAGCTTTGGGATTCAATCGTTGGGGCAGATTTGAGCATGAATGTATCATAAGTCCACTGTACATTCTAACACTGCCCATCTGTGCGTGATAGTTTAATTACAATCTTGATTTTTTTCAGTGAGGTGTTCATCACTTGTATTGAAAAACACTATGCCGAATGAGAATCCATCCATAATTTCCCTCCAGCCAGCCAATAAGTTGTGACATGAAGAAGCGGACATGGGGAAGAGTGGTACGTAATAAAGTGAGGTAACTGTAGTGAGGAACATGAAAAGAAGGAAGGTCCGCACCAGGGCTTTGAACCGTTATTTTTTTCCAAACGTTCCGTTCCGAACAGAAACGGAATTATAACGTTTCCGGTTCTGAGTTCCACCAATAAATTGACGTTCCCGAACCGGTTAGAACCAAAAAATATTGTTCCCGGAACGGTTAATTTCTTTCCTGTCAGCTAATTATTCCCCATAGGCCTAACTGACGTTAGCCAAGAAAGACGGAAGTGCAAATGAGTCAGCCTACATTCAAAACTGTTTATTGAAGCGGATGGAAAGAATATCCTCCAGAATTTTGTCATTCAGGGACGACCTGAGCGGAGAAGCAGAGAATAAACCTCAATGATGAAAATGTGCGCTCCACGCTGACTTGGGTCACGGGGAGCACTATGA
>NC_085872.1:9806093-10041093 GCF_034702125.1 Engraulis encrasicolus
GAGTGAGTAGAGCAGAGGAGAGCGGAGGAGAGCAGAGCAGGAGAGCATGTCCTTTTCCAGTCTGGTCCAGTCTGGTCTGTTGAGTGACCTCATCTCAGAGTGCTCCCGTGCCAGAAGCACATATCTGATCATTACTGGGAGGCCTTTAAAACCTAATGCAAGAGGCGGGGCCAGGGGGTTCCCACATATCTCTAGATATCTTTGCTACACACACTGACACACTGTGTCTCTGTGTATATGAGAATGTGTATTACATTGGCAGATACTCACAGCCAGACACACAGACACATATGTGCACACACACACACACACACACACACACACACACACACACACACACACACACACACACACACACACACACACACACACACACACACACACACACACACACACACACACACACACGTGTGCGCGCGTGCACATACACACGCACACACACAAGCACACACACACACACACGCGCACACACACACACACACACACACGCACACACACACACACACACACACACACACACACACACACACACACACACACACACACACACACACACACACACACACACACACACACACACACACACACACACAATCCATAATGATATAAGCACACTGAGTATTAGTATTATGAGAAGTCTTTCTAGTTAGTATCTCAGGTAGCATTAAACACAAAAATATGAGAACCCGCACACACAGTCACCCTATATACTATGTAAAACGACACAGAAAGCATGGCTTTCACACAGTCCAGGTGAGATATGGTCTGGATGAGAATGGGTGTGGGTAGAAACAACAAGAGAGCACGACATTATTTGTCTTATATCTCTCATCACATGTAATGTCAAATAAGCTTAGTCTCTCCTAAGCTACCAGGTACAGCCTGGATGTCAACAGACCACAGAAGGTTAACAGGCAAAATTATACACTCCATCAATCATGTGTTCAGAAATAAATCATATAAATAAATAATGATGTCAACAAATGAAAGCATGGAATGGAACAGAACAGCTTTATATAACAGGTATATGTATACAGGCTATGTTTTACTAGGAGTGGTTCCTTTACCACTGCACATGGACACATGGCCTGAGAAATATTATATTACATATTTAATATACATTCTGATAGCCACCATGGCCAGTATCCCTGTTAAAAAGGCTTTGACACAGGAGTGATCAGAAGTCTTGGGCATTTGTTAACCCGTTAAGACACGGCGTTATAAATTTGCTGTTACCAGAATTGCAATGACCAAGTTGTAGTGCCCTTTGCTATGTCATAGTATTGTAGTACTATGGTAATTAACAATTCAATGACTATCACAGCGTGCCACTGGAGGTATGGCGTGCATTAAGGAGCTAAGAGGCATTAAGGAGCTCCTTGCTTTGCACTTAAAGGTGCACTGTGTAAGATTTTTAGTCGTTTATTTCCAGAATTCATGTTACCCATTCATTAATGTTACCTTTTTCATGAATACTTACCACCACCATCACATTTTAAGTATTCATTATGATTGGAAAAATAGCACTTTTCATACATGAAAAGGGGGATCTTCTCCGAGGTCCGCCATTTTGAATTTCCAGAAATAGCCATTTTTAGCTGCATGGGCCATACTAGAAAATATTAGTTTATTACTTGGTAAACTTTCATGAAAAGATCAAATTTGGCAATAGACAACACAGTTTCAATGAGCAGCTTAGTTGCAGTGAAAAGAAGGAAGGTCCGCACACTGTTGCTGCTCCAGGTTTATTAACACAACGTTTCGACCATGCAGTCTGGTCTTCGTCAGGTGTATCAACTCACTTTCTCTTCCCCTCACATCTCTTCCCCTCACATCTCTTCTCTTAAGCACAACTCACCTTTCCCCACCACAAGCCAGGAACCTGATGAAGACCAGACTGCATGGTCGAAACGTTGTGTTAATAAACCTGGAGCAGCAACAGTGTGCGGACCTTCCTTCTTTTCATGTTTAATCGTGTTTAAGTCCGGCACCTGTCCAATCTGGATGTGCGCGCTCTCCAAAACGCTACCAGCTTAGTTGCAGTACCTTTTTTGACCATTTCTTGCACACTGTACCTTTAAAGCACAAGTGACAAATACAGCAAAGCATACTTTGATAAAATATAGGAAACCAAAAATTCAAAGTTTGAAGAAATCTGGCCTAAAGGATATAGGCAGGCCCTTGAGGTCCTGTTGTTCACTGGCTGTGTTTGTGTGTGTTTGTATTGTGTGTCTGTACCGTGTTAGTATGTGCTTGTACTATTTATCCCATCAATCAACTGAAGGCGGTGGTTTATAGACATTCTACGTGGCTCCTTATATAAGTACATCTAGACACAGGGGTCACACACACACACACACACACACACACACACACACACACACACACACACACACACACACACACACACACACACACACACACACACACACACACACACACACAATTCTAACCCATCAACCACTATGACCACAGCTTTTGGTCGCCTCATTAGAAGTACCAGAGAAGTACCAAATGACGGCTGCTAATTTGCCCTCTGCATCTCCCCAGAGCCACTCAGACTGAGCCTGAAGAATGCTTGTTAATCTGGGATCCATCCCTCACACACGCACACGCACACACACACACACACACATGCAGAAATATAGTGTACACACACACATGCGCGTGCGCACACACACACACAATCACAACTGAAAGTGCCAATGCCAGTACCAGTGTTATTGCCAGCTATGACAGTGGCCAACGGATCGCTGGCCTGAGACCCAAACTCCAGCTCCGGCTCACTCTGGTCCCACTGCAATAATAATAATGATTAGCATGTGGCTCTGTGTGTTTGTCTGTAAGTGTGTGTGTGTGTGTGTGTGTGTGTGTGTGTGTGTGTGTGTGTGTGTGTGTGTGTGTGTGTGTGTGTGTGTGTGTGTGTGTGTGTGTGTGTGTGCGTGCGCGCATGCATATTTCTACATGTGTGTGTGTGTGTGTGTGTGTGTGTGTGTGTGTGTGTGTGTGTGTGTGTGTGTGTGTGTGTGTGTGCGCGCGCATGCATATTTCTACATGTGTGTGTATGTGTGTGTGTGTGTGCACGTAATGTATTTCTGTGTGTGTGTGTGTGTGTGTGTGTGTGTGTGTGTGTGTGTGTGTGTGTGTGTGTGTGTGTGTGTGTGTGTGTGTGTGTGTGTGTGTGTGTGTGTGTGTGTGTGTCTGCAATGTGTATTGTATGTCTGTATGACTGTGTGTGTGTATAGGGGAACCAACTTTTGTCAAAAACTTTTGTGGCTGCCTGACTGTGTCTGCTGCCAGAGCAGGGATGGCGATGCCGGTTCACAAAGAGGTGCCCTAACCTCCTGGACCCGGGCCGGGCCGGCTGGAGGCAAGTTTGCCTAAACGAGCGCCTCGTAAAACTGCAGCGATAATAATGGTAATGTGACACACGGGCCATCGCTGCTGCCAGCCTAAAATTCTGTTGATCAGGGCTGGACTGGGAGGAAATATAGGGCCCAGGCACTTTTGGTTTAAAGGGACCCCCCATAATTAGCAACATCCTCAGCCCCCAACCTCGGCCCCACACCTTTTTTTACATTTCTGAAAATAGGGGTCCTCAAGGGTGGGCCCACCTGAAATGCCCGCTATGCCATGTGGCCAGTCCAGCCCTGCTCTCGATCCCAGTCACATACTGATGGGTATAAATGTGGAATATGGAAACTGGAGGGCTAAGTCAGTGAGCCATTCTGGTATATATGCCGCCGGCGCCTACCCACACTCAATCCTGGGTTTTAATCAACTGTCCAATTCTACTGCTTTCCACATCACTGAGTATATAGTTCACATTATGCCTTGAGTGCAATTTTCATTTCCTTTAGCTAACTGATCATCAGTATAATGTGCAGATATTAATTTTCAAGCGGGCATCAAATGTCAGCTGCACACCCCAACGTCCACCAAGCCCACAACACCCAGCATCACCCAACCTCCTCCACCCAGCCCTTCCAGTAATACCCCAACGGCTCTATATAGAGAGAAACTTTTGAAATCTATAAAAAGAATGTATAGCCTAAGTTGTGTCCAGTCACCCAAGGTAGTGAGATAGTAAGTAAAAGAAAGTTCTAAAATTAACCAAAATTACTTTGAAATGGGAAGTTTCTACTTCATTTTCCAACACCACCACCATCATCTTCACCACCACCAGCATCATAATCATCATCATTATCATCATCACCATCATCATCATCATCATCATCAATACCACCATCACCAGCACCATCATCATCATCATCATCATCATCATCATCATCCAGCTATTCCAAGCAAGCCCTAATCCAAACCTATATTTTCATCATCGTCATCACCAATACCACCACCCCGATCATTGCTCTGCACAGTGATGACCCACCGAATGTATATATTCATTGTGATGACCTGATCCAAACAACCCCACCTTGACGTAACTGTTTTGAGTTTAAGTAGAGTAGAGTAGAGTAGAGAAACTTTATTGATCCCCAGGGGGAAATTCAGGTGTCAAGTAGCTACATAAAAACAAACACAGACACAGACACAGACACACACAGACACACACACACATGCCAAGAGGTTCCAGATCTGGGCCAGCTCTGGCATCTCAGGCAGTCCAATCCCCAATAATGATGTCCTTCTTAGTGTCCTTCTGTATACTGTTAAACAGTTGAATGGCCCAAGGGACAAAGGACCTCCTTAGCCTGTCTGTCCTGCAGGTGAAAGCACGGAGTCTGTGACTGAACAGACTCAGTTGGTTAGTGAAGGTGGCGTTAAGGGGGTGATGCTGATTGTCCATAATAGAGTCCAGTCTGCTCAGTGTTCTGCTCTCAGCTGTTGAGGTGAGTGACTGCAGCTCCATGCCCACCACTGACCCCGCCTTCCTCACCAGTCTGTCAAGGCGTGCAGCATCTCTCTTCCTAATGCTTCCACCCCAGCAAGTCACAGCGTAGAAGAGCACACTGGCCATGACAGACTGGTAGAACATAAGCAGAAGTTGGCTGCAGACATTGAAGGACCTCAGCCTTCTGAGGAAATAGAGCCTGCTTTGGCCTTTCCTGTAAAGTGCATCAGAATTTGTGGACCAGTCCAGCTTATTGTCAAGGTGCACTCCTAAGTACTTGTAAGTACAGACAGTCTCCACATTCTCTCCCCCAATAGAAACAGGCACCAAGGGCGGGGTGGAGCGCCTGAAATCGATCACCATTTCCTTGGTTTTGGTGGTGTTCAGGTGCAGCTGATTGTTTTGGCACCATCCTACAAAGTCATCCACCAATCCCCTGTACTCCTCTTCCTGACCGTCTCTTATACACCCCACAATTGCAGTGTCGTCTGAGAACTTCTGCATGTGGCATGTCCCAGAATTGTAGCTGAAGTCAGAGGTGTACAGGGTGAACAGCACGGGGGAGAGAACCGTTCCTTGTGGCGCTCCTGTGCTGCTAATCACTGTCTCCGATGTTATGTCACCCATCCTCACAAACTGGGGCCGCTCTGTGAGGTAATCAGTGATCCAGGTCACCAGGCTAGGCTGCACTCCAATCCGCACCAATTTCTCTCTCAGCAGCAGTGGTTGTATGGTGTTGAATGCGCTGGAGAAGTCAAAAAACATGATTCTCACAGCACAGCCACCCTTATCCAAGTGAGCATGTACCCTGTGAAGAAGATACAAGATAGCATCCTCCACTCCCACGTTCTCTTGGTAGGCGAACTGCAGAGGATCCAGTGCGTGGCGTACCTGGGGTTTGAGAAAGTTGCGCAGCAGCACTCGTTCAAAAGTTTTCATTAGGTGCGAGGTGAGGGCAACCGGTCTGTAATCATTAAGTTCTTTGGGGTGAGTTTTCTTTGGAACAGGTACCAGGCATGATGTTTTCCACAAGATAGGAACTTTGCCTTCTTGTAGACTCCTATTGAAAAGGTGATGAAGAGGCTCAGCTAATTCCTCAGCACATGTCTTTAGCAGTCTTGCACAGATGCCATCAGGGCCGGCCGCCTTTGACTTAAGTTTTTTCAGTGTCCCACTAACTTGATCAATGGTGATTGTCGGCTGTGGAAGTGCTGGGTTGGCGTAAGGGGGGAGTGGGAAAGGGGTGGGTGGTGGGTAAGTTGTTCCGAGACGCAGAAGTGAGGAGCAGGGGAGGGGGATAGATGTAGTGGGGATTTGTGAGCCTGCTGTGTCCATTGGTGGAGGTACTGCTGCATTGTTGATGATGGTGGGAGTGGTGACCATAGGCAGAGTAGGAGGGTGTGGGGATGAAGTGTCCCTGTTAGTGAAGCTGGGTGAAGTAGTAACGGGAGTGGGGGGTTTTGAGTGGGGGAGATGGGAGCCTGCTGAAGAGTGGTTGTCAAGTGTGGGCTGGGGGGATTCAGGGGCTATAGAGGTGACAAGAGAAATGCTTCCCTCTGTGCCAGAGTTTCCAAATCGGTTGTAAAAATGGTTTAAATCATTGGCCATTGATTTAAACCTCTGCCATACATTGATTCACCCTCTGCCATACATCTCTTCTTTCCACACCCAGTGATTTTTTTAATCCCCTGCCATGCCTCTTTAGCATTGTCCTTCATTTTAATTTCCACCTTCTTCCCATATGCCACCTTGGCCTCCTTCAGTCTGCTTTTGAGTTCTCGCTGTACACTCCTCAGTTCAGTCAAGTTTCCTTCCTTAAAAAGCTTCTTTTTCTTATTGAGGAGTTGCTTGACATCCCTGGTTACCCAGGGTTTGTTGTTGGGGTAGCAGCGAATCGTCTTTGTTGGTACAACAATGTCCATGCAGAAGTTTATGTAGTCAGTAGTACATGCTGTGGCCTCATCCAGGTCATCACTGCCCTGCAGTATACTCCAGTCAGTGGTCTCGAAACAGTCTCTTAGTGCCTCCTCAGTTTCTGGTGTCCATTCTCTGAAAGTGTGTGTGGTAACTGGTAGCCTTTGTACTTTTGGGATGTACAGAAGTTGGAAGTTGGTGAGGGTGGAGTTGAGGGTAACATGGTTAAAGTCCCCAGTGATGGCAAAGAAAGCCTCGGTATGCTGTGTTTGTAGCCTCGCAACAGTTGTGTGAATGACGTCACAGGCAGTCTCGGGCGCCGCTCTCGGGGGGACATAGACGCAGATTATTATACAGTGTGAAAATTCTCTTGGAGTGTAGTAAGGACGTACGCTGATGGCCAGTAGCTCCACATCTTTACTACACACTGTTTCCTTCACCGTTACATGTCCGGGATGACAAAACTTGTGATTGATGTACATAATCAGTCCACCTCCTTTCTTTTTCCCTGAAAGTGCATTGTCTCTGTCAAGTCTAACTACGCTGAAGCCCGGTATGTCAACATTAGAAGTAGGAGTGAGACTAGTTAGCCATGTTTCCGTGAAGCAAATTAGACTCGCTTCTCTAAACAGTTTTTGGTTTCTTACCAGGGCGGTCAGCTCGTCCGTTTTGTTGGTTAGCGAATTCACGTTTCCCATAATAATTGCTGGAACAGAGGGCTTATATCTCCATTTCTTCTCCCGTCGCTTGGCCTTGACTGCGACCCCTGCTCTGCATCCGCGAAAGCTGAAAACTTCTTTTGGAATGTCCACATGAACAGCGGCAGAATCAGCAAACTTCCGCAGATCCATCAGCTGGTTGCGCGAGTAAACAATGTTGCAGCGTCCATAGCAACGCACAGACTTCTCCATATCGGAATAAATAACTTCTTGTCCACGTTAAAAATAAAGAAAACGAATCAATAATAATATA
Organism: Engraulis encrasicolus; assembly: GCF_034702125.1. Classification (NCBI taxonomy): domain Eukaryota; kingdom Metazoa; phylum Chordata; class Actinopteri; order Clupeiformes; family Engraulidae; genus Engraulis; species Engraulis encrasicolus. The sequence continues at coordinate 9,813,832 of NC_085872.1, forward strand.
CAGAAAAACAACAACTAAACGCTAATCTAAGAACTGGAAAATAAGTAATAAAAAACAACACGAAAGACGACTAGAACAGACATAAAACAAGGAGCTACAAAACTTGCTGCCATTCTCGCTGGCGCATACGTCACGTATAAATATAATAACGTAACAAGTCATTATCATCATCATCATCACTAGGGCTGCACAGTCTATCAAAAATGTATCGAAATCGTGATATCAAGAGTGGCAATATGCGTATCGTGAAAATGAAATTATCGCGAACAAGTAAAACATTCCTCTGCAGTACAATCACTTGCTGAATATAAACAAATACGCAATACGCCATGACCAAAGCCACGCCCCCTACACAGACCGACAAATTAGTGATATGACAAGAAAAACACTCGGCTATATTTCTAAATACCGTTTAAATATCGTTATCGAGGTATTTCATGCTGTTATCGAGAATCGTTTTTTTTCTGATATCGTGCAGCCCTAATCACCACCACCATCATCATGGTCATCATAATCATCAGCATCTTTTCCATTGGTGATACAGTAGTGAAGACGGCCCAGAACATTTAGGCCCAGCAATATGCAGGACCTGATCCAAACGAAGGATCCAAGCCCACCTTGATGTGACGTGACTGCTTTGTGTTTAACAAGCTCACAGGCGGGGCTGAGGGTGCTAAAACTCCCATGTGCAGCTTTTAGTAACAAAAGGCCTCCTATGCAAATACCAGCCATAATTAAGCAATCTGGCAAAGGTACACTAAGCACAATTTTAATGGCCTCATAAAACCTCAGATGACCAGAAAATCAGCAACAATTAAACAAATGTTGAGAGAGAAAAAAAACACAACAGTCAAAAGATGCTTTTAACATCTTGCCGTGCTCTTTACAACCTGGTGTGTATGTGTGTGTGTGTGTGTGTGTGTGTGTGTGTGTGTGTGTGTGTGTGTGTGTGTGTGTGTGTGTGTGTGTGTGTGTGTGTGTGTGTGAGAGAGAGAGAATGAGCGTGAGACAGAGAGAGAAAGAAAGAGAGAGAGAGAACGAGCGAGAGAGAGAGAGAGAGAGAGAGAGAGAGAGAGAGAGAGAGAGATGAAGGGAGTTCGCACCAAAGTGTATGAGAAACAAGGGAAACAAAGGAGATAGAATAAGCGTAAACAGTATGTGTATAAGCTTATGGGTGGGTGTTGCATAATAATACACATTTATACTAAATAAAAAAGACGTAAATACTTATATTGATCTCTGATATGCAATCATCTAACAGCAGAGGTGGAACGTAACTAAGTATTTTTACTTCGTTACTGTACTTAAGTAGTTTTTTCTGGAATTTGTACTTACTTGAGTAAAAATAAAAATGCAGACTTTTACTTTTACTCAATTACATTTTTTGACAATTACTTGTACTTTCTACTCCTTACATTTCTAGGAGAAGACTTTGTTACTAGTTACATTTATCCTAGGTTTTCCTGTTGTGTTTCGTGGATATTTCAGTAGCCTCAGCTGCGGGCAGGGAGGCGGGACCAAGCCCCTCTTCCAAATTGACACCCAGACAGAAAATATACTTTTAAAAACATTAACAGGACTCCATAGTCATGTTCAAATAGAACCGAAAACCGTTGCAGACACTTTTTCCTATTGGATCAAGTAGGTAGACATGGAGAAAGACAGCCATTGCGTGAGTAGGCCTACTTGTACTTTTTAACTGAAAAGTACATTTAAAAGTTAGTACTTAGGACTTTTACTTAAGTACGTTTTTGGGAAACAACTTTTACTTTCACTTGAGTAATTTTTTCGCAGGGTACTTCTACTTTTACTTAAGTACACAACTTCAGTACTTCTTCCACCTCTGCCTAACAGTAACACAGCTGTAGTATTGGTTTCTCCTGTAGTGCACATAACTAGACATTTTCACCATTGCAATTTCCCATAGCTATTTCAGAAGTGCATTCAAACGTACAGTACTGGATATACACAATGGTACACATCAAGATACAAACACTATGAAGGGCTGTGGTGACATATCATGAACACACACACACACACACACACACACACACACACACACACACACACACACACACACACACACACACACACACACACACACACACACACACACACACACACACACACACACACAATGCTTGTCTACAGTATAGCATTGTGTTCCAGTTCCCTAAACAGTCTCACCCAGTGTCTGCATACTGTAGATACCAGAACAGCCCGAGGCAAAACTACTTAGTAGATCTATTGTAGGCTTATACAACACATTTTATGTACGTACTAGGGCTGGGCGGTAGACCGTTAAAAAAAACGGTTTTCACCTACACAAGGTTCACTTTTTGATGAGAGAAGGTTTCTTTTTTTATTATTCCAAAAAAGTGATTAAAATAGAAATGGAGATCAATTACAATTCAAGATTTATCTCATTTTTAAATTCAATATCAGCCTTTTCTTCAGAAACATTGAGATGTGGGGGAAAACTGCTGCTTATGAAAAAACACTGTGCAGAGAACCGTGATATTCATTTTCATCAAGAAAACCGTGATACGCATTTTTTCCAGAAACGCCAGCCCTAGTACGTGCATACAGTATATACATGTATATATTGGTTAAGAGTGCAAATCAACACAAGAACACATAAATCTACATGCTGTAAAGACATGGAAAGTGAAAGTAAACAAACAAACAACAACAACAACAACAACAACGACAGATTGTGCAATGCACTGTGCATTTCAAAATAAAGCCTACATTGCCAAATGTCAACTAAAAAGTAGCCCATAGTATATCAGCTGACTGTGCTCCATTCAAACCAGTGGCCAAGCACTGGAGGGAGAGCCCTCTCTGAGACTGGAGCAGCTCCAACGCTGCATAGCCTACTGCCTTTCATCGAGAGATAAATTGCACAGAGTACTGAGCAAACACAGCCTGTGTGTGGGTCTGTGTACACGTACAGTACATGTGTGAATATGGCAAATTACACAAAGAGCACCGGGCGCTATTTCTAGTCTCTTATGTGCCACCCTATAGGATACATACACAGACGGAGGCACAAAAGCGTTAAGCGTTAAACCAGACAAGGGCAAACAAGCCTCCAGTTATAACATATGGACTGCAACACTAAGCGAAATTGCTTCACACAGACCCAATCCCAATACCCCACTTTTTATGTACCTAGTAGAGCAAAATAAGCTCAAGGCACACAAGATTTAAAGCCATACAGCTGAGTAGAACATTCAGTATTCTTCTTTACAGTCGCAGTTTCCCAAACTTACAAAGCGGAGGAGCCTCGGGGTGACAATAAACATGCGTTGGCTGGTGTGGAGTTTTAAAACTCATAGATTACATTAGACTCCATTTCCTGTTACAGTTTACAGTTCCTGCACACAAAAAACATTCAAAGCTCTCTCTGTCTCTCTCTCTATCTCTCTTTGTCTCTCTCTCTTTGTCTCTCTCTCTTTGTCTCTCTCTCTCTCTCTCTCTTTCTCTCTCTCTCCACATTCAGCACTGGCCACGTGGACTGGACTGGCCCGTGTTGTGATGTTAGCATCTCCAGCATGGGTCTGTCTACCCGTAACAAGCACCCCCCCCCCTCTCTCTCCAAAGCCTGCAGCCTACTTAAGTATTGATGAGCACGTAAGTGATCCTCTTTTAAAATGTCTGCTTCCGATTTTCCTCTGTGCTGCACAGACTTCCTCTCTGCTCTCTCTGCTCTCTTTCTCGCCCTCTCTCACTATTTCTGTCTCTCTCTGTCTCTCTCTCTCTCTCTCTCTTTCTCTCTCTCTCTCTCTCTCTCTCTCTCTCTCTCTCTCTCTCTCTCTCTCTCTCTCCCTCCCTCCCTCTTGTACTCCCATTGCCATCAGATCACTGTCACTCCTGGCTGTCATTGTCATGGGGTCAACATCAGGACCGTATTAAAACCCCTTGCAAGGGTTTAGTTGTGTGCAGTGTGCACTTGAGTGCTGTGGAGAGCTGTGTCACAATGACAAAAGGAGTTGGTAGTTTCTCCTTTCTTCTCTCTTCTTATACCTCACTGGTGCCCCCTTTATAAATAGTAAGTTTGTGCCTTTGGTGCCCCCTCACTGCCCCTGGGCACTGTGCTGATGGCCCTTTAATCCGCCCCTGGTCAACACTGCAGAGCAGCGGTTCTCAACCTTGAAGAAACCCCCCCTTGAGCTCATCATAAGCCTCCTAACGACCGCTTGACCTCATAATAAGCCTGCCAACGGCCCCCTTAAGGCTGATGCATAGTCACGCGGTGCCGATTGCGGGGTAAAGCATAGACGTACTGTCAGCGGGGGGTATTGCCTCATAGTCGACCTACATGCGAATGCGTGCGAAAGGGCGTGGTGTTTTTTTTTCCCGCCGAAAATTCAAGAGTGGGGCAAGGGGGGAGGGAGGAGGAGATTTTAATGACGTCAATTCACCTCCGTGACAACAGGGGGCGAACTAACTCATTCAGTTGAGCCCAGTCCCTAGAATGAATCACAAAGCTAATCAGCTGGCTATGTAAAACGTAATATTCCACTAGTAGCCTACTTCTAAAAGTTGGGGCATAATTAGATGGTACAACATCAGTTTATTTTTGGTCAAGTACTACATGAGATTAAATGCAAGACAAACGCCATTTTAAAAGACAATAGACAGCATGAATGGCCATTCACACCTGGGGCCTAGTAGTAGCTAGCCAGCTAAATCAGTCATTACAAACTCAAAGCTAGTTGACTAGCCACCTGAAACGTAATTCTACCACTAACAAAGAGGCTTCTTGCTATTAATTTAAAAAGTTGTGGCGTAATTAGACATGAATGATAGCATACAAGATTCTCTCTTTATTCATGTTTTACAGTTCAGGTGGTTAAAATGCCAAACAAAAGCCGTTTTAAATACAATACATCTAATGGCCATATTAACAGCTAGCTTAGCAACTGTCAGCCAAAACCCATTCAAACTCTACAGGACATTAGCGAACCCTGTTTTAGAAGCTAGCTAGCCACACTACTTGTACTATATACTGTATCAACAAAGAGGCTTCTTGCTATTAATTTAAAAAGTTGTGGCGTAATTAGACATGGATGATAGCATACAAGAGTCTCTCTTTATTCATGTTTTACAGTTGAGGTGGTTAAATGAAACAAAAGCCATTTTTAAATACAATAGATAGCCTATCTAATTAACAGCTAGCTTAGCAACTGTCAGCCAAACCCATTCAAACTCTACAGGACATTAGCGAACCCTTTTTTAATGAGCTAGCTGCCACACTACAAAAGAACAAAGAGGCTTCTTTGCTACTACCACACTACAAACATATCATTTCCATGATGGCCTTTTATGGATATTTCTAATTGATTTTTTGGAAGTTGTACTACTGAAATAAAAAACAGTTTCTCTTCTCCCTGTCAAGTAAACTCCAGTGATTTCCTGCCAAGTCATCTGCATCGTGTTTTTCGTTTTCCTTCAAACCTCCGCGGTAGGGTAGAAGAATAGAACACAACTGACCTATCAGGGCTGAGTTCCCCCCGGACTGCCGTAAGCGCATTGACCAATCACCGTCTTCAAGCATAGCTCAGCTCACGGACATTTCAGCCTGGGAGAAACATGCGTGTACTGCAGCCAGGGGTCGTTTTGTCGCTGCACAGGGGGGCGCTGTGGCTCATTCTCTGTGCAGAACCCCCGCGAACGCGCGACTCTAAACCCCCCTTTATTATTACAAAATGAAACAGACTAATGTGCCCCCATGTGCAACTGAGCCCCAGCCACCCCCCCCCAACATATAAAACCCTCCTCTCCTCTCCTCTCCTCTCCTCTCCTCTCCTCTCCTCTCCTCTCCTCTCTTCTCCTCTCCTCTCTCCTCTCCTCTCTCCTCTCCTCTCCTCTCCCCTCCCCTCTCCTCCTCTCCTCTCCTCTCCTCTGATCTCCTCTCCTCCCCTCTCCTACCAGTCTCCACCTCCCTGCTGCACACTAGGACATTGTCCTACAAGTGTTTTCATTCAATATAACAAATACGCACACGCACGCACACACACACACACACACACACACACACACACACACGCCACATGTACACACATGCATACAAACACCCACCGTGGACGGACCCATCTGCATAAAGAGGCTACACCCTTGGTATGACCTGTGCAGGCCTGGGCTATACCATACAGTTCTGCCACACAGCACTGCAGTGGCTCTCCTGAACTGCTCTCACATCACCCCCATGCCTCCTGTGGTAGTGTGTGGTTAAAGCCTCTGTGTGTGGATGAGGCAAATTGAGAGGGAAAAAGGAAAACAGTCCTGAATGAAAGTGTAATTTCATTAAGTCAAGTGGCCCTCTCTCTCTCTCTCTCCTTCTCGCGGACAGGAAAGGATGGTGGGTTGGAACTGATGGGTATTAGCTTAGCCCAAGATGGATGTTGGGGCAGAGACACATGGCTGGATTTGTGTCTCGATCTGTAGAGTCAGTGCAGTGGTGTGTGTGTGTGTGTGTGTGTGTGTGTGTGTGTGTGTGTGTGTGTGTGTGTGTGTGTGTGTGTGTGTGTGTGTGTGTGTGTGTGTGTGTGTGTGTGTGTGTGTGTGTGTGTGGGAGAGAGAGAGAGAGAGGAGAGAGAGAGAGAGAGAGAGAGAGAGAGAGAGAGAGAGAGAGAGAGAGAGAGAGAGAGAGAGAGAGAGAGAGTGTGTGTGTGTGAGTGGGGGAGTGGGGGAGTGAGAGAGTGTTTGCAAGTGAGCTTGTGTGTGTGCACATGCGTGTGTGTGTGTGTGTGTGTGTGTGTGTGTGAGAGAGAGAGAGAGAGAGAGAGAGAGAGAGAGAGAGAGAGAGAGAGAGAGGGAGAGAGAGAGAGAGAGAGCGAACAAGAGAGAAAGAAAGAGAAAGAGAAATAGAAATAGAAAGAGAAAGAGAAAAGAGAAAGAGAAAGAGAAAGAGAGGGAGAAAGAGGGAGATAGAATGTGCGTGCATGCGCGTGTGTGTATGCGTGTGTGCGTGCCTGCATGTGTGCCTTACCCTTCATGGTAGTGCTGGTGGGCTCTGCGAAGAGGGGGATGAGGAGGAGGTATATGAGGTAGACGAAGGACAACCCATTGTACCGGAACAGGCATGCTGCAGGAGCAACAGACACAGAGGACAGGTTAGACTCTTCACACACAGGAAAAAAAACGTAATTAGTTAGACAAAAAAACATACAGTAAATCTTTACATCCCTTTCACATCTACGTATACCCTACAAAGTAGGGCCCGACCCTTATGTTTTTTTCAGGGCCGATACCGATACTGATATTTATGGAAATGGGAGACCGATAACCGATATATAGAAATATTGTTCATAATTAAAAATGTATTTAAATATAAATTATTATTATTATATATACACATATATTTAGTTATAATAATGAACTCTCATGGGGAGAGCAAAATAGATGATGCATTCAGAACGAAAAAGCTGCAAAATTGGTTGTGAAAGTTATACAAACTTATCAGTGAAAATTTATTGAAAGTATGGCCGATACCGATGGTGGGTATATCGGTGGGGCCGATATATCGGTCGGGCCTTACTACAAAGGCAAACTGGGGAGAAAAGAAAAGCCTTAGTATAAGGTTGTCTAACAATATGTCTAAAGCGGAAAACATTTGGCCCATAAGGCTTTTGTCACAAGATAAAGGAGATTTATCAATTTTGACAAAATATGTTGAGTTTAGACTGAAAATGGTCTTCATTCATAACTACTAGCAACTGTACTTTGCACTTTGTATGGCAGTATAGTAACAGTGAAACTTACACTGAAATACAGACTTTTACTCGTTCCCCTTACAATGATAAAGAACGATGCAAGATCTGTAGAAAAATAGATGTCTCTCAGTCACAATGCTCATATTTTGCTTGCATTTACATTATGAAATGAGTGTAACAACTGTTACATGTAGGCTAGTGCATACAACCTGTTCGCTACAAAATGTGACGAAGTTGAACCACCAGTTGAGTGCAAATGACCGGCCCTGCTAACAACAGGCTCAGTAATGGAATGTTGGGGTGGATACAGATTGTTTCGTTTTTTGGAATAAGCACCATTGCCAAAATCTTTATAAATGCAATTTCCGTGTCATACTGGTGAGCTTGTAATTCCAGGTATTCCAGGGTTGTGATCACTGGCACTGGGTATATCGTACATTTTTCTGGTATTACAGAGCAAATGCAATACATGGAGAAGCATAACCTTTTAAAAATAACATAAACTACTACATACTTGAGTAAAATGCAGACGAATAGGGTAATATTAAGTGCTGATATGTTGTTTTGGTGTAGGGGGTGCAGTGCCAGTGCATAGTGACTAGTGCTATAGAGTACCTTAGCCAACAAGCTGGCCGTTCTACTTTCACACAAATGCAGAGTCTAGATCAAATTAAGATAGGGCAAACAAATGCTCTCTGCTCTCTGCTGCACACTGTACTTGTGAACAAAGATGCTGTCTCAAATGGTTTACTGTGCTGTTCATTACCAACAAGCAATTCCTCAAACAACCCTTCCAAAAAAAATTAACTATAACCTCCAACTCTCCCCCTGGCATTGCTTGTTATGCTATTTATTAGCTATAGCCTACTAACGGTATAAATTCTGCAAAACTACCCTTCCAAAAAATACAACTCCAAATGAACACTTCAACGTCCAGTCATCAATACTGTGTGGACATGGCGTTATAAGGATTAGCCCCAGTCATCATGTCAGAGCTTTTAACGAGTGTGGCGGGCCAGATTAAATGTCTAAAGCGTACAACGGCCCAAGACCAAAATTAAAGCGCATGCAGGCCTATTCAGCGTGGTCTAACCACAAATGCTGCAGTGCATTTTCTCCGACAGGTGCTGAGAAAGACATCATAAATCATGAATGAAGTCCAGGAAAACATAATGCCTAACAAAGAAACACTATGAATATGGCAGGCTGCTTTTGTTGGATTCACAATGAAAAAAAGCTGAGCTGTGGGTCTCTACATAGGACTGTAGGTGTCACACCTTAGGCTTTTAGTGCAATATTGCCTTGCATTGGCGCTGATCCATTGCTCAAGTTGGATCAGCTATAGTGATATGTAGCCTACGTATCATTCAATTCTGAATTCTTTTTTTTTTTTTTGGTGACAGTGCAAATTTATGCCCCTTGTTCTGAACAAATTTCCTTTTTTGAAATGTACTTTTACAACTCTCATTTTTTTTATAATGTCACAGGATCAAGCCTGGGTGAAGCCAAAGAAAAACTATATTACAGTGATGTTCCCATAAAAGAAAAGTGCTGCAGAGAGAGAGAGAGAGAGAGAGAGAGAGAGACAGACAGAGCGAGAGACAAAGATAGAGAGAGACATAGGGAGAGAGAGAGAGAGAGAGACAGAGGGAGAGAGAGAGAGAGACAGACAGAGCGAGAGACAAAGAGAGAGAGAGACATAGAGAGAGAGAGAGAGAGAGAGGGAGAGAGGGGGAGAGAGACAGACAGAGCGAGAGGCAGAGCGAGAGACAAAGCGAGAGAGAGAGACATAGAGAGAGAGAGGGAGAGAGAGAGGGAGAGACAGAGACAGACAAAGCGAGAGAGAGAGACATAGAGAGAGAGAGGGAGACAGAGGGAGAGAGGGGGAGAGAGAGAGAGACATAGAGAGAGAGAGGGAGAGAGAGGGAGAGAGGGGGAGAGAGGGGGAGAGAGGGGGAGAGAGAGAGAGAGAGAGAGAGAGAGAGAGAGAGAGACAGAGGGAGAGAGGGGGAGAGAGGGGGAGAGAGAGAGAGAGACAGAGGGAGAGAGGGGGAGAGAGGGGGAGAGAGAGAGAGGGAGAGAGGGGGAGAGAGAGACAGAGGGAGAGAGGGGGAGAGAGAGAGAGGGAGAGAGGGGACGAAGAGAGAGAGGGAGAGAGGGGGAGAGAGAGAGAGGGAGAGAGGGGGAGAGAGAGAGACGTGGAGAGAGAGGGAGAGAGGGGGAGAGAGAGAGACGTGGAGAGAGAGATGTGGAGAGAGAGGGAGAGAGGGGGAGAGAGGGAGAGAGAGGGAGAGAGGGGGAGAGAGACAGAGGGAGAGAGGGGGAGAGAGAGAGAGGGAGAGAGGGGGAGAGAGAGAGAGAGACATAGAGAGAGAGAGAGAGAGAGGGAGACAGAGGGAGAGGGAGAGAGGGGGAGAGAGGGTGCCCTGAGAGAGTGTTAAAGCTGTATATACTGTATGGGGAGGAAATGTGACGCAGTGGGATGTGACAGTCAGAGCGATAGCACAGAATTAAGAGCCCTTTAACGAGTAAAACAGAAACCATTCAACATTTCTTTTATACAACACTGTCAGTGGCAGTGGCCTTATCGGAGCGGAAAAGGAACTGGATGAGGAGGAGGAGGAGGAGGAGGAGGAGGAGGAGGAGGAGGAGGAGGAGGAGGAGGAAGAGAGTATGCAAGTCCATGTATCTGTGTGTGTGTGTGTGTGTGTGTGTGTGTGTGTGTGTGTGTGTGTGTGTGTGTGTGTGTGTGTATGTTGTCTGTGTGTGTGTGTGTGTGTGTGTGTGTGTGTGTGTGTGTGTGTGTGTGTGTGTGTGTGTGTGTGTGTGTGTGTGTGCGTAAAGGGAGCAAATGCTGCGATGAGATTAGAGGTTGGTTTGCATGGAGGTCAGCAAGAATGGTAAGTGCTCAGGGTGTTTGTTCGATAGAGTTCACAGCAAGAAATGACTAACACTAATCCTTAGCAAAAGATAAGACAGGATAGGAGGGAAGCACACAACTAGGCTATGAGTTATATCATAAAAATGTTCTCCGCGACAGGAAGACATAGGGATGCAGAAGAGGAGTCAGAGAGAAAGAAAGAATGAAAGAGAGAGAAAGAGAGAGAGAGTGTGTGTGTGTGTGTGTGTGTGTGTGAGAGAGAGAGAGAGAGAGAGAGAGAGAGAGAGAGAGAGAGAGAGAGAGAGAGAGAGAGAGAGAGAGAGAGAGAGAGAGAGAGAGAGAGAGAGAGAGAGAGAGAGAGAGAGAGAGAGAGAGATACCCATGCCATATCCTGAGGGACAGTGAGAGTATACAATGAATTGTTGTGTGTGTGTGCTTAATGTTCTTAATGTTCTTCATTGACCGTAATCTTCTGTATGTTGATGTTCCCTGTACGCTTTGGCAACACTGACACTAACAGGCATGCCAATAAAGCATATTTGAATTTGAATTGAATTTGAATATGAGAGAGAGAGAGAGAGAGAGAGAGAGAGAGAGAGAGAGAGAGAGAGAGAGAGAGATGGAGAAGGAGAAGGAGAAGGAGAGGGAGGGAGAGCTGTTTATTTGTTTTCATGGCAGAACGTCCAGTAAAGGCTATCGCATTATGGACTTGCCCTTTCTAGCACTCTGATCCGGCACTTCCTCGGTGTCATCCTACACCACATCAACCCTGCTGCTGCTGCTGCTGCATCCCGCCTGCCCCGCCAGCACCTGACTTACACACAGGAGGGTCTCGAGGAAGAGCGAGCGAGGGCCACACACACACGCACACACACACACACACACGCACGCACGCACACACACACACACACACACACACACACACACACACACACACACACACACACACACACACACACACTCGTTGCAATGTATGACGAACAGGAAACCATTTTCTCCCCGTGCATCAGGCTCAATCTGGATTGCTTTAGTTTAGCTTACACATTCACACGGACACACTGACACACACACACACACACGCACAAGCACGCACGCACGCACACACACACACGTACGCACACACACACACAAGCACACACAAGCACGCACACACGGGGACACACACACACACACACACACACGCACACACACACACACACATACACACACACACACACACACAAGCACGCACACACACACACACACACACACACAAGCACGCACATGCATGCACACACGCACGCGCGCATGCACGCACGCACGGACGCAAGCAGGCAGGCACGCACACACACACACACACACACAAGCACACACACACACAAGCACACACACACACACAGGGCTCCTGTTGTGGCAGACAGAGACAATGAAAGAAATAATCCCTCCTGAAAGACATGTGAAAACATTTAGTGCCAGCCTTCCAGACTCTGGCTTGAATTAAAAAGAGAATTTAAATGGAAATATCTACTGTCAAGATGTTGGTATAGACCCAGGATCTATCTACGTGTATTATATACAGGTAAGCAGGGCTCAAAATGTATGTATTGTCATCATCAGCTAAAATGGCTAGATGTTAATCTCACTAGTCACACTCACACCCACTAATGGGTCAAAGTGGCTTGTAGGTTGGTCTTTTCTACCAGCCAAACTGATATTTCACCAGCATTTGGCCAGTTGGCTGGTGCTAATTTAGAGCCCTGCAGGTAAGTAACCAGTAGGGGTGGGCGGTAACCGCGGTATAATATCGTGTGCGGTATTTTTTCGTCAATGATAGAGATTTTGTCTCATACCGTCTACCGCAATAGCACATTGCGCCCTGTAGAGTTTGTTTTCAAATGATTTGAATGACAAGAATTCCCACATAGAAGATGAAACAATGTCTGACCAGTCATTTCCAAAAAATAAAATCCAAAAAAATTGTGTTTTGGTCATTTTGCCACAAAACGCTTAATTTTAACATTTTATACACAAATGTACAATACCGTGATATATACCGTGATATATACCGTGGCTAAAATTATACCGAGGTATACATTTTTGGCCATACCGCCCACCCCTAGTAACCAGAACAGCAAAAGCAGTATGAAAAGGCTATGCTATGCCCAATGTTATGTGATGGGATAGTGAATAAGAAATTCTCGATTGCCCTTGATGGACTGCTCAGGGTTAAGTCTGCGTTCAAATGCAGTGTTACGCACAATAACCACAGCAGGCGAGCTGCTCAGTGGAAAGTCTTCACACAGAAAGGTAATTAGTGGTCTAAAGCACAGTCAGAAACGCTCTTGCTGAGGATGTGGTTGTATATTTAATGGGTTCAACAGGGATTCGACGGGGACACAAAACGCTTTCAGACAAAAGCTGTGAACCTGCATGGTGGATTTATGTCTGTGAAAGGGATAGGATTACAGGCTTAACTAACGTCTACACAGTGTTGGTGGACTGGCATTGGCCTCAGGTGTTGCCTTGTCTTTTTTTGAAAAACAGCAATGATGTGAAAATGAAATGTGAAATGATGACTTGTCTGATCTGGGAAGATTTTTCACGCCTACAAAATTAACGTATGAGAGCATTGAGTACATGGATGAAAACCAAAACAGTAACACAAAACCAGCAACACGTTGACACGTTACACAACAAGGGTCACATTCCACATATGGATTGTGGATTGATGGGTAACAAAATGGATGCTTAGATAATTAACATCATTGCATGGGACATTTTCTGCCTAGTACACATCTCACCTGAGATAACTCCCCATCCCTACTCCAACACACATAGACACAGACACTCAGACACAGAAACACACATGCACGCACACACGCACGCACGCACATACTTCAAAGGTGTGCTATATGCTTTGTGCTACAGTATATGCTTTGTCAAACCTACATCAGTGTTGACAGTCTCACCTTCCCACACACATTCCTGTGTGTGTGTGTGTGTGTGTGTGTGTGTGTGTGTGTGTGTGTGTGTGTGTGTGTGTGTGTGTGTGTGTGTGTGTGTGTGTGTGTGTGTGTGTGTGTGTGTGTGTGTACATGCATGTGCGAGTGCATGCGCGTGTGCAGGCGCGTGTGTGTGTGTGTGTGTGTGTTTGGGTATCATCATCTGACTGACCTCTGCTTATCTGCACTTTTTCAAATAAAAAGCATGAAATATTAAAGCTGCGTTTACGATAATGGGCAGCCAGTTTGCCTTTTCCCCTCTGCTGTGCCATTATTAATTCATGCGGTTAAAACGACTTTTCCAGCCCTTAATGGGGATGAGAGTCTGCCACACATTCACTTTCTGAAGGGGAGAGGAGAGGAGGTGGGGGTGGGAGGTGGGAGGCTTGTGGTGGAGGCTTGGGTGGCGGGTGGGTTTGGGGTGTTAGGTGGCTGATGCCAACTGCCCGTTTGAGTGTATTTTACCCCCCACCCCCACTCTCGTCACTACCCGACACTATACTCCACACACGCACACACACACACACACACACACACACACACACACACACACACACACGCACACACACACACACACACACACACACACACACTCAGAGAGCCAAACTCATAGAATGCAACGCATCTCAACACATCACTGGAAGGCAGCAAACTGCTACAGTGAGCAGCACAGTCCAGACCAGTAGAGAAAGATTCAAGGATACAGAGAGAGAGAGAGAGAGAGAGAGAGAGAGAGAGAGAGAGAGAGAGAGAGAGAGAGAGAGAGAGAGAGCACGTGTCCAGATGTTTATGAGTATGGGTGTATGGGAGTTTGCACATCTGTGCATGACATGTGGTTGTTTGGATGTGTGTAGTTTGGTTTGCCCATGTCCCTCCCAATGATTATGAGAGTGGATATTGGCTGACTGACTTTGTATGTGTAGAAATCCACTTTGGTGATTGGGAATTACCTTCATTAATGTTATAAGCTCTCTCTCTCTCGCTCTATCTCTCTCTCTCTCTCTCTCTCACACACACACACACACACACACACACACACACACACACACACACACACACACACACACACACACACACACACACACACACTCTGCATCACAGCACAACCGAACGCTTTATAGTGGAAAAAAATCATGATCTGACTTGTAATACAACTTTTCCCTGTCGCCATGCTGTAATAATCAGTTATAGGATGGATGTTATGGGATGTTATAGCCTAGGTTGTCCTGTATTGCATGTTGATGTCAGTCTGTAAATGTCAGTCCTGTGAATGTCTATGTCCTTCATGGTACAGAGAGAGAAACGTAATTTCAATTTCCTTGTATGACCTGTGCATATGAAGAAACTGATGAAAGCTGACTTGACTTGACTTGAATCCGTTTTAGATCCATGTGCACCTATCAGAACTAAATAGCCGAGAAGAACCATAACCTCAAGACTTAACATGAATTGCGCTACTGCTCACATAGCAGCTATCTCAAATACTCTTGATAGCCTATTCAAATACTGTAATGTTACTGCAGACGTGGTGTAGGAATCATGGACTGAAAACTATTTCTTCTTATTTTTCCCATGCTATTGTTGGAATGTGCAATGACAAAGTTTCCCGGAATACAATAGGCCTACCAGTTTTTGAAAACAAACATCATTGAATACGAAGCAGGCTGTCGTCTGAATGTATGACTTTAGTCGGGGCTGATCATTCCAAGAGGTTTCAAAGTTTAGTAAGATGCGCAACACGCACCTGCAGCACTACAATTCAGTTTGACAGGGCAATGCTGTGGGGGGGCATGTTTACGCAGGGAATATGCAGTGGTTACCCCTAAAGCTTAGCCATCATTGCCGCTTGTTTCCTACAATACCAAATGTACAAAGATTATTGGACAGGTCACTGTAAACAAGCTCCATTAATTCCGTTATAACTTTTCAGGCGAGGCGTCATGGGATAAAAAGGAATGACTCTGCGACTTACCTGTTGTCAAGCAAACTGGCAAGAGTATCCTGAAGACCAATCCACAAACGACCTCCGAAGCCATCTTCTTGGCTTTCACAAATTCCAGTTAAAAGAATGAGAAGTTTTCAGATAGCAAAAGCTACCATTTCCTTCTGACTTCTCAGCTGCCGTCGCTGCCTTCCCGAATCCAAACGAGGCGACATAATTCGTCTCCAAGTTTCTCCCACGCTCCGGGGTAGTTCGCGCGTCTGGTTCGAGGTTTACATGTAAAACAAAATTAACTATTTTCGAATTAGGTACTGAAAGTAATCGAGCCACCGGGAGCATTTGTGTTTCCCCATGCCGCCCAAGTTACATTTCGAAACACTTGACGCTTCGTTTAAATATCATTTTTGCAGCGGAAAAAGGAGCCGCTTGCTGGTGCTCCGGACCCGGGCATGAAATACACTGAGGACCAGACGGCGGTAAACAAGTTACACATATGCGTCTTCTTACCGTTGGAAGGACACGTCTAGCACAAATTCAAAAAACTTTGTCATCAGAAATGTAGTTTTAAACTTGTTAATTGACCTAATTATTTCAAAATATCCGATTAATCATCAGCACCAACTAGCCTAAATAGCACACTATTTGACCTAAAGTGGTATAGGCTACATACATAGCACCTCTGACCCGACCCACCACACTATCATGTACTGTCACTTCCTCGCAAATCTCGGTCAAAACCACTGGAAAGACTATCCAGTAGCCTAACGGACAGATATCTCAGCCAGTTAGAGGTCAAGATAAAAGCGCCATGACATTACACTGTACCTCCCAAAATGACGAACCATCATGGGAGGGTCCAGTGACTAATTGTGTGAGATGGTATCTAGCCAAATGCATCCCGTGTGGAACTTCCAAGTGATTCCTTACGTAAAACAATGTTTGGTAAATGTAATGTTATAATATGTTAATAGGAATATGGCAGATTATAAAGATATTTGAAAATTCCTAGTAAAGAGAGACATGCTACTGCACAGTTAATGCAGTAATATTAAATCACAAAGAAATTGGTAGGCCTAGGCCTACTGTAAGAATAGGCTACAATAATAACAAAATTTTATTATTAACATAGTAGGCCCTAGTATCAGATAAACATGTATATTTCGAAAGTAGTTTTGATTCTGTGATACTGAATGGAAAAACAACAAGAACCATAATTTTGACAGTGTTATTGCTTTAACTGATAACAGGAATGCAAAGGCCACTGCATTTACATGACAGACAGACAGACAGACAGACAGACAGACAGACAGACAGATAGATAGATAGATAGATAGATAGATAGGCCTAGATAGATAGATAGATAGATAGATAGATAGATAGATAGATAGATAGATAGATAGATAGATAGATAGATAGATAGATAGATAGATAGATAGATAGATAGATAGATAGATAGATAGATAGATAGATAGATAGATAGATAGATAGATATATGGGTGTTCAATATGTAGTCTATGCCAGATATTTAAAACATAATTTTTACTCATCTTCCCATATGATATTTAAACTACATCACACAGGGGTATGAAGGAAGAGACCGATCTTGAACGTTTTCAGGTTTTGTGCAATTGTGAAGTAGGCTACTCTGATGTTACGTGGAGGATGAAGCTGGGGAAGTCATCCTTTTAGAGAATAGGGGAAGTGCGGCACAATTCGAATTGTATGAAGTTTATTATTATGGTGACATTGCTTTCTTGACCACCTTCGGGTCACATGGGACAGTGTCTCTGCTAATGTCTAGGCACATAGGCCTGGTCAGGGGCAGGCCTCTGTTATATCCTGTCACCAAAAGTGTAATGACCAAGTCATAATCTGTAATGTCATAGCAATGTTGTTATGAAGTAATTCAGTCTTTTTAGCAATGAGTGAACCTAGCCTGCCAGTGGGGTCATCTGTGCAGAGGCTATGTTATGGGAAAAATAAATAACAATCTTTACATAAAATAAATTAAATGTAAAACAGAATAATGAGCTGTGCACCCTTACAAACACTTTGCCCCCACCCTGGCCCTTCTCCTCAATTTTGGTTTTAGAACTGCAAATAGCCATGAACCGGTATAAAGATTCCGAAACCACATTGGCTTTGCACCTTTCAAAATGTGCCTGCAATTTTTATGTAACCACACTAACCCCCAAGTAAACAAATGAACCCGCAAACAAACATATTGGCATGGCAGGAGATGATGAAATCCTTCGTGGTGACTGACGGGTTGCAGACCATGAATGCCATTCTGGCTGTTGAGTCCAAGCCACTATTTTACCTCACATCACTCAACTTCTGCAAAAAAGGCTGCAATTTAATTACTACCAGACCTGAGCAAAATGCGGATTGAAGTGAAAAAGCATGACAGGTGATGCAACCGCATGCATGCCATGTTCAAAAGCTATACATACGGTATATATAGCAGACAGGGCACTGCAGTGCCTGCAGTTATCACCATGGCATAGTCGTTGATAAACACACACACACACACACGCACGCACACACGCACGCACGCACGCACGCACACACGCACACACGCACACACACACTGGAAGGGAGAGGGGCTGGCATCAAAATGGCTGGCATCAATCAGTTGAAGCCCTATGGACAAGGGAGAGCATTTGTCTTTTAGTATCAATAATTCATCCCCATCTTTTGGGGGAGTTGTTGAGTTAAATTCCTGGAGTACACAAATGGACGCCCCTCCTTAATCAGGTAGCATAACGTAGCCTATTATAAAGACTTAGAACGTTTTGAATGTCCAATTGCCACACTATTAACAAGATTTATCAGTTATTGGTGGCAATAAACCAAACAAGTGAAATGCATCAATTTTAAAATATGGTTGCTCGATTGGTTTGACACCCCTTGACAAAAACAACTGCGTACCGTATATCTACTGAGAGAAGTTCTCATATCTGACGAGAAAGCTTTTGTATACTATATTAACACTGGTAAATTTGAAATTACTAAACCCTATTTCTTTTGAGTTATGGGGGTTTCATATACCTTATAACCCATACAGCACGTTAAATTAGATACTTATCTCAATAACTTTATATATACTATATATATGTATATAATATAGGCTGTGTGTGTGTGTCTGTGTGTGTGTGTGTGTGTGTGTGTGTGTGTGTGTGTGTGTGTGTGTGTGTGTGTGTGTGTGTGTGTGTGTGTGTGTGTGCGTGCGTGCGTGCGTGCGTGCGCGTGCGTGTGTGTGTGTGTGTGTGTGTGTGTGTGTGTGTGTGCGTGCACGTGCGCACGTGTGCACATCCATGTGATTGTATGTGCATAACTTGTAATGGACCTAATGGCATGTTGCAGACAGATATGTCAAGTTAGAGGAGGGTAATTCAGTAACATGCAGGTGCTAAATGTCAAGACACTATGATATTGACATATGTAGCGAGATGGTTTGGAAAGCATGACATGTTTTGACGGAAGCTGTCAAGGAAATGCATCATAATTGCATAATGATTTCAGCTTGACATGGCTACCATCGATCTTCCCTGAAATCCACACTATGTTTTGCAGGAATCATATGATAACTGGACACAATAACATCCTAACATCCTCTAACGTCATTACTTTGGTTGTAAACACTTCACACCTCACAATTCACCACCTGCTGCCTGCACACACACACACACACACACACACACACACACACACACACACACACAGACAGTGGCGGTTCTACACCAAAATTGCAAGGGGGGCCGAGGTTGGGCCAATGTGTTTTTGTGGGGGCACATTTAATGGAAAAACACAGGTACAATATTTTATTTTATATATTGTATTTTACATTTAGATATTTCACTGAAAAATAATATTGACCATTGACTGTTTAGTACAGGGAATGCAACAGGATCCAGGAACAATTCTACAGGGGTCGTGGCCCCCCTTCTAGAACCGCCTATGCACACACACAGTGACTTGGGAAAACCAGTTGCCACTGTGGCCGGAGAACAAAAACATTAATGTCAAGCCCTGACACACGCACACGCACGCACGCACGCACCCACACGCACACACACACACACACAGGCACATACCGCTGCGCGCGCACACACACACACACACACACACACACACACACACACACACACACACACACACACACACACACACACACACACACACACACACACACACACAGTTAGGAATTTATTTTCTTTTTTCCCGTGGTATTGATACTGTATGCAATGCTGTGGTTAAGAAATTAGTCTACACATGTACATTGCCTTGTGAACAAAACATGAAATTCCACATGTATTTTGAGCATAATACACGGTATTTCAAAAGTATGAGAGACCACACCATATGGCAGTATCTGCAGAAACGTCGTCTACACACGACATGGTAGAATTCTGTACCAGCACAGACAGACAGAGTCTTTTAAGTCTGTTGTATAATTCTTTCCATAGTGTACAAACACATTAGGTATACATAAGAAGAGGAAGCTTGTGCTCTGATTTTTAGTGGCTGGGTGGTGTCGGTCGCTTTATGGGATATGAGCCAGGCCATTTACAGCCTTGAACGTTAGCAGCGAGGGGCTACAATTGATTCTTGTGTTTTATTGGAAGTCAGTGGCGCTGCGCAAGGGCAGACAATGTGCTTCCATCCGAAGCCAAAGGGAAGCGCTTCAGAGGGTCACGGCCTGTTTGGCTGTTTCCACAGATCGCCACAGAGCACAGTGGTGATCAAGACCGCAATAACAACGATAACAACAATAACAACAATAACAACACAATAACAGCACAATAATGGCAGAAACAATATAGGTCAACTTCGACATCAATGTCATCAACATAATCATCGGCATGAGTTAGCATGTATTAACCCCTTAGCACAGCACTATGGCTCTCTGTAATGTCACAGCAATGTTGTTATGATGTAGTTATGCATGTTCAGCAAGTGAATAGGGTCAACCTCTTTAGCAATAAGTGGATAGTATAGGATATTGAACTGAGATTTGTTTGAAATGTTCATTTTTCCCTTACATAATTTATGGGTCTTATCCGCTATTGTAATCTTCATATTTCCATCATAGGCATAGCCAAAAAAATCAGGTGGCTGCAGCCCCAAACACACAACTCATTGATAATACTAAATCTGTCAGTCAACCGGAATGGGAGAGCACGTCTTAGTTGGGCGTAGTTGTAGTAGTTCAACCCCAGCACATCCGTGTCAACTCCTATAAGGGCGATCCTTGGCGCCTTCCGGGGCTAATGCATTTCGACAGTCACCAAGATGCCTTCTCTTCTCTTCTGTATGCCATTAACATTGTGCTGCTGTGACATGTGAAGATGCTGGTCAAGGTCTCATGATGGCCCTTTAACGGACACCGTTCCTCTTTCCTAAGTAAGAAAAGCGGCACCATTACAGTGCTACGGCCATTCATTATAAATGTTGATGATGGAACTTGCACATTTCCTGAGAAGGAACTTTCCAGACTTTTCTCTGTACTGTTCCGCAAGGCTCAGTACTGCGACCCCTTAACCTTTCCGTCTATAGATAGCCACTCAGACCGAACTGATTTGATTCCATGTATTGCTATGCTGATGATATGGGGCTTAATTTCATGATTCAATCTAATGAGGCTTTTAGTATGTCTAGGCTTCTTGACGGCAGGAGTGCCATTAGAGGCGGCGGAGAAACTTTTAAGTGTTTATTGTTTTCCCAGACAATGATGCTCCTGTAATTTAAGTCTCTTGTCCTCTTTTGGCCTCGGAACTGTAAAATTAAGCACAAAAAGTTCACAAGTGTTTTAAATGGTTAATTCTCAATGGCTATCAGAATTTTTCTTTTTCTTACACGAGCACGAGAATAGACATACATGCTAAATCTCATAGACATACAGTCCATTCTTGATCTCACTGGCTACTCTCATAGACATACAGTACATTCTTGATCTCACTGGCTACTGTATGTACACTTCTCATCCATTCAAATGAATTAAGTTTCATCCGTTGTCTACTGTTAATTAAGAAGGCATCCTTAATCCCCTCCACAAGCATCTCCGCAGCATGGTGCAAGGTGAAAAAAAAAATATTCACTATTAAAATGCAATAATTATTACATTTGTTTACATTTCCCATTTTGTGACAAAGCACACCATGTGCACAACAAAGCCTTTATTGCATGTATTTCTTGCAGTCCACCTGGTAACCCGGGGAGCAGTGCAGGGGAACGTTACCATGCTCAGATGGGAAAGAATACTAGCTATCAACTCATACGCTAAAACGTAATGACAGCCTCCCACCCCCCCCCCTTAAAATTGCTGACAATGACATTATTTTAAAGGGCATCTTAGCCCTAACTTGTTGGAATTATCTTTCGGGGAATCATAAGTGTCATGTTTTATTATTGCTGGGCCTCTGGTGCTCCTATTATATCATTGTGTGTGTGTGTGTGTGTGTGTGTGTGTGTGTGTGTGTGTGTGTGTGTGTGTGTGTGTGTGTGTGTGTGTGTGTGTGTGTGTGTGTGTGTGTGTGTGTGTGTGTGTTCTGCTTTACATAACTCTTTTTTTTTTTTTTTTTTTTACTTTTTCTAGTATGAAGTATGAAGTTAATATATTTCATTTTGTATATCCCTTACTGTTTTCAATTACATTGTGAAAGCATTTGGGAGAACAGACACACAAAGGTTTATCTACCTACAATAAATGTTGAGGCACTGCAACAGCATTTGTGGAACTTATTGCATAGCATTAAATGTATCTCAGGGACTCCAACCTTAAAGGTGCACTGTGTAATATATCTAGTTTATTTCCAGAATTCATGCTGCCCATTCACAAATGTTACCTTTTCACTTTTGACTCAAATTCTACGTATTCAGTATGACTGGGAAAATTGCATTGCTCATACATGAAAAGGGGGATATGCTCCAAGGTCCGCCATTTTTAATTTCCAGAAATAGACATTTTTAGCAGCAAAGGTACTTTGGCCATACTTATATAATAATAAATATTAGTAGATATATATAATAGTAGTATAATAATATAATATAATAGTAATATAATAGTAAATATTAGTTTATTATCAAGTAAATAATCATGAAAAGATCAAATTTGGCAAAATGCAGCACTGTGTCAATGAGCAGCATAGTTGCAATACCTTCTCTGACCACCTTCATACACAGTGCACCTTTAAAATCCAAGATGGTCAGTGTTTTTGGACTGATGCTATAATATTTAGGGCTAAAACCCAAGCAGCACCTCCCAACTACCAACACCAGCAAGGAGTGGTCTGTCTTTGTTTTTTATATATCTGTGGCATATGCCTTGTGCATGCAAAACTAGATATGCATGCACAGACATTGTAAACCGTAAACATGCTTTATTTTCCAACCACAATCCTTCTGCGAACCCATGAAATATGTTACTGAGATTGGGAGAGGCTGAATAGTGTTGTGTCTTCATGGCCACTAGGTGATATGAATGAATGTTTTCCCAAAGCTACAAGGCAGCATCTCCTGGAAAACAAATGTCAAGTCCATCTCGACGTAGTATTCTTTTAGATGTCAACTTCAGAGCTGAAAATGAACAGGAAAAGTAAACAAAAAGAGTTCAAACTAAATAAGGACAGTCTGTGGTTAGTGGGTTATGATAGAAGGGCAGCGGCAGCAACAATGGTGTACTCTGTGGTACATGTGGTTTGCCTCATATTAAGTCACGTTGAGTAACGTCATATCTCAAAAACATTAACAACTTATACTGTTCCCTGGGGCCTTGCTTTAACCATAAAACCATGCATTATTAAAGCCTGTTCACAAAGGAAACCAGCTCTAAGACAACGGATGAAGCTTTTAACACAACACTCATGGCCCTCCATCTTGACTCCTGCAATGAGTGCCACACTCATCAGTCAGCACATGTTTTAGTCTTACATGGGAGAGGCAGTGCGTGCTACTCCCTGGTTGAAAATATATCGTGTAGACAGTTTCTCATTACATTACGTTGGCAAACTCTACAGTATACATTAATAATGCATTTTTAGTTTGTTTTGTTGCTTTCACTGACATAGAATTGAGCACAACAATTGATAACTGATGTCATGTCTACGTTATTCATCTGCAATATCTGAGCATGGTATTTGTGTGAAATTGGGTTTCTCAATGCTGATAGTTTCCTTCTTTAACTGCAACACACATTCCTTCTACCATCAATCAATTATTTTGTTGAATCTGCAGTTTTAGAGCTGTATGTAGTACAATCACCTAATGGAGAAAATTGTCCTCACGATATGTAGAGTATGTCTGTATGTGATGTATGGGCCTATGTCTGTACATGGGTCTGTGTCCCCTATCTTGCCTTTACGTGTATCTGTGACTGTGGGTGAGGATCAGGCTCCATGTTATGTTTGTCTGATGGTGGTCCCCTATGCTCCACATGCATGGTACTAATGGCCAATAGCCCTGTGATGTTCCGAGTATGTCCTTTCCTTCCTTAAATGAGTCTTGTTCAGGTATGCAAAATCATTTTCAGTGAAAACTGACAATAAAGTGTTATTGTATCGTATCATATATATACATTTAAGATAATAAGCAGTGGTGCACCACTGGGGTGTGTCCTTTCCCTGATGCTCTTCACTATTACAGGTGACTACACCAGAGATGATTAATATGGAGGAAAGGGTTCATAGGGAGTTTCTTCCAGAATCAATATTACGTGCGGTTCGCATGAAATGCCGTGCCTCTTTAGGTAGCAGGTGTTCATTACGAATGGAGTTAAATGGGTAAACTTTTTAAAAGTCACAGCCAGACCACAGCTGATTACTTTAACGGGTAACTTAGTTGCATTGGTGATGCGTAGGACAATATAATATATTATCTTGGTTACCATATTGAGGATCTTTGACTACACCTCCCTCAACCCAACCATCAAGTCCCAAACATCAACATGAAGGCCTCGATTGGGATGGCACATTGGCACAAAGGGAAACAACTGGTGTTTTAGCCAGTGTGACATGAGGCGCTGTTCACACATATGCGGGTATTTTGGTAAATTAACATTTTCCTCATCACTGCTTACCAATATGATATATTATCTTCGTCCACAGCATCGGTGAATCCTCGTAAATATTGCTGACAAGTGCTGTCAATGTTAAGCCTGTGCACAGCAAGGATAAGGCCATTCAAGTCTTCATTTCTGTTTAACAAACGTCAAACCAAAGTTTTCAAAAATCTCTGCTTTTAAGAGTTAATAGAAACAAAAGTTTCAGAGGAAAAATCACAGTTTTTGTGTAAATGAAACGCACAAACAAAGGGAAAGGTGTTCGTTTTTGAAAATACCATGGTATGTGTAAGTAACTGCCTGTGAAGCTCGGTAGCCTACCCATGACACAGTCCAGATGGTTGTGATTGCCAATAAAGCACCCACTGTACTGCATTAGTGTCCTTTGTTAAGGGGTTATTCATCAATTTTGTCTATTGAATCATACCACATACATGTATGTTGCATGTAGGGCGGCTGGCCTGACAGCCTTGGCCAGACCCTGCACAAAATCATCTTATTCATTGACTATAATGAAGATGCAATTCTGCACTTCACAGTGGTGTAAACATTTACTTGCTTGACTGAGGGGTAAATGTGCCACTCTGAGAATACAATTCTGAGCCCAAGCCCAACATGTTCAACCTGACTCTCGCCAGATGAATGAGGTCTGTGTTGCACCACAAACATTCATCTAGAGCTACGCCGCAGGCCTATGCGTAGTTGGTCTGCGAATTTGGTGTAATCAAAACCGTGATTGGAGAAACCACGTTCTGATATTTTTAATGAGGTGCTACTTCAACTACTCATACTTTGTAGATTCAAAAATAAAGTTGAAATTACAGAATTAATGGCATTGAGTGTGTCCATGCGAGCGGCCATCATTGTCTGAAAAAACGGTTGTGTTTCACTTGTTTTTTCCCTTCTCCCCTATACTTTGACTATTTCACATCTCTTATTAAAGGCGGGCTTCTTAAGCTTCTTCTCACACTGCACGAGGGAATTCTCACGACTAATGTCCTCACACTATACGAGCCGACAGTCGGATGCGAGCAGAATGCTCCCACTCTGCAACACGAAAGGCATGTTTCCCGGGTCTGCCAAGGAGGAAACATATGCACCTGAGGTGGAGATGAGGGCGCGCTCAAGAGCAAATCGCGCTGCCATATCAGTTTGTGCATGTATAATGTCAAATCGGGTCATAGCACTGCTTTATCTGTGCGATCTACTCACGAGGGACGACCAGGATTTCAAACGGTTTTGATTTTCTTGCGACCCTACGATTGCACGATCGTGAGGTGAAATCGCTTGTCGGTACCCCATTTACACTACATGATGCAGACTCACGATTGACCTGCGATTGACCAAGAAATCTGCCCGACTCCCAAGAAGTCGTGCGAGTGACAAATCGTGGCAAAATCTGGCAAAAAGTCGCACAGTGTAAGCCTGGCTTAAAAGCCGACAACTAGATCCTTGGCAGAGGTAAAAAATCCCGCAATCCTGATTGGTTCTACTGGAGTTTGGTTCAGAAGCAGGGCAAATCTGAAGATCCTCCAGTCCCTTGTGTGAGCTCACAAAGCTGAGCAGAAACTCACGAGGGTCTGGCGAGAGCCAGGCAAGAACATGCTGTGACCAAGAACATGTACAGTAGAACATGTACATGTACAGTTGTGCGGCCTGAGTAGCCAACACGTTAGTGCTAATAGCTCTAAACAAAACGTGAAAGAGAAGTGAAGTGAAATCCCATTTGAGAAGAAGCTAGAGAGACGTAAGCCTACATCCTCCCATTTCCCTCACATTATTAAGAGAGGCCTGTAGTGTTCAAATGCTTAATGGGCTCAGGTAAAACTAACGAGCTCCTACAAAAGCAACACAAAGCTCACCAACGGATGCTTGTAATGCTCTCTTAATGCACTTCAATGCACTCGTAATTTAATCACGAGTCATTCATTTATTTATAATCCGAACCATTTGCTGACCTCAGCGGAAAACGTGTCATGCGTGCATGGTGAAGGCTTCAGTTCCAGCACATCATTCAAACAGGCTTAGAGTCACGTCACTGACTGTGTGTGTGTGTGTGTGTGTGTGTGTGTGTGTGTGTGTGTGTGTGTGTGTGTGTGTGTGTGTGTGTGTGTGTGTGTGTGTGTGTGTGTGTGTGTGGCGTGCGTGTGTGTTGCTTGCATTACTTTTTTGCATATTGCTGTACTCTGTACCTCCCCATACCACGTTGTATGTTGCTACTGTATATGCCCCATTAAGTCACTTAATATAAAGGTATCGTAGGTAATTGCTTTTCAGAACTCGTTAAGCCAGAATACCTGTACATATAGTGGTTTAAAGGTGTATCTGCAGATTATCGTCACTGAAAATATAACTGTGGAATACATAGTTTATAACTTAGATGTCTGCTCTGAATAATCAGTGAGATCATTCCTTCACATTTTCTTGGTTTCAGGAGGACCTGCATGCAAATAAATACATAAGGTTGCTTTTAACAGACACAGGTGAGCATGGTTCACTTTTGGGGCACAGCCGACGGACGCATAGCATGAATACAACGCAAAGACAGCAAGTGAGAAGAACAAGATCCCTCATTCTTGGGATAGTTCTGCCCTCTTCTGGAAGTTGACAGAACTGCTAGTCACACAACACTCACCACCACTCAGTATACAGAACTGTACAGTCAGCAATAGATACAATGAAGAAGGATTGGAACCAGGTTATAAAAATACTCACTAACATACTGGGCTTTTTTGTAATAGGATAGGAGTTATCTGGAAGGCCTGCATCACATACTATGTTCTCAGGAACAGACACATAGCAACAGTACCTACGTATGTAAATGAAAAAAACAAAACCTGTTTCTGTTGGGCTGTTTCAGATAAATAAGGACATCCGGTGTGCCTCGTGTCAGAGAGTCTTTCAAATGGGGCCTGTCCCTTGGGCTTACAATGTCTGGATGAATAATGTATTTTATTAAGGCGTTTAAAAAAACATTTGTCAGCTCTTTCTTGGTCTGAGCAAACACAGGCTGCGCGGCCGGTCAACATTATCAAGAGCCAATTCAGTAGTAATATTTTGGCTGACAGAACCAAATGTCAGTTCTCCAAACTGATGACTTGAGCCTACTGTCCTCATTTTCTTCGCCAATGCTTATGAATGTAGTCGCGAGGTTTATGAAAACAGTTGATAATCAGGGTGTGTATTAACCTGTTAAAACAGCATTATAAATATGTTGTTACCAGAATGGCAATGACCGAGTCGTAGTGCATTACTAAGGGCCCTGTGTTATGTCAGAGTATACTGTAGCACTATAGTAATTAACCTTTCGATGACTTTATAACAGCGTGCCTCAGATGGTACGGCATGCATTAAGGGGCTACATAAAAATGTGATATGGATGAGCAAGTCATGGAAGTTGGTAACAAATGAGATGTGGTGAATTTGTTGTTCAGCTAACACATTTCAGATCAGCATTCAGCACACTGTATTTCTATTCCATCATAGCCCTAGACAGGGTATCTTATTCACCAACTTCATCATGATCATTACCAGTCTCTCTCTCTCTCTCTCTCTCTCTCTCTCTCTCCATTTGTTCTGTGGGGCTTTGTATGAGACATACAGAGGCTTAGCTTACGAGGTCAATAAGAAAATAATTGTGTACAGTATAGGTCATGTGCATCTGCCATTTCCTTACTTGCATGACATTGATTTCATGCATTATCATATGTGTATAGCAGAAATATTGACACCAACTTATTGAAAAAGGAGATAGCACTAGCATGCATCATCCTGGAAATGTTTTTTTACTATGTTGTTATTGGAATATGGGTGACTGTTATAGACATAGGTGGGGTATGAGGAACTGTATCAACTGCACAACACAACACAACACAACACAACACATGGCAATGGCACTTGTGGAGGATGGATGATGGGCACCTGATGTGTATGTAGTGTTAATGGTTAGACACATGAATAAACCCTGGCTTCATATGCCAATTTCTTAATTACTCTTTAGATTGGTGTTTCTCAACGGGGGCGTTACAGCCCCCCAAGGGGTGTTGGGGAGCCCTATGTGGGCGTTGAGAAGGATACAGCTGAGGGCTTAGTTCCCATTAGGGGGCATTAGTCTATTTTATTTTTCAATAGTAAGTGGGGCATTGGCATGCGTATGATGAGGTCGAGGAGGAGTTGGGGGTCTTATAATGAGGTCAAGGGGGTGTTTGTTCAAAAAAGGTTGAGAACCATAGCATTAGATACACACACAACACATGTCCGCTAAATGTAATGTGTATGACATGTTTAGCAAGTATTGCAAGCGTATGTAACCAACATTTAATGCAGTGCATTACATGTCTATGTTCATGTAGGCCTATATATGTATATATATGCATATTGTCTGACTGGTGTACAATTAATGGGAAAATAAAATAGACCACTATGTCATTCACTCTGACTTCCTCTATAAGAAAGTCTAAATACTGCTGGAACGACATGTTACCAAATGACAAGCCAAAGGCCTATCAATTCCAGACGACATCCAATCTTGGGATTAAAAAAATAATTGGGGAGAAAACTATGATGGTCAGTCCCCTCCCAGACCAAGTGGATCAAGGATAATATAATGAGCATGCTACTACTATATATAGACCCACATAGGCTAAATGATGGGCTGTAAGCTGTCAGCATGATAACGACAGCTGTACACGAGTGATCCGATGTGTGTAGCTGAGTCTTCAACTTCAGAAAAGCTGCACTGCTTCATCCGCTTCGTCATCTCTGAGTCATGCCATCGGTGCAGTAATAAGATACTCCTGTAGGGGGCTCCCTATAGAGCCAAAATACAGCATCAGTCAAGGATGGGCCTTTTCACGTAGGCTAATGTCAGACACCTTCCATTCATCACATTCAAAAACAGGTGAAAATTTCATCCGGTGGCATAGACATATACATAAAGGTAACTGTTTTCTGTCTGACACTTTTAAGCGGACATACCTGGTTTGCTTCAAAATAGAACTTGTGTGACATCACATTGAAAAAGTTTATTCGAAGCCCTGCTATAGCCTAACGGTAGGGCACCAGCTACTACGCCAACGACCTGGGTTCGATTCCAGCCCAGGTAATTTGCCAATCCCTCCCTGTCTCTCTCGCCCCACTCATTTCATGTCTCTCCTCACTGTCCTGTCAAAAATAAAGTCAAAAAAATAAAAAGGTTAACTGAGTTGAGTTTTCAGATGGCTTTGATGAATGGGAAGGGGTTTGCCAAGCAGTACTGAGGTTAATCCCTAGGGGGCAGAGGGAGCCGTAGGAATTCAGACATCTCAATGACTCAGAGATGATGGAACTAGGCCTTGTCTGGTGACGTAGGCCTACCTTGTCCTCCATTGGCCTTAACGGCCCCAAGCAGTATTTCAAACTTTGTTTGAAAAATCGCTAAGTTGCTCTTGAACTTGAAGCCGAGTGGACAGCACTTCCGAATTCATATTGCCATTCTCCATGACCTGTAACTGGTCCCAAATCTGTCTCTCTGAAGTCTAAATAAGGGGCAAAAAGATTATGTTGAAACTGTATGATGACATGAGAGGTAAAAGTGATGAAATGATTGGACAAAAAGGATGAAAATACAGTCAAGCGAAGCAGCAAGTCTCATATTGAATGGCAATTCTGCCATCCTGTCACCCACCTGACACTCACCTCCCAGGACAGCAGCACATGAACAGCAGCATAGCCTAGGCCTATCTGGTCTACCAAAACCGGAGATTTCCAAAACGTCAGTGTATCAAATGGTTCAATACCCTCTGCATTACTGTTCATGAAATATATAGTCATATATTAGTTATTAATATTATTAATGATTAATATAGTAACCTATATTTAGTAGGCTATATATTAATAGGCTATAGTATATTAGTAGGCCTACATATCATAAATATTCACATTTAATCTCACATTTAGTCTGTCTTGCCTGGCTAGTAAATCTACAGTGTTACAGTGTTTTTTCTTTACCACAGGGCCCACCACCCTATATGCTGCACAGCACCTTATCCGAATATTGTTTTGCGCAAAATGCCCAATTCCACGCATGACACTATTTCAGTTCAGTGTATGCTCGCTGCTATTGTATACTCTTATCACTCATATCCCTCCTCATCCAAGTAAAACTACTGAACTTCCACTGCCGAAACAGTAGGTGGCAATATACAAATGTATTGTATGGTTTTTCAAACCGACAGCAAGAAAGAAGTTTCATGAGGGTACCACAACAACACTGACCGCTGGTGCGATGGCTATCAGCAGTAAAGTGTTGTTTTCCTTATGCTATTATATAGTGGAATGCGTCTTGGCAACCCATGCCTTCAGTCAAGTCTCTGATTCCTGTTACAAAATAATCCAGGACGACAGACCCAGATTTGTCAAGTAAGAAAAAGTAGGCTACAATCGTCTAACATGCAATATTGAAAAAAGTATCAATCATAACTTCCGTGATGTTGCCATTTTCCCCGACTTTTTCTTTTTATCGTTACAGGACATATCCTCGTCCCCACGAATACATAAATGTTTCCGATCTCCCTAAAGCTTGGGACTGGCGAAACATAGATGGGAAGAACTATGTCAGCACCTCCCGAAATCAACACATCCCTCAGTATTGCGGTTCTTGTTGGGCCATGGGTTCGACAAGTGCGCTTGCAGGTAAGGCACCGCAGATGCTGTAGGCTACACCTCCAAATGGGGAAGCGATACAGGCCGTCTGTCCTCCAGGGGATTTCAATACGCATTCATTGCATTCTCTTGCAGACCGCATCAACATCAAGCGCAAAGGAGCCTGGCCTTCCGCATACCTGTCTGTGCAGAACGTGATCGATTGCGCGCGGGCAGGGTCATGTTTTGGTGGAGATCATGTAGGGGTGTATCATTACGCACACAAGAACGGTATTCCGGATGAAACCTGCAATAATTACCAAGCCAGAAATCAAAGTGAGCATTAACCACTTCTTCTTTCATTTCTTGTTTTTGTCTTCTTCAATATTCCCAGAGATGCTGTATGCGTGCCTGCGGATAATTAGGCCTAGGCTACTGTGAATTAAGACAACGATTTTTGTGTTGTTTTATACATTTCACACACTCATAGTATATACAGTATCTATCTTATTTCAAACAAGTATATTAGGCTACATTGTTTTAAACACCGTTGGTACTGTTTAAGTACTCAGCATTTTACCATTGGTACAATGTTGTGGAGCATTCAATTCTCTGTTCTGCTTGTCCTGTTTAGAGTGTGACATGTTCAACCAGTGTGGCACCTGCACAACCTTTGGCTCCTGTGACACTGTGAAGAACTACACCATTTGGCAAATTGGGGATTACGGGGAGGTGGAAGGACGAGACAAAATGAAGGCTGAAATTTACAAGAATGGCCCAATAAG
Organism: Engraulis encrasicolus; assembly: GCF_034702125.1. NCBI lineage: Eukaryota > Metazoa > Chordata > Actinopteri > Clupeiformes > Engraulidae > Engraulis > Engraulis encrasicolus. The sequence goes on from NC_085872.1 coordinate 9,845,821, forward strand.
GCAAGAAGTCACAGACATATACCATTTAACACTTAACACCAGTAAATAAAGATTGGACACATAAAAAGCAAACCCAACTTTTGTTTGCTTTTACATTCGCATTGTTAGGTATATGTTGCATTGAATATGACGCCTGTTAGAAAGAGTAGAAATCAATCTCGTATGATCAATGGAAGACTCCTTGGGAGTTGACCTTTTGAAGTGGCATTTTGAGAACTATTTTTGTTAGCACAATTTCAGAACAGTCATATGCGCACCTCTTTCGCAGTTGTGGTGTCATGGCAACGGCGGGGCTGGAGGCCTACTCTGGAGGAGTGTTTGCGGAGTTCCACCCCATCTCCCTGATGAACCACATCGTGTCAGTGGCTGGATGGGGTGTGGAGGAGGATGGCACAGAATACTGGGTCGTCAGGAACTCGTGGGGAGAGTTTTGGGTAAGTTTGTGTGTGTGTGTGTGTGTGTGTGTGTGTGTGTGTGTGCGTGCGTGCGTGTGCGTGTGTATGGGTGCAGCTAGGGGGGTGGGGGTGGGGGGGAAGGTGTTACAGATTCTATGGGCCCAACCACTGACAGCACTGACAGGGGCCCTTAAGGGGAATCTTTCATGGGTCCCAAAATTTCTGGCGGCGCCCCGGTGTGTGTGTGTGTGTGTGTGTGTGTGTGTGTGTGTGTGTGTGTGTGTGTGTTTCGCGTGTGTTTACTGGACAGGTTTCTTCCCAGGCAGTAGGGCTATACTAGCCAGGCCGCACCCTCCTAGTGACACAACACCTTCCGAGTTGCTTCTAGTCAGGCTAGGAGCAATGCAAATACCGTTTATGAGTTCCAGAAAAATTAGGAACTCCTACAAGTTGGGAAGTAAACAACCAGTAGCAAACCAAGAGAGGCGGGTAAACCATGCTGTTTGGGAAATGATAATTGTTATGCTCTTGGTCAGACCAAGTCTTAAAGAGATTTGAAAGTCGATGTTAATCAGGCTAGGCCTGTACATGCTGATTCTAAATACCATCTGCCCTATTTTAAGATGATAGTAAGTTTGTGTATGTCCATGGGCTGCTGTTAGTTTGATGGGCTGTAGAGAGTGGAAAAGAGATATTTGCTTATAACACCCACTCTTGGTTCATTAACATGACAGAGATCGGTCTGTGGACGCATGTTCTGAGTCGTGTGTGTAAAGTGTGAAGAAGGCAAGCACTGCCTGGCAGTCAGAGGTGTATTAAACAAGTAAAACAAAAGCCCTCATTATGTACTATGGAATAACTGGTGTATTATCATGTACCAGTGTTGTACTTACATTGTGAATTTGCTTCTACTTTATAGACCTCCATTGCCATTAGACATGTCCCTTGCGTGGTGGTGGGTGTCTTAACAAGGAGGCTAAAATTTAGGCTCATCAGATGTGCAAGTGGTGTCTTTCAAAATTTGTAATCACCAATTGTTTGTTGGGCCTAATTAGAACAGCTGACTATCAGCTGATTGCCTGACTGCCAATCAGCTGTGTAGGCCTTCCCTACTTATTCTGACTGTTTTTTAACTTGTGTAAGATGCCTGAAGAAGATTCATGATCGAAACGTTAATAAATTAAGTCTTTTGCAAGCAGTGTGCAGATCCTTTCCCGCTCCTACATGTGACAACTTTTTGATTTGGCAGCTGCTGATGCTTTTTTGCTGGATGTGCGCACTTTCCACTACACTACAGTCTTTCAAAATGAATACATGAGCGATTAATGAATGAATAATAAGTTAACATAATGGCTTCTTCATAGCTTCTTCTCTGCTGCAGTCCGATTGATGGCAAAACAGAAGATTGTTTCTGCATTTGACTTTACTTGGGTCCCTTTTTAATGTATTTTGTTTTCGTTACTTAATGTATTTATTGATTCAGGGGGCAAATAAATAACTTTGACTTTTTTGTAACATTTTTGCATATAAAGTCATAGACTCATATGAATGTAGTGTTGCTTAGCAGCTGTCAAAAATGTTACCAACAGTGAAGGTATAACCATGAAATAGTCATACATGTTATATTAAACAAGTATACTGTATACTGTACTGTATATAAATGCAACAAGTTGCAACACTTTCTGAAGCCTACTGTATTATATAAAGCCGATCACACCGAGTAACCTACCGTGAGGACTGATCTCTACTTTACACCCCCCCCCCCTTTTTTTCTTCAGGGAGAGCATGGATGGGCCAGAATCGTCACTAGTGCATACAAAGGAGGAAAAGGCAACTGGTACAACTTGGCCATTGAGAAGAGTTGTGCATATGGGGATCCAATTGTGACCTGAGTGAAAGAGTGAACTGTTCATTTAGCCACCAAACCACAATAAGATAGTTTGATGTGACTTACAGCGTTTTCACACCTGGACCCCTTCAGACGCCTAAGCAAACTCTGAGTAGTGACTCAGCATTTTCGCCGCATATGTGAACGCTCCAAAGCGTACCCACACCCCTCGGAAGCGAACCGTACTGAGACCTTGCTTGACGTGGTCTCAGTTCGGTTCGCTTATGAGTTCTGACAAGTACACTTGTGACTAGCTGTAATCACTTAAGGAGGGCTCTAGAGGACCGAGTGTGATTAAAAAAAGAAGAGTGACACACCACAAAAGCCTAACAGGACCAGCAAGATCAGTGAGTTCTTTATTTAATACACTTACAATATGAACAAAAACAGAACTGAGTCCTTGCTGTCGGTTCCCTTTTTGGTCCACTTAAAGAGGACTGAGTTTGGTTGGGACCAGGTGTGAAAACCCTATATATCATTCATCTCTCTCTCTCTCTCTCTCTCTCTCTCTCTCTCTCTCTCTCTCTCTCTCTCTCTCTCAATGTCATATGAAAGAAATATGACTTATGATGCAAAGACAAAGGTAATCATTTGTAGTATGAATAGGACTTCAAGTGAAGTGGTTCCCTGAGCAGAGCTGGGCAGTATTCAGATACATGTATTTAAAATACGTATTTAAAATACTATTGTGGTACAGAAATGTATTTTAAAATATGTATTTTTAATACATGCATTTGAAATACTGCTGAGCTCTGTCCCTGAGCATACGTCAAATTTGCAGGTGATGATAAAGATGTACATATTTTTAATGGTGTGTTTCTGAATGACATTCAGTAGTTTAATGTTACTGGATATTTTCTTGATATGATATTTAATGCACAATGTATAGGTCACAGCTTAAAACTTGATATGTTGTTAGTTTGAAGAGCACATTGTTATTATATAGGCCTACACTATATTATAGAGTAATGCTATAGTTTTTCATTTGTTTCAGATTCATATGTGTATATTGGCAAATGAATGTCCAGGTAGATCACATGCATAATTGATTTGAACAGATTTTAACAATATGATTAAAATATCATAAACATAATACTAATGATTCTCTTGCAGTTATTTCACAAACAGTGTTGGTGGTTATTCATGGTTTTTCATCCTAATGGAACCATTTTTTTCTGTTATTAATCTAATTTTTAGAAAACTTTCTTTTAGGCCTATTAATCCCATTTTTAGAGAACGGGAGACGACACCACACACATTCACTGCAATGTACAGATTGGTTTTGTAACAGTGATGGGGAGGATATGGTGGAATTCTACTGAATTCTCCACTTCCTCTTGCAGACCTTAGCAACAGTAGAGGCGTATTCTGTAATTGGCTCACAGGCGCGATGTTATGTGCAAGCAATTCGCTGCCTCCACTGCCCGTCAAGCCGGAGAAGGAACCGACTGAAGTGCACTGTGATTGAGGAAAACAAGGACACTGGGGTTGGCAATTAACCAGCGCGTATGCTCTGCTGCAAGGGATGCTCTACCCCGGCGCATCCGTATCGGCCCTCGCCATGGAGATCACGGAATGTCATGGGCGTAAAATCCCAGACATGCACGATAATCTAATGCGTTTTATTAGTTGGTGATTCTGCCTATCTTTGCTTTATGTTGTAGTTAAAACCCGTTTAATTGAATCGACTGTCTGGATACGCAACGCATCATTTACAGCGATTTTCAAACCGCATGGTATTCCCATCCAAATATCGCCAACGAAACAGGTAAGGGAATTTGGGCATGGGAGCGCATCCGCAGTAAATCATTGTCAACTGATATGATGCAGGTGTGAGGTGGACAGACCGTTTATTTTGTCATTGCATACGAATGAAAAAACAACAACCTGCAACATCAAGAAGGCCTGCAAACAGAATGTTTTAATATTTAAATGTTATAACATGCATGTCTGCACAATAGCCATTTTACTATCGCGCAAGTGTGGAAACGCCATTCATGTAAATAAAATGCTGCATCAATAACGTTGATGGGATGGGATAGGGCGACGTTGCACCGAGTTGCTTTAGTTTCCAACGCAGTAGGCTATACTTTAATGTCAGAATGTCTACCTAATCAACGTCTGCTCTCATGAATACGCCGGATATGCATATCGTCTTGACATTTGCGTGCATCCTTTTTGACGAAAGGCCCATCAAGTAGCCTATGCAGCAGCCTGTGCACAGTGTACGCACGAGTATCAGCTGCGGTCGGAGATAAGCGTGCCTAGCATATGTGGGTTAATGTAGGCTACTGTACACCATGTTCTAATATATGACGCCTCATGGCACGGTCTGAATCCAATACTAATGCTGTTAAAAAACAAATTAAACAGACATCAGCGCTGAAGTGAGCGAGTGACTCATATGCCAGTGACAGTGCCAGTTCACCTACAATCACTCCCTTCAAACGGCTTGACCCACATATACTCAATTAAATACTCACCATTTAGTGGGAGTGATACAACTAATGACAGTAATGATATCACACGGTCTGTGAAATATGAATTTTGTGATTTTTGATTAGGAATCAGATTTCATCAGGGGTCTTAAGATGGCATACACTCATACAGGTGGGATTCGGGCTGGGTTAGATGTGGAATGAACAGTTTACGACTGGCACTTATGACTTTTGTGTTTATTTTCACATCTACATGGCATACAAAGAGCTGAATATATACATGCATTGTATTATTCCTACCGATAGCTGTTCTGTTGTCTATCACAGCAGAGCTGTGTTTTTGTCTGCTTGTGTTTGTGGTTAAGGTTGTGTGGTATGAATTGCAGTTGTGATCAAGGTCTGTGTCTGCGTCATAGGTTTCGAGCAGCCTGGCTTGATTCTCATACCTGGCGAGGAAAGGGCAGGGGGCCCCCTCACATGAATGCCCAGCGAAATCAGGGGGCCTCTCTCCTCAAATCAATCCCAGGGCCATTTCAGAGCCTTAATTAACTCTCCTTCAGAGGGCCAGCCCTGAGCCCTGCACCTGATGAACGTGCCAATCGTTCACCCCATTTGCAAAATCGATACCCAGCTCTTCCCCCACCTCTTTCCAAGCAAACACCCCTGCCGACCCTCCCACAGCCATCCATGATCCATGATCCATGATCCATCCCTCCTTGACCTCCTAGCCCTATCGCCAACAGTTGCATCTTAGCCCACTTTTTGCTATTGAACTTGCTGTCAGTCCTGTCCGCATGGACACTCACACACCCTCCCTTCCTCCCTCTTCATCATATAACATACATTTCTCTTCTAGCTGTAGTGTCAACATCCCGCTCGAGTGCAAATGGGCCTCTCTGCACGTGTCCTCTCTTCTCAATGTATTGCAATGCTTGGAAGTGTGTGTTGGTCGTCCCCGCTATGCGCCATGGCACTTTTATCGAACGGCAGGTTCCTGCATACATTTTTTCCCCCACCTAAAGAGCTCTGCTGGACTGACTATCCAACCTTATTGCATAAGAAGGGCATTGTCAGGAAGGCCCGATGCCAAGCTTTGCAAGGCAACCCCTCCTCTAAGCCATGCCAAGCCGCCTAGCACATCGACTTCCAGGGCTCGTGGTGCTGATGCTGGCCCTCCTGGGTCTGTCAGGGCACCATGCCAGTGCTGAGAGGCCCTTTCAGCATCGTGCCGCCTGTGAATAATTGGGTGTCTCACCGGGTCTGCTGTGGAGACCCCTCATATGCTGAGACAATGCTGAGGTAGAGGCTAAGAGCCTGGGAGAGTGGTCGCCAGCAGTACAGTGTGTGTGCATTAATGGGGGAATTTTACGTTATGCTTTATGTTGACTGCTGAATCAGGCAGGTTTCATGTTTTGTGTTTGTTGTTTGTTTTGCTGGACCTGTACACACATACGTATACTGTACATGTAAGGAGATGTGTCGTGTTAGGACACAAATAGTATTGTATGCTAACTCTTAGGTGCAACCAATGGATAATACAGGCCAAATAAATATGCAAATTTCAGAAAAAGTGGATCATAGATTTGGAAATTGGGTTAAGTATCACAGATGCGAACACCCACAGAGTATGCTATGAGTCACTGGTCGGAGCAGCAATGCGAAAGATATTATCCTGCAGGATGGCCACTGTGCAGCCTGCCAGCCTATGCCCTTTGTGTATCGTGAAAGCGGCAATATTTTTTATTATTTGAAATGTCTCACAGATGTGTTATGAGGCTGAATTGACATTTAATGCGTCATCGTGTCTTGAAAACATCACCAGCTCAACAGCATCTGCCCAGCAAGCAGACGCTGCAATGGTCCCACGAGGCCCCCCCAGCCCCACTGCTGTCTCTGACAAGACAGGGATTTGTATGTATGTTAGTAGGCAACAAACAAACCTTCACCATTTTGCCTCAAGGTAGAGGCTACTGTGTAGCTGGCTGTTTCTTTCAAGACTCACCCCCACGCTGAGAACTGATGAATATGGATCCTCACAGCAGGTCCGGTATCCGGCGTCTGCAGAGCCTGGGAGAATGAAACAGAGAGAGAGAGAGAGAGAGAGAGAGAAGAACCGAGACGGATATCTCCATGGTAACCTCAGCATGTACAAACACAGTTGCTTACTGCGCCTCATGGCCCTTATTCTTCTACTTCGAGTATAACAAGAATAAGACGTCAAGGGTCTTTGTCGTTGCAAATGTTTGCATTTGTTGTTAGAGATGCCATTACAGATACAGTTAGGGATACAATAATGTGTTCAGCATTGAGAGACCCCGGCTTAACAAGGCAACATTTAGTGATATGTTGCTGCTTTGAAGAAGAAGAATATGACATTCAGTGTCTTTGTCATTGCACACTTGTTAGAGTTGCAAGAGAGCATCTTTTAGACATAGTGAATTCAGGTAAACTGGGCCACTTTTATATATATATATATATATATATATATATATATATATATATATATATATAAGCGAATGGCATAAAGGGGCCCAATTTACCTCCCCTACAGTGATATTTTCAGCATTGAGAGATCTGAGCTTATTCACAGGGCAACCTTGAGCATTGAAACGGACAAATCACAACACGGCCATATCAATGACCAACCTGTTTTTTTCTGACAGTGAGACTCACACATGACTTGCGGAGGGGTACATTTCACGGTCATCTTTAGGAGATGAATTATTGAAGGCGTAAAAAGCATTTTTCTCCCAGCGTGTTAATTATGTATGGAAGTAGTAGAGTCTTGTGGGCTTAAAGGGAGATGTGTGTCGGTATAGCACACACGTCTTTCATGCCTACTGTAGTTCTAATGTTCACTACCTCTCTGGCTCGCTATTTCATTGTGTCCTGCCCGTCCTGTCCTCTGCTTTTTGCCTCCCCTATTTCCCTGCTTTATCTGTCTCTTCTTCTCTCCTCTTCATGTCTTTGCTGTCCTTTTCTCGCCTCTCTGGTCCCGTTCTCCCATCAGCCTCACCTTCGTCTTCTCCTCTCCTGTATCCACTTCTCTCCTCTCTACCTTCTTCTCACCTCTCCATCTCTTTTCCTCTTCCCTTCTATATTTCTCTTTCTGGGTCTGTGTCTTTTTCTGTCTCTCTGTTTATCTCTCTCCTTATCCTTCTGTATCGCTCCATCCCCCTCCTCTCCCACACACGTCTCTACTCCCCGCCCGAACTTCTCTCCTCTCCTTCTGTTCCTCTACTCTGTTTCTGTCTGTTCATCTGTCTCTCCCTCTGTCAGTATGTTTTTCTCTCTCTCCCTCCTCCTCCTCCCTGCTTCTTCACTGCCTGCAGTCTGCTGCTGCTGCTCTCACCTTTCCCTCTGTTCCTCTCCTTCTCAGCTTCTCTCTCTGGGTCTTTCTTTTTGGCCTTTCTTTCGTTCTACTGTATGTTTCTCTCTCTCCCTCTGTCTTTCTATGTTCCTCTCTCTCCTCCTCCTCCTCCTCCTCCTCCTCCTCCCTGCTTCTACATTGTACAGTCAGCTGCTGCTCTCTTCGCACATCTCTCTCTCTCTCTCTCTCTCTCTCTCTCTCTCTCTCTCTCTCTCTCTCTCTCCCTCTCTCTCTATATATGTTTCTCTCTCCTCCTCCTCTTCCTCCTCCTCCTCCCTGCTTCTCCACTGCTGCTGCTGCTGCTGCCCGCCCCTGCATTGCACTCATCCTGCTGATGCTGCCTCCCAGCTCCTGTAAGTCTCTGGAGCCCTACTGTAGCAGGCCCCCACACAGCTAACAGCAACAGACACAGCTGGCCCAGACACGGCCCACGGCTGGCCCAGATTCAGATCTCATTACTCATTTCACTCTCTCTCTCTCTCTCTCTCTCTCTCTCTCTCTCTCTCTCTTGTATCACTCCCTGCTGTGCGGTGCTGAACTGCCCTGTATATTATAGACGTGTGTGTGTGTGTGTGTGTGTGTGTGTGTGTACGCGCGCGCGCGTGTGTGTGTGTGTACGCGCGCGCGCGCGCGCGCGCGCGTGTGTGTGTGTGTGTGTGTGTGTGTGTGTGTGTGTGTGTGTGTGTGTGTGTGTGTGTGTGTGTGTGTGTGTGTGTGTGTGTGTGTGTGTTGATGCTGCTGAGGCTGAGGGTGTGTGCAGTGCTCATCATGCTGTGTGGTGCTGGCTGGAGTGGTGTTTTTGTCCATCGCCAGAAGAGGTTGTCCCATGGGTCCTTCAGCATCCTCACACCCACTTCAGTGGTGCGGTGGTGACAGGCAGACAGGCAGGCAAATAGACAGGCAAGCAGGCAGACAATCAGGCATATAGACAAGCAAGCAGGCAGATAAACTGGCAGGCACAGGCACAGACAGACAGGCAGGCAGGAAAGCAAATAGACAGGCAAGCAGGCAGACAGGTAAGCAGGCAGATACAGACAGGCAGACAGGCAAACAAACAGACAGATAGACAGCTATGCAGAGCCACAGTAGGCCCACATAGCCTGCTGCAGTTGTGTGTAACATAGACCAGAACCCCTTTCTGTTAGCCATTAGGATGACACATTTAATGAGGGAAGTGCAGTGGGGATTTAGCAAGCCTCGATGGCAAGGCGCTACAAGGGACCGTGCTGGGAGACAGTGCACTTCACTGCATTTCAGCGCGTGTCTTTTTGATGTGAATAACTTTTGACAAGTCTTGATGAAGTGGCTTTGGGAAAGTTACTCTGAGAAATGAAATATGCAATCCAGATGCAGTATTCCTCACCAAGACCCAGGCCAAGTTCAAAAGAGGGCCGCACAAGCAAAATCATAAACAGCACACCAATTTATTCTCAATGTAATCATTCATCGTGTTTATACAACTGGAATCATATTTAGGAATGGGGTTTTGGGGAATTGGTGTTATTACAGTGCGTCCGTGTGCCAGCAGTTTAGTTTATAATTGGTCTCTTCTTTGCTTCTAATAGAGTTTTTATGTAGACATCTACAGCAAACCACAAAAGCCTCAAGTCTGTTGAAGGTTAAACTCGAACTTCCTGTTTGATTAGCCTATCATATGTAAGATGTTATGCAACTAATTGCCCTGCTCATTTAGAGCAATTATAGCCTATAATTCGCTGCAGACATCCATGGATGGCCTTTACTTAATTTAGCGTTTGCCATTTTCAGTCAGTCATCAGCAGAGCTGCTACTGACATCTGAAATATTCATATCCTTCCTGGGTGTTCCTCCATCATGCAATAGCGAAGACTTCTCCGACCAATAATTCTCTTGCTGCAAAGGATGAGGCTGATTGGTATTTCCCTGTTTTGCCTATATTAACTCGTTGGCTGCCAGCTATTTTCAAAACAACAGCCCCATACTGCCTGGCTGGCTTGAGTTTTGAAGTAGAACTAAATCACGGTTCTGACATTCCAAAATGCTGTCCAAAATTCTGTCACCTACAAGATGAGTCCCTGTATGCTGTAGTTGTAGAGATGATTCGCCCCTCTCACATCCCCCCAAAAACTGAATTGACATCCTTAGTTAAACGTTTTGGGGTCTCATCTTTAGTTTTTTTTTGATAGATGGACAAGACACTGGGCACCGTTTCCTCGGGTGTAAAGGGTGTGACACTGTGGAGAGGAGACGCGGCCAAGAGTGGTGATTGTGTGCAGTGGTATGGAAGGCAGTGTGCAAGTCAAGTCAGTCACGTGCTAAATCTAACCCTTTGCTATTAATATCAAGGAGGCCATGTCAGAAGAGCCTTGTCTAAATTTAGTGTGCCGTTGTGTCGCAATGTGAATCACTGCCCTTTTGACAACATTGCCGGCCCAGCCAGCCAGCCAGATAGCTAGCCAGCCAGCCACCGACCGCATGCATGCAAGGGGCATTGTTTTGTGGTTGTATGACTCAGATGTGTGTGGCCTTGGTCTTGTGGATGAATACAGTTGAAGTGTTGAAAGGGGACTATTGGCCTCAAAGTGAGTACTGTCTTCTTGAGAGAAATGTGACACAAAACTAGGCTAGTAGTGTATGGTACGTGGCTTTGTTTTTCTCAGAAGGTTCTGTCTGGTGTTTGATATTTGTCACTACTTTTTTTTGTTACAAACAGCTTATGTTGACATGATGTACGCATTCATTTGGCAGCATGGTGGAAAATAACAGTCAACAGAATCTTTTCCTTTTCTGATAGAAGCACTTGAACTGTCTTGCAAACACTGTGCTGTTTCTTGTGTTAAACGTTTTGTGTCAAAACGTTTTAATTAACACTTGCCTACATGACAGAAAACAGACATGTTTGCAAATGAGAAACAGAGGAAGATTGAAAGAACGAGTAAACAACATCTTTCAGCATTTATTATGTGTCAGAGACACACATAACATAGACACTACTCGCCATATGTGTGAAAATAACAAATGAAGAGACAGAAAAACAACAGAATGTCATCTGAAATGAACTGAACATTGAAGTCAAAAATAATTAAATTACTGAACTAATAAAACGGAACTTGTGATGATTATTGTCTACAAGCTAACAATTAATACTACACTCCTGTGTCCAATTTTCAGCCACCAAGTCTTTCAGCTCTGAGCAAAACAGAGTAAAGTAGTAGAGTAAGATTCAGTAAGACTGAGTTGAAGATTTGTAGATTAGGATTGTAGATTAAGATTTACTGAAGTGAGATTGTTGTTTTGTCTGCTTTTCTCTCTAGGAGGTGAGGCATCATGTTGACCAGCATCACAGATGGCATCCTCTGCTGCCTAACGGGCAAGAGTGGCAGCAGCGTGGTCCTGCCAGTGGAGCCGTCAGGCGCCACAGACGGCTTTGAGTTCGTGGAGGTGAAGCCGGGCAGGGTGCTACGCGTGCGCCACATCATTCCCGAGCAGCCGCCAAAACCCGACCCGGAGCAGTGTCAGACTGCCACGGACCAGGACCAAGACCAAGACCAAGATCAAACCCGAGACCAAGATCAAGAGCAAGATCAAGATCAGAGCAAGGATGAGAGTACGGACCTTAAGACGGACAAACAGCAAGAACAACAGCAGCAGGAGGGGAAGGAGGAGAAGCCGTCGAGTAAGGGGCAGGGGGGAAGCACTGTCCACTGCAAGCGCAAGATCACGGTGTACCGCAACGGACAGCTGGTGATCGAGAACCTGGGCGACGTGCTGCACTCGGAGATCCTACAGTGCCAGAACGGAGACGTGGAGCCCTGCACCACCCTGGAGGTGGAGCTGTCCGACTACAGCAGCGTCGCCAACGCTCCGGTGACCCCTGACCCCCAGCCCACCCCGCTGCCCCCGCCCACCTCCGCCACCCTCAGCAACGGTTCCGCTGTATCTGGGCAACAGAAGCCAGCGCCCCCTCCCCGTCGCAAGCGGCGAAAGCCGAAGCGCACGGTGCTGATTGACTCCGAGAGGAACATCTCGAGCTGCAAAGGGACGGACTCGGACGTGGCGCTGTTCTTCGTGCACGGCGTGGGCGGGTCGCTCGATATCTGGGGAAGCCAGCTGGACTTCTTCTCGCGTCTGGGCTACGAGGTCATCGCGCCGGATCTGGCGGGTCATGGAGCCAGCAAGGCACCGCAGATCGCCGCCGCGTACACCTTCTACGCGCTCGCCGAGGACCTGCGCGCCATCTTCAAGCGATATGCACGCAAACGCAACATCCTCATTGGCCACTCGTACGGGTGAGTCTTGGGATGGCTGAGACATAGTGGATATGTCTGTGACTCGTAAAAACTGAAGTGAATCCTGCAATGTTAAGACAAAAAATTGTCTGTTGTACGTTTTTTTTGTATTTAGGTCGAGGTAGTGAGAGAAGGGCTGCATTCCCCAAAACTCCAAAACCCCAAAACTAAGGTGGTACTTAAGCTAAAGTAGTACACAGTAAAAGATTGCAGCCAGTTTTAACATAAAAAGTAAGTTGCACTACTGCCTTATGTTTGTAAGCTAAATTAACTTGAGACAGCCTCGAATTGAGTGAAACCTCGAGTTGAGTTAACTTACAAACTTAGCAGCAGGGTAACATATCTTTTCACATTTAATTGGATTGCAATGTTTTGTTTTACAGTGTACTTATTATACGGTAGTGGTGTCAACAATGATCGATTCGGTCGACAAGTTCCAGAATCGATCCGTCAATTTTTTTAAGTTTCAATTACATCCATGGATATTTCGGGAGCAAATGAATGTTAAATTAAATTTACATTATTTTACCTCGTACATGCATGTTGGGCAAGCATTTTATTTGCATATGCGAGACCAAATATTGTACGTAGACCTATAAAATTGATCAAATGGTTAAAAAGTATTCTTATATGTTAAAAAGTACAGTATAGTACGGGGGAAGCTTTGCCCAATTGGTAAGGGTGTTGGTATTTAGATCAGAGGGTTGCAGGTTCAAATCCCAACCTCAGCAGTTCCTACTCCATGGCTCAAGTGCCTTTGATCAAGGCACCTAACTCCACATTGTTCCAGGGTACTGTAACTAATATCTGTAATGCTTTGGATGAAAGCATCAGCTGAGTGTAATGTAATGTAACAGCACATATGTAGAGGGTGATGTGTGGTTGAGAAAAACATTCTCATCCGCCTGGACTTTGGGCGATTTGTTTTACAGTTGATGAGGCGCGATATACAGTAATTGATGAGTGCTCCTTTTTACACGGCTTTGCAATTGGAGGTTTATATTGGTGGTTTATATCCAGATTTACTCTGCAAGCATATTTGCTGTTAGTCGCAGTTTGTCAGGTGGTGGGTATGAATAATGGCTGCTTACACAGCAGTTTGGACCACCTCAGCGAAACAGTTCTCTCTCTCTCTCTCTCTCTCTCTCTCTCTCTTTCTCTAAAAGAGGCCGCAAAATCTTTTCTATTTTATTCACATTTTCACATTTATGCACATTTTTTTCCACTGATGCTTAGTGGTTTGCCGTAATTGTATAAAAAAATAAGTGTTGCCAAAGTAGAACACCATTTAACCACAAAACAAATACTAACCATGTAATCGCTCTCTCTCTCTCTCTCTCTCTCTCTCTCTCTCTCTCTCTCTCATACACGCACATACTCTTTCTCTGTGCATGTTTTTGTCTATCCATCTCTCTCTCTTCCCTTCCTCTCTCCCCTCCATCTTTGTTCTCTCTCTCTCTCTCTCTCTCTCTCTCTCTCTCTCTCTCTCTCTCTCTCTCTCTCTCTCTCTCTCTCTCTCTCTCTCTCTCTCTCTCTCTCTTTCTCCATCCTTCTCTCTGCCTCTCTCCATCCCTGGCCCGGCCCTCAGTGTATCCTTCTGCACGTTCCTGGCGCACGAGTACCCGGAGCAGGTGCACAAAGTGGTGATGATAAACGGCGGGGGTCCCACGGCCCTGGAGCCCAGCCTGTGCTCCATCTTCCAGCTCCCCTCCTGCGTCCTGCACTGCCTGTCCCCATGCCTGGCCTGGAGCTTCCTCAAGTAAGCCCTGCATGCTGCATACATTGTTGTTTTGAAAAACAAAATTGCAACGGTTCAAATCTGGATATTTTTTCCTTTCTTTCCTTGAATTAAATGATCTCACCATTTCCAGTCGTCAATGGGTGGCGTGACTCTCATTTTCTTTTTTACATTCACGCCCAGTGGCCAGGGGCACAGTAGGGAACGAAAACATTTCTTGCAGTTATTTATTTTAAAAAAGCTTGTAAATTAATTGTATTATTGCAAGTAGTGCATGTGCGCTATTTTGTGCGCATTCTGTAGATTACTCTGTATGCCAAACTGTAAGCTAAATTCCAAGGTAACAAGGTTGTTGTTTTTTTTAAACTCATACAGGGGCACAGCAAATCAATACCTAGGCACATGCCCCTGTAAAACAGGTCTGGCGACGCCCCTGCCAGTGGCTACAGTAGTATCCGGCACGTGCCTCCGTGCTCAGACCCAGCACGTGCACCACGGGAATGCCATGCCATGTGCCGGCGCGCTCGCAACAGTGTAGACGCAGCGTCAATCTGTGGTCTAAATCCGCCAGATATGTGCAGGCGGGCGAAGAGGAGAGTTTTGCATTTTTGTGTTGCAACTGTGCTAAATTCATGTATTGTTTTGTAAGATATTGAATGTCGCTTGGTTTACAGTGGCATCGCAAGTAGAACATTTCCATACATTATAGAAGTCAGGTTTTGATTGATTATGGTTTATCGCTGTTGTGCTGACTGGTAATCTAATCCATAGGCAGTGTTGGTGTGGCTGTAAAAAACATTTTCTCAGTTTTCCATTTATATTGCATGCTAGAGCATGAGCACCTTCTATATACATTCTGGGAGAAGGCATAAACACTTAGTCTACATTACAAATGGGGACCCTAGCAGAGAGTCTGCCTCATAGTTCCAGGCTTTAGAATGATTGAGAATAACGATTAAAATTGTATTTAGCATGCATACTAACATGTAAACCACTGTTTACAATATAATTAATGATACAATAGCTATATTAGCAATATTTGATAGAACATTTTCAAAATGTGCTTGCTCTCATAATCAAATACAACAACTTATGGCACATGGCATGGAAGTCATCAATGACAGTCTTACAGATCACAGTGATAGCAACTGTTTGGTGTGGAGACACAGTGCTTCCCATACATACTACACCAATCTGTGGCACAGCAGCAAAGGTTGAAAGCCGTGCACCACAAATTGATTCCATCTTTTTCTCCAATGCAATTCACACACATCGAGCGATAGAGCGACACACTGGTACATCAGGTGCAAAAACACAACACTCTCACTGGTCCAGTGTTTTCACACATGCGCCTCACAATGTTACCTGGCCTGTTGGCGACACTGCAGACAGTTACTCAAAATGACATTATGACTCGATGGCAATATTTTGGTGAGGAGGCAAGAGGACAGGACAGGAGAGGAGAGGAGAGGAGAGCGTTTTCTCATTGTACGCTAATCTTCTCTCTCTCTCTGTCTCTCTCTCTCTCTCTCTCTCCCTCTCTCTCTCCCTCTCCCCAGGGCCGGCTTTGCTCGCCAGGGCTCCAAAGAGAAGCAGCTCCTGAAGGAAGGAAACGCCTTCAACGTGTCGCCGTTCGTGCTGCGCGCCATGATGAGCGGGCAGTACTGGCCCGAGGGAGACGAGGTGTACCACGCCGAGCTCACCGTGCCCATCCTGCTCGTGCACGGCATGTTCGACAAGTTCGTGCCCATGGACGAGGACCAACGCATGGCTGAGGTGGGCCCAATGATGTGGCATATTTAGTGGACCGAATAGCATGAATATTAATCCGAAATGTAGTTGGAATTACGTTATATGATGAACAGGGAAAGGGTCATTTTGTCTTCCAAAGTTATATTTGCAGAAGGATTATACGGAAGGACATCCCATGGTCATCGCCCCCCTTTGTCTCTGTCCTGTTTCCAAATCGTGCTGTTTGAAGAATCAGTGCATTGTATTTTTTTAAAGTATTTTTTGGGGTCCTTCGCCTCTATTCTTGACAGGACAGTAAAACATAGACAGTAAATGAGTGGGAAGAGAGAGAGAGATGGGAAGAGATCAGCAAATAACCCGGGCTGGAATCCAACCGGGGTCACCAACGTAGCAACCCAGTGCCCCACTGTTAGGCCATGGCAGGGCCAGTGTATTGCATTTAAAGTCTTCAGTTCCTCATTGCCGTTTTGTTTTGGGTCCTCTTTCAGATCCTGCTGTTTGCGTTCCTGAAGGTGATCGAGGAGGGCAGCCACATGGTGATGATGGAGTGCCCGGAGACGGTCAACACGCTGCTCCACGAGTTCTTCCTCTGGGAGCCCGACATGTCCAAAAAACCAGACACGACCTCCGCCGGCACCACCACCGCCGCGACCAAGACCGTCACCATCACTCCGGCCCTCGAGTCGTCCGTGCCCACGGCTCCCAAAGCCAACAACAAGCCCCCGAACAAGTAGCCGACGAGTGCTCGCTCATGGAGTGTGGCGACGACGCTTTTGAGGGGCTGTTTTGTTTTTTCGAGGAAAAGAGAAAATGGCTGGTTTTGCTCTTGGCTTGCACCTCTCGTTAGCAGACATAAGGCTGTTTGTTGTTTGTGGCGTGAGCAGCACAAAGTGACTGTGCCTAGGGAGAGGCCTAGGGTACAGGTGGGTGAAGCTGCCATGTCAAAGCACGTCGAGTGAAGAAATGCATTAACATTTCCACTTGTGATCACAAGATGAGGGGAGAGGGCAACCAAGGGAAGACTCACTCCGAGGACACTCATATAATATGGTGGCCTGAACGTTTCTGTTGCCTTCGTGATCTAAAAAGAAAATAACATCTTTTCGTCCTTGTGGTGTCAAAAATCAACTGGACATATAACGTACGCATAATGTTTGTGATTCTCTTGGAAGACCCGAAGTCACTCTCTGTGTTTGTGCGTGTATGCTGGTGGACGGAGGACTTGCAATGGACTGCAATGATTGTACCCCTACGTTAGCTACTGGTAAACCAGACATCGAAAAGGGGAGGGGACCACTTTTGAAGCTATGACAAGAACAAATGTCTTTCCCTGTACCAATTGTTGTGTGGATCATGGCTAACTGCTCAGTACTGTTACAGCTTAGTAATGCTACAGCGACCACTAATAATATAGTGATAGTTACGTCTTCCCTCCAGTTACTACATAACAAAAACATCAACCGGTGACAAGGTGCGAGATACACGCACGCATGGGCTCATGGTAACATTGAGATCGTCGTTTGACATCCACTTGAGTGTCTTTTGTGAGAGAGCTGGAGGAAGGGAGTGGGAAGTGACACATCTGTTGGATGTTAGTATTTGCAGAGTGATTTCCCCTGCACATCCGTAAGAGGGGGGAAGGATGGTGTTACGTGGGAACAGAAATCACCTGGAGAACGTTGACTAGTCTAGAAAATTCAGCCCAGTGCAGTGCAGTCCACGCCATTTACTTCATATTGAAGCCGGTGAAATTGAAATGGTCAGAAAGACAGAATTAGTCACCATTCATTTTACAAAAAAGTCAGACGCAGAAAGAATTGGACGGAGCTGCTAGGACACTACTGTACCTGTATATGTCAATTATGTATATTCTGATCATTACACAAGCAAGCACAAATTCATAAAGAACATGAACCACTGAGACGCTGCATTTGGAGGTTTAAAATTCTTGAAGTCTTGAAGTCGCCAGTGTCGAATGTCCAAATGTGGATCACTAATGCCATTTAAATATACATGACAATCATGGCACTGGGATGGATGTCTGATGGGTCGGCCATTTTGTATGCATTGCTAGGTCCACAGTCTTAACTCTAGATGGATGATTTCTGTCTATGCAAAGGAAAGGGGAGCAACTGTTCACTCAGTCATGTTACCATGCCAACCGTGTGAGTGTGTCACCAAAACATTTCCAGACTAGCTTGAGATAGCTTTCTTTCTCCCCTGATTGGGTCAGTATAAGCTCATAAGCATGTATTAAAGGGAGTCTTTCTTGACAGGTGTATTCACAAGTAATAATGATTATACTTACTGTAAAAAAAAGAATAATAATACAAGAATTGGTGCACAGAAGCGATATGCCGAATAGCCATATCTAGGATTGTGATATGACGATTGAAAAGCCTAAATGGAATGGATTTTAATATATCAAATAACCAATATTAAGCTTTCTTTGTATAAAGACCATCTCACACTATCTATGGTGTAAATCAAAGACAGATATAAGCTTGTTTCTTAATACTCTGAGACACAGTCTAAAATACCTAACATGAACTTTGGGAGGTACAGTAGGCTACATCAACAAACATTTATCACATGAGATGGCCTTTTCTGCTGTTGGGCTTTTATGAAGAATTGACTTGACTGATATTCAGTCAAGCACAATGGCCCAAGAAGTGTATCACAGTGTAGACACCGCAGCTCTCTCTCCAAAGCTCTTGGCCTTGTAACAGTGAGCCTACAGTATAACACAGGCATTTACACATTTAATTCCCTCTTCCCCTCTCTACCACAAGCCTTGTTTTTTTAAGAGTAGACCATAATCCTTCGTGATGTGTGTGTGAACACAGTGTCACTAACTGACGGTTCTGTGTTATGATGTCACCACGAACTCAAGCAACCGTTTTGGCCTTGGTAAATTCTAGAACTACGTGGTAGAATTCTGGGTGATGTGTAAAGACAACACTCTCCTCGAAGGGTCAAGTGGTCATGTCGTGGCTATGGCAGTGCTGTTACAGAGGCCACGAGGATACACATTTTCCACGACGCACAAAACAAAACCAAACGGAGACTAAAATTCCAGATATATGCATTATAAGCAAGCACCAATGCATACACCAAGTATTTATTATGCAGAGGTGTTAGGAGTGAGGGATGCATAGGTTTTACAGGTGTCTGCGGAGGTCTCTCATGTGTTCAGGCATATTAAATTACATTATTGATATCTTGGATGATATGATTCACAATGTATCATTATAACGGGGATATAACTGGAGACGTCAGAATGACTCTGTGCTTAACGGTGTATGGCAAAACTGTAAGGTCACTGTAAAGTCACTTGTTTGCAGTTGTTTCAGCTGTGGCCTGCAGATGGCGCCTGTAATGCTACAATGGTCCACAACACGCTGTCCTAAGACCCAGCAACTGAAAGGCGAGATTTTTCTATACATGAAGTGTAAGTGGTACTTCAGATGTGTACCTGTGCAGAGAAGACGTTTATGTCTGTAGCAATAACTACTCTGCAGACACCACGTGAATAGGCCTGCATAAACATTGCTCCATTTGGGTACAGCCAGGGTCATTTAAGGCACTAGTCTACCCTTCAGCAGTGTGTCACTGTCAGACTCTTAAGATCTACACACCTAACAGTACATGAGCGACAATTATGTTCCCTTCAGGTCCTGCAGGGATACCATCGCACCCCCTAGAAATATGCTACCTGTTGCAGAGGCCACCTGCGCTTGCCTTGGTTCCATTGGGCTTTCCTCTTCTTTTAATGACCTGAAATTAAAATCTGCTGTATCTGCTGATGCACCTCCCCTGCTTTTTAAAACTATACATAACGCTCTCTATACAGATGGGCCTGTAAGAAAGAAATTAACGGATGGATGGATGGATGCTCGAATGGGTGAATGGATGGATGTATATAGCTGTCACTCAGCTTGAACTATGATTTCCCGATGAAAATAAAAACGCAGTCCTATCCCTAAACAGTATACCCCTTGCAAAGTCTAATGCTGTGTTATCAGTGAATGGACATCAATACCAATGATATACTTGGGTGTTCTAGTTCTGCCCCCCCTTTCATGTGTGTTAAAAGAAAAAAAGAAAAACAGTAAACAAAACAAATGTTCTCCAGAGTACTGCTTTATGTGGTTCAACCCTATGTTCAAGTCTATGTGGCATTTATCAGTGGAAAAGAAGAAAATGTAAGACATGCACTGCCTGGCAAAGTGTGCATATAAAATAATAAAACGATAAAATCATCCTCTGTATGCAAAGACTGGTCATTACGTTTTGTGTGTGTGTGTGTGTGTGTGTGTGTGTGTGTGTGTGTGTGTGTGTGTGTGTGTGTGTGTGTGTGTGTGTGTGTGTGTGTGTATTTGTGTGATTAAGAGGAAGACAGAGCACGAGGGAGAGAAAGACATAGGAATAGATACTGTGTAGAGTATAGAAAGAAAGAGAGGAAAAAAGAAAGAGGAAAGAAAATTATGCACCTCATAATATGCATGCAAAGAACCATGTCATGGATTTACTAAGGACCACAAAATTCTGTTGGGAAAAAAAAAAACTCTGCAGTAAACCAAAAAAAATCAACTCCAATTTCAAAGCTCCACATAATGAAATGGGCAGCCCGACATTCATATCTTTCCAGAGTCCCGCCTCAGCCTTCCTTATTGAGAGTTCATTGACAAGCCGCAGAATTCCAGACATCTACAGTTTTCCGTGCATGGGAGGCGAGGAGGAAGCCGTGAATCAGAGGAGCTTGCCAAATATTTACATTTGAGACTCACTTGTGTGCCGAACCGCCCACTGTCCCGTGGAACATCTGTAACAGCTGGGTCACCCACATTCTCCTTTTACTATATACTAAGTCATTCGAATCGTGCCTGGCTGTGTACTGTACATTCATACTGTATGAATGTGCATGCGTGGGAGTTTGGGTACTGTACGAGGCAGGCTATGGGGTTCACCTCCTGTAAGTGATGTAACGTTATCCTTAAACATTCTGAGCCAAGGGTGGCAGAGATCAGATGCTTGTTTTAAATGGGTTCGAAGGAATGTCTGGGATTTCTGTGTGTGTGTGTGTGTGTGTGTGTGTGTGTGTGTGTGTGTGTGTGTGTGTGTGTGTGTGTGTGTGTGTGTGTGTGTGTGTGTGTGTGTGTGCTTTTCTTAAACCAGAGAGAGAGAGAGAGAGAGAGAGAGAGAGAGAGAGAGAGAGAGAGAGAGAGAGAGAGAGAGAGAGAGAGAGAGACTTACTGTATGAGTGAGTGTGTGTGTCCATTCAGCCACACCACACCAGCCTATTCTCTGATGACAGGTATTTTAGCTGTTACCGCAGCCAGGGCCGCGGACAGCTTTGGCAAGGCCCAGGAAAAATTACACACACACACACACACACACACACACTTAATACATTCAATGTGCTGAGAACCTAGTTATGGGCCCCCTGTCTCCCTGGGCCCCGGACAGCTAACCCCTTTGCCACCCCACCTCCCTGTCGTCTTCCCTGATGTTCCCTGTGTTCATGTTGGGTAAGGGTTACATGGCGCTCACACATATACACACCAGGGACTGTTGATTTGTGTTTGTTTGTAGCACCTGCAGGCTAAGCATCCCCGATAAGCCTCCACACATCAAAGCATCTGACCCAAAACCTAAACTCAGCCTCCTACACATGTACACAAACACTTTCACACTCACTCAACCTCACACACAACCTCTCACACATACTGACCAGTACAAGGGGTGCGCACGTTTGCACGACGACGGCACTCGAGGAAAGGGGTGTAAGAAGGATTTCCTCCCAAATGGTCTCCCGTCCCTGTTATTTCCAGCATGTGTTTTTCCACACATGTTGTCGGGTGAGACGTGTTCGGTGTTCACTGCAAGGGCCACGATAATTAGGTCCATGATTTCCAAAGGAAAACAAATATTTCAATGGCAGAAATAAATTCCGTCTGGGAAATAAACCCTGACCTCGGTCTTGATTGAGGGCATTTCTCGCCGGCTTGTTTGTTTAAGCCTTCATAGAATACACGAAACATATGGTAGGCTTAGATATTGGCTATGTATTGGAACGTGAGGCACGAGGAACACTGTGTGGACTGTGTTCTGTTCCAACTTGTAAACCATCCTAAACAGTCTTGCTGTTGTGTGGGCCGGAGTGTTTTCATGGATTCTTTACATTGCTGGGTGATATTTATTTATCCCACATGTAAACCTGAGGAAAAACAAAGCACCTGCCCACTGGGGAGAGCAACTGCAGCCGTAAACAAACTCATGTCCACGGACAACGATGACAAAGAGGGATCCTGTCTCAGAGTCTCAGTGACCATAGCGTCCATCACACCAACATGTAACCACTGTAACTGCACTGTTTGAGAGGCTGCATCCTTCTATTTAGAGATGGGATTTCTGGCTTTTTGACGGCATCCAGATCATAGTGGCTCATTTCTTTAAAAAAAATGGCTCTTTTGAATGGTTTTTAAAGTACTCTACTGAAGGTCACATGCTTAAAATTAAGTAAAATGAATGAAAAGCTCCTTCAGCTGTGGTTTGGTACCAATCACTAATTTCAAGTAGCCATTCAAAAGATTTGATTCGTTCACAAACGTCACAACACTACTGTACTTCTATTCAAGGAGGATGTGTGTTTTTGAGCCAAGCATATTACAACACACAACACTGGGGTGCATTTCTGGAAAGCGTAGCTGTTAGCAGTTAGCAACTTCAGTAGTTGCCAATGGGAACTTGCATTGCAACCAACAAAGTAGCTAACATAGTTAGCAACTACGCTTTCCAGAAATGCACTCCTGTCCTGTTATAAACTCATTTGGTCATTTGGAGGGCTGTGTCCTTCTAAAGACAGTGTTTCCCATTCATTGAGGAAACTATGGCGGCCCGCCATAGTTTAAATATGGCCGCCATAGTTTCCGAAAATGTAAAAAAAAAAAAAAAAAATTTTTTTTTTTTTTTTTTACGATTTCCGTTTTTGTTAAAAACGATTTGAATTACGATTTCCTTCGCATTTTCCTCCTGGAGTATATACATCCTATAGAGAAAACCACAAGTGCTTGAAAGACAGAGGGATCAAAGGATTGGTCAAGTTGTTGTAGTTAACTTGGGTTTTGGGAGCAATAAAAAAAACCTTCAGAGAAGGGACAGTTGGGATAGTTTACTAACACTTCCCAGGCTTTTTTTTACAGTTGTAATGAGTTAGGTGACAGGCCTTCATTGACACGGCAGAGGAGACATCGGGCTGCATATAGAAATGAATGTGTAATGAATGTGAATATAGACATAAATGTGTAATATGTTGTTCAGCCCTTTTAATGGGAGGAATTTTGAAAAACTGGCCCTGTGACCAGCACCCCTCATGTAGAATGTGTGCCTATGTGTGTGTGGGGAAAATGCACAGCCTACCCTCTTAGACCCTTTTTGTCTATGCGTTAACAATTTCACAGTACTCTTAAATTCTTATCTCTGCTCCTATTTTTTTTGTTGTTTTTCATTACATAGACCCCTGCACGAGGGACAAATGAAACTGTGTTGTAAACAGAAATGATTCACTCTACTTTTTTTTTGAAAAAATCTAAATGACAATATACTACTAATATCATGGGTAAAATGTTATGTAGCCTTATTTCTCAAAATAAAAATGGCTGCAATGTAGGCCTAGGCGTATAGTTTCTCCATTTGCCAATGTCATACTGTACTCATACTGTACAAACATATTGTTTTGCCATTTTGCATTTACACTGCGTGAATACAACCCCCCCCCCCCCACCCCCCCAAAAAAAAGGCCCGCGTGAAAAGACCCCCCCCCCCCGGGAAAAAAAATCCCGGCTGCCCCCATAGTTTCCAAAATTTCTGTGGGAAACACTGAAAGAGGTTGGCATTGAAGATTTATGGCAGACAAATTCAATGTTGTGAAGAAGAAGTTTGGGCACCATTTTCAAGTTTGGCCAAGAAATGTCATCCTTGAATGAAATGATGTAGCCCCATAAAGACAGACAAGGAGAGCCACACAGACATCAAACACAAAACAAAATCACAATACAGCAAAACATCTGTGGTGGAACTGGATGTATAAGCCAAGCTGCATGTGAAACCATTCAACACAAAACAGTAACCAAAATGAATTAAACGCAATCCATTCAGCACAGCTGCCATTGAAACCCGATCTCTATGTCAAGAGCACTTAAGTACTCTCAGCAAATTAATCACCAAATATAAGTCGACATACATTTTTTGCCTCGAGTTTTTGTATGGCGGATACTCCAGTTGATTTGACAGGAGGTTACAGTTTTTTAAAATTAGGACTCACCCTGCTTTAAAACCATTGACAGTGATATGACGATCATCATGAAAAATGTCCAAGTCCATTAAAAATAAAGCTGCTGCATCAGGTTGAAATAAAAGCATGTCTCTGTAGGACTAAAATCTTGTCATACGCCAGATTCTGTATTTTAAGAAATACTCATTTGAATTGGTTTGTCTCTCACTGGCTTTATAAAGCAATTGATGGTACTTGGTGCTTTTCCCTCATTGTTTGAGTACTTCATATAGCGGAAGTGGACATCACAGGATATATTAATCTTCTCCTCTGGAACAAGTCTTAACTTCAAGCACTGTTCTACAAACAAAATTGAAGCCTATATAGGGAACATGACCTAGACTGAATTATCTTTCAACCTCCCTAAGAAGCTTTAAATTAAAAATTGAGAGCTTGATCTTTAAACCAGCGACCATCTTTTAAAACATAAAAAAACAGCATCCTGTATATATTTTTGATGCTTATGCTGTAATGACGATGAAAGAAGAAGGTGACGATTCTGTCACAGACTATTTGTTGTGCTTGGCTCAAGTGGACTAAAGCAGGCTCTGCACTTGTCACCCAACAGCTGTTCTCTGAGTGACCCCAAAAGCATTGTGATGTTCTCTGGGATGCTAACAGCTTTAACCGGGCCCCGGACAGAGTGATCTGAAAGCCTAGATATCAATTCTCAGAAGATCCGTTTTGTTTGGCACTTGGCCTGTTCTCAAAAACACACACACACACACCGCACAATAACTGGTATAACTGGTACTGGCTTCTGCTAATTTCATCCTCTGTTCTCTGGAAAACACTAATGGAAATCTACCACATCACATTAAGCACAACCACTTTCCACACTTGCTCCATGAAAAAAAAAATCTGTACAGAGCCGTGGAGGAGTAGACACACTCTCTCCAAACTGAAACACTCTTCTCTTTATCTGTCATCAAAATTTCCCCCACTATCCTTTTGTTTAAGAGAAGTCGAAGCTCTCATCCCTGGTGAGTAATGGCGGTGTGACTGCAGCATGTTTAAAATTCAGGCAACCTGGAAACAGACTTCCAAACATTTTCCGACGTGTCTGATGCCACCCTCATGTCAACAAAAGGGTTGTGGTGGAGAGATGTGCAAACCTTTGCAAAAACCTTTTGATCTGGACCAGGGTGCTGACAAGTTACAGGAAACAAGTGCTAAAACAGAACAAAAAATTGTTCACAGACATCACACATGTCCTTCTGTGGTGGGCATGCAAATGACACGAGCACATTTCGCACAACCATGACGTCTGTGATGGTCATCACCTTTTATTGTCATTCACAGAGCCATCTAATAACAGAGTTGCGCAAACCAGGGACCAGGAAGTCGGTTGGTGATGTGATTCGCGTAGATTAAAATGTTTCTTAACAGTAAACTTCTGTTCGTTGGAAACTAACACAGAACCATCACATACCAAACAAAGATTAAGTACAAACAAATTACATGACCTTTACCACATTTTCTGTGTTATACCGCCACCTCCTGGAACTAAGTAACTTCTAATAGAACTAAAGTCAATGGGGATTTCCATGTTAACTCTCCGTGAGGCTCCATGAGAGCCGCCATTGCTGTGGAAAGATTGGTCCATAGAGGTCTATGGGAGTGGCGTAACTCTGTTATTAGATGGCTCTGGTCATTTAGACTTCATTAAGGATCACGTTCCTGTCAATAAACTGAATGATTTATTGTGCACAGTTTAGAAGATTAAAGGTGCACTGTGTAACATTTTTAGCAGTTCCCAATTCAATGCATGCCCATTCAGTTAATGTCCACCACCACCAAATTCTAAGTATGGATCGTGACTGGGAAAACTTCACTTTTCACCATTGTCTGCCATTTTGCCATTTCCAGAAATAGCCATTTTAGGTGCAAAACTTACTGCACTACTCATATTCATACTAGTAAATATTAGTTAATTATTTAGGATATATTCAAGAATAGGTCAAATTTGGCAAGCACAGCACAGACAGACAGCACAGTTCCAATGAGCAGCCTAGTTGCAATACCTACTGAAGGATGGCCACCACCCTTCACAGTGCACCTTAAAAAAACCACAATTTTCTCACTATGAACAGCTGCATGGGCTGTGTATCATACAAAAGAATAAGAAGTACACTATGACACTGTGCAAGAGTATATGATTCAAGGGATTACATAATAATATAATAAACAATCTGACAGTCTGCCAAGCCTAGCAATATGGTGGATCACTTAAAACCTATGAAATAGCAAAGGACATGCCTGTTCAAACCCCCAGGAGGAAGTGACAGTAGTTAGAATACTAGAGAAATTCAGGGTAACCACTCTGATAATGAATAAGAAGTGACACACAGACATTTAGAAATAACAAATTGCCCAGCCTGGCCAACACTGTTTACACAAGCCATGATTGGTCCACATGATTATAATATTCAACAGAAAAGCATGTCCATGCGTAAACAGCAGCCTCAGTCAACATTGCGCCATTTTTTTGTTGTTGGAAGATTGCGATTATTTCAGACCGTTAATTATGAAAATATGCTGTGGATCACAAGTGATTGACACGTTCATCCACTATGGACTGTTTTGGAAAATCCTTCATCCTACCGCTCAAAGGCTGCTAAAGATGGAATTTCACTGAAGAATTTGCTAGGTTTAGAGCTCAGTAATCAAAGTGGAGTGGTGTATTTTAATGTTTATATCCGCCTTATCCTGTTTGAGCCCCAATCTGATATGACTGTTTTTCACCAAACCACATTTTTCGCACTCTCCGCTGCGGCTTGGGTGAATGGAATTTCCATAACAAATTTAAAACGCATCTAAACGCCATTGATTATTCTAGAACCTTATGGACGATTCCATGGGCTCAGCGTGGCTCATGAAGTAGGTCATTCGAACCTCACCCTCTTCACTGCAGTGGGTGTATGTGCCAGAAGTGAAGGTCTATGCCCTATTGAAAGGGGCCTACTCGTATGGACAGGTCACCGCTGTGTGTTTTGAGTGTCTCACTCTCACTTTCTCAGCAGTCAGGTATTTATTTATTCTTCAGATTAGAGAACTGGAAACCTTCCCAAAAGCTTCCATCTGCTCCCTATTTTCTCGTGTGGATCCCACACGAAAACGACTGACAGTAAAAGACCCCAGCTTGTTTTTGGAAGCTGAGTCGTGAATCTACGGCTCAGGCTGGCAAATCCGCCTCTGTTCTACCTCTGATGGTTGCGGCGATGTTTTACTTAGGGATGGTTTCCATCGCAGTATTTTAAATTACGATGGAATTATTTTTCCTTCCCTCTAGACCTGAACATCCAAGAGAGGGTGAAACTTTACCCCAATAAGGATGTGCTCCGGAGCAAGCGGCGTGTGAGGGAACAAGTGAACAGGCGAACGATCGAACAAGCTCCCTGCAATGTGTAAATGTACAGTCACACGACCTCGCAAACAGGTCGGGTCATGTTTCCAGCATGGGTAAAAACACACACAGCCAAAGCTCCCTCCGCCTCCACCTGCATGTACACTGATGAACTCAGGTTCCCTTGCACGTACAATCCCTTGTCCTCGCCCTTTTGAAAAGCCTCCATCCCCGCATCTCGCTTTTTGAGCACCCTGAATAGGAAGAAGGGAACCTCCTGTCCTGTGCCTTCTTAACCCTTTGAGGAGTAAGAATTTCCCCCCGGTTGTTCTAGAATTTTACTCAAACATTCCACAGATCCCATAGAACCCAAAATCTCGAAGAGTGATTGTGACATCATAACGGAAAGTCAAAATTTTTCTAAAATTCTAATCACATATACGTGTTGGTATTCCTCAAAGGGTTTTTAGTTGCGGCACCATAAGGAATCAATTCAAATATCTGTCTACTTGGCATAATGGTATTGGCACAACCTTGAAAAACAAAGCACGCCCAGTCTGCAGTGATTTATTCTAAATCAAATGGCAAATTAAATCGCTTGGCATGTTGCTTGTGATTAACACAGGAGGAAAGAGGGACCTTGGCCCCTGGCTGTTTCCTGGCATGAATGGCCCCTGGTATGGGATGCCCCCCAGGTGTGGACGTGGACAGGCGACAAGGTCCCACGTGTGGCAGCACAGGTCACAGGAGCATCCCGCTTGCAGCCCTGCTGAGTCTGCCAGGGCCCACGACGGCCAGATTAGCAGTCAGCGGTAATCCGAGCCTGCTGCTCATCACAGAGCATGGCCGAGGAGGAGCCACGGCGCATAGGGAGAGAGAGAGAGAGAGAGAGAGAGAGAGAGAGAGAGAGCAGCAACGCAAAGAGGAAAGAGGGAACAAGAGAGAGGGAGGGGAAGAGAGAGAGAGGGAGAGATAGAGAGAGAGAGAGACAGAGAGAGAGAGAGAAAGAGAGAGAGAGAGAAAGAGAGCAACAAGGCAAAGAGGAAAGAGAAAAGAGAAAAGAGGGAACAAGAGAGGGGAGGAAGGGAGAGGTAGAGAGACAGAGAGAGAGAAAGAAAGAGAGGGAGTGTGAGTGTATGAGAGAAAGAGAGAGGGAGAGAGAAGGAAGGAGAGACCGTGCAAAGAGGCAAGGAGGGAGCGAGAGTGTGTGAGGGGAGAAAGAGGGAGGGAGAGGGAGCAAGACAGAGAGAGGGAGAGGAAGACAGACAGAGAGAGAGAGAGAGAGAGAGAGAGAGAGAGAGAGAGCCAAACACATATAGCTGCCACACAGAGCTGCCTTTCTCACATACACACATACACGCACACATGCACGGATGCACTTCTCACGCAGTTGGCTTCTCTGATCCTCTCAAAGCCTTCACGCCGCCTCATGAACAGGACACCCTCAATCCGGACAATCTGCCTGCCCTGACCACTGTTACACAAGGGTAAAGGTAAGTCATATAAACTTAATAGATACATGTAATTTAGACTGAAAGCCATTAGTTGGACATTTGAGCATTTAAAAGCACTGAGTCCAAGTTGTATTCATTGAGGTGTGGCAGATAGATGCGGGTGAGCGAAGTGGCGCTTCATGCTGGTTGTCTGTCAAAGCAATGTGTAGAGATCCATATCTCCTGATAGCCCTAACTGACATGTCTGTCATGTTTGAGAAAACATGCCCTCTTTAAATTAGTGCGCTTCGCTTCGGCCTGGGCGTTCTCACTTCTGTTCTGTTCTCAACATGCCTCAAGCAATCAGTGGCCTGTGCCTCCGCTAAATGCTTATGGTCCTACTCATAGGTCATAATCAAAAGAAAGAATGTGCTCTGAAGAGAAAAGTTCACAAGGAAGCAAGTAATCCTGTTGAAGAAGAAGAAGAAGGAGAAGAAGAAAAAAAAATGTATGAACAGATTGACTTTCAGGTCTCAGTTCCTGAGTGTTTCAAGCAAGTGCTGAGTGCTGAGTGCCGCGTTGTGTGATGCGTGATTGATTCCACATGGACTGTGTTCTATTCCCTTGTTTTGAATTCTGCAATTTATGTTTCAGATCTCCCCCCCCCCCCTCCTTTCCTGAGCTGAGTGGAATACCCTTTCCAGACGAGGACAAGTGGAGGGGCAGGAACGGCACTGTGTACAGAAGGGATTCCTTCGAACCAAAACAAAAAGCTTTGGCCAAGTGGAAAAACGGCGCGAGAAGTCGGCGTTGAGGGCTTGCCAGCCTGCTTGTGAAGCGCCCCCCCCCCCAAAAAAAAAACCCCACTTCCACTCTACTCCACACCCCACACCCCACACGAACCAACCTAACCTTCATTGGCCCCCTTCATTGGCCCCCAAAATCTATGAGGAAGCTACAGACACCGGTGCTCGGTGAGGATGTGAGCCAGCAGTGATTTCACAATTCTGGAAAGGTCCACGGCGTCATGAGGGAGCTCTAGGGTGGAGCACGGGTGGAGCGTCTGCGGCGACACACGATTGGGACGTGTGGAGGGGGAGCAGCGCTGCTGCTGCTGCTACACACACACACACACACACACACACACACACACACACACACACACACACGCACGCACACGCAAGCACACCCTCCCAACCAAGGAGCCCCTCACCCCAGCCTACCCCAGATGCACAGGGTGTAGTTGGCTTTTGGGTGCGAAGAAAACGGAAAGCAAGAGAGAAGGACCACTAGAGAGACTGCTGGGCGGAGGAGAGACAAGAGACAAGTGTGTGCATGTGTATGTGTGTGTGTGTGTGTGTGTGTGTGTGGAGCATGTGTGTGCGGGTGTGTGTGTGCATGGTCCATCCCATCCCGGGCCTCATGATGAGGGACTTATTGGCCCGGCCGATGTCTTGAGGTCAACCCAATACAGCGACAAAAAGATAAGGCTGGATTAGCCAAGCGAACGGTAAGGACACATCTCCTTTTGTTAGCATAAGCCGCGGCTTAGCGTGAATGCGTTAAGCACTACACCAAGGCAAGGGTTCACAAAATGTCACTGTGCTGGCGAGGGCTCAGGATCTGACAGTTGCTTGACAAGTTTTTTTTTCTCCTTCTGCTATCCACATTTCCTTGCACGCCGCATAGTTTTCACCACTCTTCTGTGCTTTGCCCCTTTGGTCTGGCATTCCTGAAATGTGTTCAGTGATCTTAGCCGGGCATATTGGTTTTAATAGAGAAACGCAACACAAGACAGATGGGTCGGCGGGACTCGCACATGGTTGTTTGACACAGGTTAGAATCTGAAGCCTCGGTTCTTGTTGATGCTACACTGATGTGGAATTGGTGTAGAAAGGTGCCTTGTTGTCCAACGAGATTAACCTAAAAAAAAAGACTGAAAAAAATGACTTAATCTCCAAAGTGCACCCATCAGTTGCCTGACACCTGCTCAGGGGTTTTAAAGCAAGTAACCAACACACAAAAACAGAGACATGAACACAGTGCTGGCTTGGTTGATGGCTTGGTGTGGTAGGAGAGGTGTACGTAGAGTGAAGTGTTGCTTCAGAGTACGTTCAGTTACCCCACCCAGGTCCGTGCCATTGGGAACTGCATGGTATCAATGTGTGTGATGAAAAGTAAACTGTGATGGGCCAGTGATCCCTGGACCCAGTGGCTGGTGTGTTTTGAACAGGGGAGGCCGGTGCGGCATAGCCATGGCTGGATTGGCCAATAAGGCATACAGGGCACTTGCCCGCTGGACTGTTGATGATTTTGGCCCCCTCAATGCAATGGTATCAGTCCTCGTGCCGTTACAGCTGACCTCTCAGAGTCAGATTTAAAAACATACATTTTGGCTGTTGTGGTTAAAATAGCTCGTAATAGATTACTAAAACTGTTGTCACAGACTTTCTCAATGGCTGGCGGACCGGTCTTGACTGAGAATGCCGGGCCTGCTTTTTCATTGCAGTCCAGCCCTGAGCACGGTGCAGTGCAGTGTGGTGCAGTGCAGTGCAGTGCAGTGCAGTGCAGTGCAGTATGCTGGGCGACCGGGCCAAGTCATCGGAGGCTAAGCCTCTCTTCACTTGAGCCCTTCAACTCCCGTAACCCTGGGATCCAATCTGGCTTACTTTTGAACACCCTGTGAAGGGCTTCCATCCATCACACAAGCAAGTGCCAGCCATGCTGAACATCTCCCCACTCTCCACTCCAGTCCGCAGGCACGGGATGGAGGGTGCTCAGCAGCCTCTCTCTCTTCCTGGTAAATGGGAAGCTCTTGAGAAGGAGGCAGATGGGAAATGGACACATCTCTCATTCTCTCTCTCCCTCTCTGTGTCTGTCTGTCTGTCTGTCTATCTCTCTCCCTCCTTCTGTCCCCCTCCCTCTCCTCTGTTTCTCTTCTTCGTGTATATACCGTCTCACTATCTGATGGGCGCATGGCAAAACAAACTATCGGAGGCAGAGGAATGTTTGCACTGATCCCTTCGACTCTGTCTCGACATATTTCAAATCGACACTCCGACGTGTGTTTTCCTTGTGTCCGTGTAGTGACATGTTGGAGGCAGCCAACCTATTCAGCCCGTTCCAGAAAGCGTTTATCAGGGCTTTTTGTGCCCCCATCATCACACAACAAAAAAGCCACAATACTTTCGCTTCCTAAGGCTGAAACCTCATATACACAAAACACTGATGCTCAACCGTGTAAACCTTAAGTGTCTTGAGTAAACCAACACTCCCTGCCCTAAGTAATTATGGCAGATGGGGGAGGCCATGCCAGCAACGCAAAAGAAACAAGGAGAGAAAAGAAATGGGAGGGCCACAAACAAATGCAAACCCTTTTCTCTGTGTGTGTGTGTGTGTGCGCATGTGTGTGTGTGTGTGTGTTTGTGTGTGTGTGTGTGTGTGTGTGTGTGTGTGTGTGTGCGCATGTGTGTGTGTGTAGCGAGAAAGAGAGAGCCAGAGAGAGAGAGAGAGCCAGAGAGAGAGAGAGAGAGCGAGATTCTATACATACAAATAGCTGCAGGTCTGTTGAAAACATACACATGCTTTCGATCGCTTTTGCTTTTTTAAAGAGGGTGGGCCGGAACCAGGCTTGGTGTATGGTAGGGTGATTGTAGAGAGGGGGGTGGGGGGGGGGGGACGACAGAGAGGGAGAGAGAGTGAAGGGACTGGTAGGGCTGTTTAAATGCCTGTGCTGACCTTGGGATGGCAGACTGCATAATGACAGTGGATTCCTCTCTCCGAGTGACGGCTAGGGATACACAAATCAGCCGTGGCCACGTGAAAACTCACTGGCTCAGGCGCGGAGGCTCAGCAAGCACCTCTCTCTCTCTCTCTCTCTCTCTCTCTCTCTCTCTCTCTCTCTCTCTCCCTCTCCCCCTCTCTCTCTCTCTCTTTCTCTCTCTCTCTCTCTCTCTCTCTCTCTCTCTCTCTCTCTCTCTCTCTCTCTCTCTCTCTCTCTCTCTCTGTTCCCTGGAAAGGTATGGGCCTGGGCCGGGCCTGGCTGCTGCGTTCCAAAAAACTGTTTCTGGGATGGTTTATAGGAACGCCAGCCCTGCTTTGCTGGTCAACACTTTCGAAGAGAAATCACCGTCAGGCCCTAAGCCAATGCGCAGGAGCCAGTCTGATGGGTAGTCTAGTGCCTTTACTATCAGGGCCGGATTAAGAAGGCCAGGGGCCCCAAGGCTACAGGCTTCTGTGGGCTACCACAGAAGGCAAATTTTGCGACAAATGTACATGGACAGTGCAAGAATAACAAGCTAAGAATGAAAGATAGCATGTCTACCAACTGTGCTCAACACAACAGATGAATTTTCTTTATTGCATCTATTCTTTCATTTTTCACTTTTGGCTAATCAGGGACCCCTTGTCAGGTTTGGGGCCCCTAGGCTGCAGCCATACAGTATCTAGCCTGTGCCTTAGTCCGGCCCTGTCTACTATTATAGTCGCTCGCAGCAGCCGTGTTGCGCAACACAATTTAGTGCATCCTCCTTATGCAGCAAAAACAGAGAGTAAAAAAAAACTCAAATGGAATCAGGAACAGGTTCAGAACATTCTGTGCATTCTGTGCAAGGATAATGCTCATTACAACTACTCATTACATTTACCTTTAAAAAATGTGCATAAATGAAATACGTAATTAACTTACGTACGTGCAAGCAAGTTGCTGCTGAATCTTTTACTTATAATGATGCATATTACATAAGTATCTAACTTACTAATGATGGAAACATACACAATACCATGGTATACACCAGTTGCACTTACATGCATACGCCATACTTGTTTGCCATGCGTATATGCATGAAAAGCCAAGCATTCTGGAGCGCATAGGTCAGGGGCGCAATGTCTGGTCAAGACAAATAGGTCAGTGTCTTCCAGACCGCATGCCAGCCACTCAGCCTCTTCTCAAAACTTGCTCCAGGCCCCACCTCTCTGTCTTTCTGACCCGCTACTGTGGAACCTGTCTGCAGGGTTGCCAGATGAGGCTGATGATTTCCAGCCCAAAAAATTCTCAAAACCCGCCTGGAAGCACGAAATCCCGCCCAATTCTATTGATTTTTATGGGCCAAAATTGGGCGTTTTTTCTCCAAAATCCATTTTTTTACCGCACACAGGCATCATAAGCAGCCCAACCGCCCAATCTGGCAACACTGCCTGTCTGTAGTGCAGAGTAGTACAATGCCTGAGTCAAGGATGCCCCTTAACAAAACTTTACCATGTTCTGCCTTGCATACTCACTTCACACGTCAGTAAGCCATTTCTCTCCACATTTGCTTTGGACGAACGTAGGGGTGTAAATAATAACCAATATGTATCGATGCATCGATCCTAAGGCCGATGATCGAATCGAATCGTATCATATCATGGGGCATTTTTAAGTATTGGAAATAATCCAATCGCTGGCCCCTGCCCAATACTCTCGCTCCGTAACGCTAGGGACACATAGCAGGCGAAACGAGCAAGACAAAGACAGGCAAAATTCCGTGTTCCATTCTGACAGCTCAACCGTCATCAGGTCCTCGCGGCGAATCAAATCGAATGAAACATTTGTGTTGTTGATTTGATTGGCCGCCGCACGCAAAATTCGCTCCTCATTTGCATAATATTAAACTTCGCCCCTTCGCTTCGCCCCTGTTCGCTTGCCTTCGCCTCCCTCATAGGAATGAATGGCTAAGTTCGCTTTGCTTGGCCAAATTTGCGTCTCTGTGTCCCTACCATAACATAATAGAAGATAATAGAATAGAAAAAAATCGAATCAAATTTAATCGTATCGCGTCGTATCATAGCGTGGGGCATTCTAAAGTATCGAAAATAATCAAATCGCTGCCTTTAGAAATCGAATCGTATCCTCATGGAGGCGGTGATTTACACCCCTACATGAAAGTGCCTTCTAAGTGTAATAATAATGTAACGTGTTGTAGTTTTAAATACCAGATCGCAGTCAGTGTCATCTTGCCTGTCTGCATGTGCTGTAGCCAGCCACTCTGCTTGGTCTGCAGCCGGCAGCACAGCCGGACCAGTTGCCACAGCATTACTGCGGTGAGCTGATTAACCCGCGCCAACCTGGGCTACATGTTAGCGAGGATCTCCTCTGTAGGCCGAGCTCCTATTAAAGCCACCAGGCTGCTTTGCCCCTACAGGTTCTCTCTCAGCATGTAAGACACTGACAAACACGCAAACACAGACCGCAAATGCGCAGGTGCAGGCCAGGCAGGGCATGAGAGGGCAGGGCAGCCACGACGGCTGGTTTGATGTGCTGACCAAAGGAGTGCACACACTAGGGCAAACCCCAACATGATTGTCAGCAGTGTTGTTAATGTGTACATGAAACCCATGGAAGTAATAAAAGTATGTGGCACAGCAGAAGCTGTATTGATTTTCATGTGTAGGGTCTATACATGCACTGTAAAGATAAGAGTGATACCCAGATCTATTTATTATTACATGGGAGTGGAAATTCCCCCAAGATAGTACAGAAAAGGGGTGTAAATCACAGTCTCCAGGACGATACGTTTCGATAGCGATTTCTTAAGGCAGCTATTCGATTATTTTCGATACTTAACAATGCCCCGCGATACGATTCAATTCGATTCGATTTTTTCTAACTACTTTTCCACTTCTTATATGTTATGGAGCTAGTGCATTGAGCAGGGACCAGCGATTAGATTATTTTCGATTCTTAAGAATGCACCACGACACGATACGATGCGATTCGATCATAGGATCGATGCCTCGATACATATCGATTAGGGGTGTAACGGTACACAAAAATCACGGTTCGGTACGTATCTCGGTTTTTGGGGTCACGGTTCGGTACATTTTCGGTACAGCATATGGGAACAAAATAGAAAACCATTTTCTTCCTCAGCACGTTGTTAATTTCACCAAAAAATTGTCAAAATACAATCGAAAAAAAGGAAATACATTCAACTTTGGGTCGGAGATTTCATCAGTGTAAGAAATAGTACTTTCTCCTCAAGGTTTCACAAAGACCAAGCCTCTACACCTGTTTTTTTCTTGCATTCTCTCTCAGGGTTCTGCACGAGCCTCTGCATGTAGTAGCAGCATAATGTAAAAACATGAACAGAGTAGCCTTTTACTCAACCTTTCGGTACTCGGTACAGCACTGTTCGATTCGGTACAGGTCTTTTCGGTACGATACGTCGGTTCGGTTCGATACCGTTACACCCCTAATATCGATTATTATTTACACCCCTAGAACAGAACAGGCTGATTCAAGCTTGATTTTATTAATAAAGTAGCATTTTGACAATATGTATGGTGCCGCACGCCAATAGAAACAAACAGGCGTCGGCTAATGACAATATCTTGTCAAAAGCTGATTTTACGTGTTGGCATATGTGTGACAACAGCGTCTTTTCCGACAGACTTTCAGGTCACGTGATTGGGGATCCTCGCCCCGTCTCCCCCCTTTGCTTTCTGCGAAGATGGAGGTGGGGGTGGGGGTTTGAATGAGGGTAGGGCTGGGAGATTAAGTCCTGCGTCCGGGGCCACACCTTCAGTCGGCCAATCACAGGTGTTATCCCACGTGAAGGCAGATAAAGTGGGGCCGCATTAGCGCTAATCCATCCCTGATCTTTGGAGTATGTTCGTTCCCACTGTTGGATCTGGCAGTGCTCCTCCACCTGAACTTAAGGGTTCCACTTCTTTTTGAACCTTCTCAGTAAAGGGAAAAACGTCTGCACACTTCAGGTCTGTGCAGAATAGCTTTACTAGAGTTGCAAGCTTTCAGTCTGTGACTTTCAGTCTGCTTTCAGTCTGCTTTCAGTCTTTTTCCTTTTTAAGTCTCCACTAAATCCGGCAGCTATTCAAGAGATGAGCAGTGACAATTCACTACTTCAATTTGAACATTCAACAAAAGAATGCATTGCACAGAGACTCTAAAGTCGATGATACACTAGGCAACTTTGTGAGTAATGCTTCTGGGCAAAGATACAATAAGTATTTAAGTTTGAACTGTTTATCACTACGCTTTTATCAGGAGAACTTGGATCAGCTGAAGACATTTTTGCTGAATCTTGAACCAGGAAATTAGGAACCTATCATATTGTTGCCCAACAAAATTGCTCAAAAAGTTGCCCTGCATCATCACCTTACGATTCGTAAGTTTCGAATTATGGCTGTGACATGTTGACAACAGTGTTCTATAGAACATTGATTGACTCAACATTCCGGTCACAGCACCATGGCAACGCACAGTATGCTCAGAAGTTACCGTGTCATAAAACAATCAAATGATGCATCCCTTCAGGAAGTGCGCTATGGGAAATATCAGACCAGCTGTTGTCTTATTTACAAAAAAAAATGCATATCGTAAAACACAGGCCCACCCTGGCTCACCCTCCATATCTCTCTGTGCCCCTCCCCCTTCATAGGAGGCTTTATGGGTAAATCCATAGTCCTGCACAGTCATGCTAGGGGTGTGGATTTGGAACTAAATTAACAAAGGATGGAAATACTGTACATTAGACTGACAAAGGTGATGGTGATGTCAGTGGTGTTGGAAGGTGTGTGTTTTGGGGGTTGAGAAAACAGTCATTTGCAGAAACAAAGAAAGACTGAATGACATAAAGAAAGAAAATGGGGCAAAAGGCAGAGAAGGGAAATGACTAAACCCTGTGTGTCAGACTTAGGGGCAAAAAAAATAACTGAGGAGGATGTCAGCACTTCCAGCCGTCAGGGGCTAGCCTACCACACCTGCTCTACTCCTGCGTTCACCACTAAAAAAACCTAGGTGCAGCCGATGGGGATGGGCAATGCATAGGAGCATGACGTGATGCGGTGTGGAGTTACCCGAAGTTATGCAACCACTACTATCAATAACCCTGAAGTAAGCGCAGCGCCGGCGGGGAGTGGGAGCAACTACTGTGGTGGGTTTTAAATGAATGGAGGGCCAACTCCATCTCACCTGGCTGGACGGAGAAGCGCAGACTGACAGGAAACAAGTGCGTCCGTCTGTCTGCCTGCTCGCCTGTCTGTCAGTCTGTCACTCTGCGTGTCAATCTCTCTGTCTGCTACCGGTCTGCCTGCCTGTCTGTCCATTTGCCTATCTGTTTGTCTGTATATCTGCCTCCTGTTGGTCTGTTTGCCTTCCTGGCTACCTGTCTGACTGGGGCAGGCATGACACTAATTTAGAGACTAATCTAGAGGATATTGGACATTTAAATCGACTGTGCACATGAATACACATACACACGAATCACATCTTAATTTTGATAACAGAGTTGCACAGATAAGGCTTTCCGGGGATCGATGGGAGGTTATGAGCATGGTCATATACAGGTACGGCAGGATTCCCGGTCATGGAAACTGAAATGGATGGCTGAGCACATATGACAGAGGAAATTGTTTTGATAAGAACTGCCTCCTCTTTACAATGCTGACGGGAGTCTAAATTCCCAATAGATGCCCCTTCTAACACACAACTAAGGATAAAGATAGCATCTTGAACTATAAAGACATTGACGGCTTGGAGATAAGGCATCCTCTCCGAAATGTCATTCATATTTGGATTGCAATTAGTCTTCATCCTTTGCAATACTGTTTTTTATTTGATGGACAATGTCATTGTTCGTCATGATCCTGTTTATGGTTATGGTTGTTTTCATTCCGCCATTTCCTCATGTTTGTAGGTGAGCAGTGAAATTGCCATTTTTATGAGCTTGGCTGATATTTAAAACAAATGTGTCTGGGGCTACAGTTCTCGTCATCAGCGCTGCCTGGTTGTTTTTAATTACTGCACCTATGATATTTTATGATCTTACGAGAAAAGATGGCACAAGAAGGATAAACTACTGTAATGTATTTTATGACTTTGTGTGTGTGTGTGTGTGTGTGTGTGTGTGTGTGTGTGTGTGTGTGTGTGTGTGTGTGTGTGTGTGTGTGTGTGTGTGTGTGTGTGCATGTCAAAACGGAAAGATGTGTAAGAGCGCTTGCTTCACACTGACACAGATCATGCACTCCAAGTGATCTGTGACAGGCCATGCGAGTGACTACCGTCTGAACAAAGGCGTGTTTCAGTGGTTACATGTAGCATGGCCGCGAGCCACAAACTCCCCACAGTAGCCTGCCATTCTTCACGCTGCCTGTGTCCTGTGGCCAATGGTTTATGTCAAAACTTTGACATATATGCTGCATGGCTCACTCTGAGCAGGCTGTTGTGACCATGATTCAACACTGTTTAACATACTAGACAGACAGACATGGGGAGAGAGAGAGAGAGAGAGAGAGAGAGAGAGAGAGAGAGAGAGAGAGAGAGAGAGAGAGAGAGAGAGAGAGAGGATCGTGAAAAGTGGAGTAGAGAGAAAGAGGATGACAGCCAGGAGTAAATAAAGAGATACATTTGTGGTTTGGACTGCGGAGTGACCCCCCCGTCCAGATGGGATGGCACTTGGGTTGTCGTGACTGTGGTCCTCATGAATAACCCCTCTGTGTGGGCCAAAACAGACAATGGTCACAGACGTGACATTGCAGGCGGTGCCCATGACCGCAAGGGGGTCTGGGGCTGTGATAATTGTGGTAAAGGCCAAGGAAGGCTTTTCACTGGCTGGGATGCTGCAAGTGCACATGCCAGTTAGCCAGTGGTGGAACTATTGCACACAGGGCCCCAGGGCAGGCAAGACATTGGTAGGGCCCCCCATATGGCCAAGGCCACAATGGGGCCCACATCACCAATACGGCAGGGCCCTGGCTGGGCCTCAGGGCAAATGCCCTGCTTACCCTCACTTTCCCTGCCAGTAGCTGAGTAGCAACAGGCTGGCCCTATTAACTTTGACATTTTAACAGCCCC
Organism: Engraulis encrasicolus; assembly: GCF_034702125.1. Taxonomy (NCBI): domain Eukaryota; kingdom Metazoa; phylum Chordata; class Actinopteri; order Clupeiformes; family Engraulidae; genus Engraulis; species Engraulis encrasicolus. The sequence goes on from NC_085872.1 coordinate 9,885,636, forward strand.
CTCGTTTTCACCTTGTCATCTTCACAGCAAGAGCCAGTGGCAACCACATCTAGCCATGGCTGAGGCATGGTGTTTTTTAAAAGGCAGTGATGGGTTTTGTGTGTGTCTGTCTGTGTATGTGTGCATACCTGTGCATACCTGTGTATGCATGTGTGCGTGCGTGCCTGTGTGCATGTGTGCGTGCGTGCGTGCGCGCGCGCGTGTGTGTGTACATGTGTACCTATGCATATGTTTGTGTGTGTGTGTGTGTGTGTGTGTGTGTGTGTGTGTGTGTGTGTGTGTGTGTGTGTGTACATGTGTACCCATGCATGTGTGTTTGTGTGTGTGTGTGTGTGTGTGTATGTAAGAGGAAGAGAGAGATAGATGAATAAAGAGAGAAAGCAAGGGAGAAAGAGAGAAATGGAAAGAGAGAGAGAGCGAAAGAGAAAAAGAGAGAAAGAGAGGAGGAGACGTCTGTTGGAATGGGCTTGCTGTGGTCTCGAATGGGAAATGGGGGGAGATGACCTTACTCACAATTCATCACCACTTGGCCTGTCTGACAGCAGATGGGAGCGATCCAACCTCAGGAGAGGCATTCATCACTGGCCCTCATTTCTGAGAACTGACAGAAGTGTCTGACCGCAATTAGTCTAAGTGTGTGTGTGCGTGTGTACGCGCGTGTGTGTGTTTGTGTGTGTTTGTGTGTGTGTTTGTGTGTGAGTGTGTGTGTGAGTGTGTGTGTGAGTGTGTGTGTGAGTGTGAGTGTGCGTGTGAGTGTGTGTGTGCGTGCATGCCTGCCTACATGCGTGCATGTGTGTCTGTGTGCATGCATGTGTGTGTGTGTGTTAATGTATGTTAATGAGCCATACCTAATAAACCTCACAATATATATGTGTATGAACAAAATTGGGTTTTTTTGCGCTATAATTGGACTGACTGGCGATAATCGCATTTCTATGCGAGGTCGGTCAGATGAAATCAGACAGTGATGTAATCATTTATAACAATTATGGCAGATCGCACCGGAGCGCAGCGTGGTCTGCCCTATGCTAGCACTGCACGGCACTGCCAGGGTTGCCAAATGAGTCTGAAGATTTCCAGCCCAAAGCAAATGCTCAAAACCCACCTGGAAGCACTAAATCGCGCCTAATTCTATTGAGTTCTATGGCCATAAATTTGCACACACAAAAAAACGCCCAAATTTTTACCTGTTCTTACACACAGACGCCATCCTAAGCAGCCCAATTGGGCGGGAAACCGCCAAATCTGGCAACAATGTGCACTGCACCACTTAAAAAAGGGCTCTTCGATATTAGACTTCATCTGTCACGATTGGAGAAGGAAAACAAGAGGGAGCCTTGGGTGACAGCATGTGTGGAAACTCCAACAAACACAAGCGCGAGGAGATAAAACAGCTGTCCTCCGCTCCATCAAGTGTGATCGCCGTATCAAGGACTCGCTATTATAAACAGTGCAATCAACAGCCACCTTTCTAGTCTAGAGCACGTGGTGGTGGTGGTGGTGCAGTACACGCGCTTGCCAACTGTCTCCCAACTGAACTGAGCTGAACCGAATCTAAGCACACACGATGGAAAGCCTTTGATAAGCCGTGATGGATATGAACGGGCGCTGGTGTTGAATGTGGCCGTCGGAGTTTTTCCTTGTTTGGTTTTGGATGCCCAAAACCACCTTCCCCACTAACACCCGCCAGGCTACACCAACCTCCCCCACCCCAACTCCCCACAAAACCCCAAACACTGTTGCTTTGGGAGAGCGACAGCGAGAGCAAGAGCAACAGCGAACTAATGTTCGCTCGCTCTCATCAAATAAGTATCCTCCTAAGAGCTGGGACATTAAGAGCAAAAGCGAATCACACGAAAGACGTGACACGCCTCATTCAGCGTCGATGTTGTCTTTGAGCATGCAGGACTGGGGGGGCCTACGGCCGGGATGCGGTCCACTGGGGCCACCTCTCGGAACCAGTCTGGCAAAGCACTTTGTGTGTGTGTGTGTGTGTGTGTGTGTGTGTGTGTGTGTGTGTGTGTGTGTGTGTGTCTGTCTGTGAGAGAGAGAGTCTGTGCATGCGAAGGAAGGGTGTGTACATATGTGTGATGGGACAGTATACATGTCTGTGTGTGTGTGTGTGTGTGTGTGTGTGTGTGGTGGGGGGGGGTGGTCCTGGTCTGGATATGTCCTTAGTCCCTACCCGTTTGCCATTTCCTGATCTGCGGAAATGTTTTGCTTGTCCTAACCCTGTTCTGGAACAAAAAACACAGAAGTAGAGAATACAGCAGAGAGTTGCGATGGGGGGACAGGCAGGGGGAGGTATGCGGCGTGCAGAGACGGGGGACGAGGGGAAAGGGATTCACCCTTTTAACTCTACAGAGAGCAAAAAGAGAATGTTCAGGGGAAAAATAACAGGAAGTTTTGTGAGGTAATTCCTCTGAGTGGTCCTCTTAGTCCACGGAGAGCATGCTGGAAGGGAGCTGAAGGGGAATGCATGCATGCACATGCACACACACACACACACACATGCACATGCACATGCACATGCACGCACACACACACACTCTCTCTCTCTCTCTCTCTCTCTCACACACACACACACACACACACAAGTATTCCCACACACGCACGTACACACACGTACACACACGTACACACACGTACACACACACACACACACACACACACACACACACACACACACACACACACACACACACACACACACACACACACACACACACACACACACACGTGTGGCCACATTTTAAGCGTTTATGTTATATCAACACAATATGCTCTTTCTTGTTGCCAAGTTACCAGTTACGACGGGAGTAGATCTTATTTTTTTCTGTGCTCGTGTTGCATGTCAGGAGTGCGGCCTGCCGGCATCTTGCCAACGGGACGCATGCGCGTGCACACGCACAGGGGCAAAGTGGCCCCTTGTGCAAGTTGGTGCGTCATGGTGATTTCTGCTCGAGAATGATTATTTTCTCTCCCTCACTGAATTAGTCGTCGCACTCGGTCAGTCTGATGTGTCATCAGGAAAAAAGGAGTTTATTTAAGGAACGTCACCGTTCAGCTCGTCAATCAGCGTTGCCTGTTGGCTTCGTCTGCTTGAAGGACGTAATGTTTGAAACGACCTCCGCTCTAGCACCGGTCACGCTCCTAGCGGAGTGAGAGAAACTGTTCGAACATGCTATGGCCAATGATTAATGTCTACTTAATACCTCTCGCCTTCATACGTTCAAAAGGAGAGGGCAGGAGACTGAATTGGAGGGAAGTGCTTTGAGCTCCAAAAGAATGGGGGTGAATGGACATGTTTTCAAACCCAGGGTGAATGGGCATAGAATTGGAAGAATACAAGCGGTGATACAATAATCACTACTACCCATGACAAAAGTGGGTAAAAAAAACCTATGCAATAAGCACAGATGTTAAACAGGTGGTCCATAGCCTTCACAGGGTCATTGATGTTGACAAAGGAAATCTGGCAAATTACACAATTGAACTCATTTCCTCACTTCCCAGTCTTGTCACTGAACAAGTATTTTTCGAGTTGCTTAGTGCCGTTCATATACAGCATAATTGAAATGTACTGTTGTACTTCATCATAGGTCAAACTTCCTTTTACCTTGAGTGTGACGAGCAGTGGTGTTTTATGTAATGATGTTTTTGGGGCCTCCGTCCTCTCTGTTCCTACACCTCAAGAGGTCATTCAGCCTTCAAAAGGTTTATGTTCAGGAACTCTGGTTTTTAGAGAGAGGAAAAAAAACACATTTCTTTTTTGAAACACTAAATACACAGAACATAGTTTCTCCTAATGCAAAGTACATGCCTATAATTTTCCCTCATATTACAAACTTGTCAAGTGACATGTCAGCGCCCACAAACACACACCTGCCTATTACAAGCCGCTAAATAAACACCGCTCGTGTTATCCAGATGTCTGAGCACAGCCAGAGAGTTCACTTCATTCGAGGTGATAAAAGGCCGCTCGCTATGTAACTTTGTGGACACCTTGTGGGCTGGGGGCCAGGTTAAAAAGAAAAAAGAAAGTGGTTGAGTGGTAGTGGCTGTACAGTTGTGCTGTGTGTTATGTGTATGTAAAGAAAACCTGCTTGTCTTTCCTGTTTTCCTGATAAGGTAAAGGTGAACCACACACTGATGAGCTTTTATTCTGAAACATCACCACAATAAAAATGAAATAAAAGGCTGGCTCATCGGTGTGCGGTTCATCGTGACCTTCTCTTGAACTATCCTACGTTTCGACCAGAGTTGTATAAAGTAGAAGTAGAAGTATTCTTACAAATGTAATTACAACACTACTGGTACGATACTACATTGTTTTAACTTTGGAATATCATACTACTAGTGCAAAGGTGCACTGTGTAGAATGTTGGTCAGAGTGGTTATTGCAACTATAATGCTCTTTGAAACTGTGCTGCCTATTGTCAGATTTGATGAATATTTCACAAATGTTCACAAAAGAATAAAATAATATTCACTAATGTTACCAACGTAGGCCTACATTGTTTTCCAGCTAAAAATGCCTATTCTTTAAATTCAAAATGGCAGACCATGGAGAGGATTCCCTTTTTCATGTATGAAAAGTGCCATAATAGTGTCATAATGAATACTTTGATGGTGGTGGTAATTATTCGTGAAAAAAGGTAGTATTTGTGCAAGAATTCTGGAAATAAAACACTAAAAATGTTACACAGTGCACCTTTAACATTATAAATGAGCTGTAACCAGAATGGCAATGACCAAGTTGTAATGTATTACTAAAGTCCCCGTGCACTGTCATATTAGTGTAGTACTATAGTAGTTAACTTCCCATGTCTATTACAGCATGCCACAGGAGGTACGGTGCACATTAAGGGGCTACGAGTATTTCTACTTCTACTTTATACAACTACTGCATTTTGACCCTTCATCCGGCTTAAATGGATGTGCGTGAGCGTGCGATCTGACTGACTGTGTTTCCTGTTCTCCTTGCAGAGTTTCAATGCTCCAATCCGTTCTAAAATGAAGTTATGGGAAGGTGCCTCCTTGGCCATCATCCTCTGCTGTGCGTGTCTGAGCATACTCCTCCTCACTAGGCCCTCCGCACCCTCCTCCGCCACGCCCACCATGCCTGCCCGCCCTCGCCATCGCCGCTCCTGGGTGGCACCCCCGCTGCCGCCCCCAGCACTCTCAAAAACACCATCATCATCGTCGTCATCGTCATCGATAGCCTTGTCATCGTCATCATCATCATCACAGACTTCACCATCATCATCAACATCATTATCATCATCTTCATCATCGTCATCATCATCCTCAACATCATCACCGCCACATTTGACAGCGTTGTCATCTTCACCTCCAGCTGCCAGGTCGGCGAGGTTGGGTGGTCTCCGGCGGCGAGGACGCTCGGTGGACGGCATGGGCTCCATCCTCTCCGAGTGTAAGTACAGTACAGCAGGCAGCTAGCCAGCCAGTGGTGTCTTATTCAGAGGGCTACTTCTGTCCTCGAGTGCCGATGGTGCCAGCGCTGATGAGGTGACACGGATGGCCGGCCCGGAGGGTCTTGACTCCTGCCGCGGCTGCTTTTGCCGTTTGTTTATGTGGCTGAGCATGAGGCCTCCTTTTTTCACACAGCCGTCAGGCAGCACCTAGCGTGTCAGCGCCCGGCCCGCACACAGCAAGCGTAGGTGGTGGGACGATGCGAGTTTGGACTCTGCGATGTGTAAATGAACTGACAGGGGAGGGTTTAAAAAAGGGATTGGGGCGGGCATTACATTTAGAATGGGCCTGTTTTGGGAAATAACAGTGTTCCGTACAAACAGGGCAGACATTGCACACTAGTTTTTCTCACAGCACAGTGCTGATGGTGATGTTCTTCCAAACAACTACAAAGGGGCAGTACACTTTGCAATTGGGGGGATTCGTTTATTTTATTTTCTTATACTAAGGGTGGCATTGGTAGGCTCATGGTGAAGTCAAGGGGGTGTTGGCAGGCTTAAGAAGTGAGGTGAAGGTGGCATTGGTTGGCAACCATTTACTTAGATAAATGGTAAAGCATTTGGGTTGGTTTGGGAGATAATCATGGAAAATTTGGACAGCTAAGAAGGCTCTTGTGGTGGGAGAAATTGCAAAGGATTTGGGTGAGCTGAGAGCACGTAGGCTATTATACTTGCCCAAATTCTTTCAGCTGTCTACTGAACTGTTCAAGTATAATCTGCAACTAGAGATGCTGGGAATGTTTAAATGCTTCCTTAACCTTATCCCACAGAAGAGAAAGAGTATGCATATCCCATCTCTCTGAGGCCAGGTGCAGGGCAAAGGCGTATCTTATAGTGGAAAGAGTAGAAGTCTTCACACTGTAGCTCTGCTTTGAAGGTTTATACAAGTCACACATTTCGACCCAGCAGGGTCTTCATGTGCTTGATGAAGACTCTGCTGGGTTGAAACGTTGTACAGTACAGTATGTCTTGAATAAACCATCAAAGTGGAGCAACAGTGTGTGGACTTACACTCTTTCCACTTTCTTATTCCAACCATGATTAACCACCTCCCTTCTTCCTGATGTCCCCATGCAGTCTTAGTTCCATACATTATCACCTTCTGACACATACACACATGCACACACGCACGCACGCACGCACATCCCTCCCCAGCCTCCCCTATCATGGCATTTAGATACCTCTTCAACAGCTTCCCTACATTAAGGCTTTCTGATACAGTAATCCAAGCTGATGAAATTCTCCCACTACACAGCGTAACTCTACCCTGCTCTTCCTTTCTCCTCTGCCCACACAGTCTTTCTTCTCTAGATTATGACTTTCTGACAGAACTGCTTACAGTACAATATATATAGATAAAATGATTCCTTTAAAAACGTTACTAATAGTATGTATGGCATCTCTTTAAAGGTGCACTGTGTAGGATGGTAGCTGGAGTAGCTAATGCAACTATGCTGCTCATTGTAACTGCGCTGTCTATTGCCAAATTTGATATTTTCATGAATATTTTCCATATGATGAACCAATATTTACTAGTATGACCAAAGTACAGCAAGTTTTGCAGCTAAAAAAGTCAATTTCTGGAAATGCAAAATGGCGGACCATGGAGAAGATTCCCCTTTTCATGAATGAAAAGTGTAATTTTCCAAGTCATAATTAATGCTTAGAATTTGGTAAAAAAAAAAGAAAAAAAAAAAGTAACATTTGTGAATGGCCAGCATGAATTCTGGAAATGAACTACTAAAAATATTACACAGTGCACCTTTAACACGTCTCCTGCAGAACGGAAATACGTTTCAGGGCTCTTTAGTGTCATCCCAGACTATTCCTTAAATGTAGTACACCGTATGGCTGAGGTTATTGGTCCATATTCTATGTTTAAAAAGTTTGAATAAAATGAAACCAATGAATCAATGAATCAATGAATCAATGAATCAATGAACCAATGAACCAATGAATGAATCAATGAATCAATCAATGAATCAATCAATCAATCAATCAATCAATCAATCTCTGCTCTCTCCGCTCTTGCCCATGCAGTCAGCTACCTGTTCCAGAGTTTCACGGAGGGCGAGCTGAAGCAGATCGTGGGCGCGCTGGTGGACCGGAAGAGCCAGCGGCGGGAGAGTGCGGAGGACTCAGCGGAGGACGATGAGGTGCAGGGCGGCACGGCCGGGTGGAGCACGGAGGACAGGCAGGGCCGCAGGACTAAACGCGCCCACAAGGGCAAGAAGGGCTGCTCGCTGCAGGAGGTGCGGCGCACCGTCACGGAGCTCGGCCTGGGCTACGAGAGTGACGAGACGGTGGTGTTCCGCTACTGCAGCGGCCGGTGCACGACGCAGCGACGCAACTACGACATCATCCTGGAGCACCTGCAGAAGGGCCGGCAGCTGGACGAGAGCAGCGTGAGCCTGGAGCGCAAGGCCCGGGCCAGGAGGGACAAAGCCCGCTACAGCCCCTGCTGCCGGCCCACGCGCTACGAGAACTCCATGTCCTTCCTGGACAACAAGAACCAGTTCTACACCATCCCATACGTCTCGGCCCGGGAGTGCGGGTGTGTGTGACAAGGAGGAGGATGAAGAGGAGGACGGGGAGGAGGTGTGTGGGGGGTTGTGTTTGTCTTTGTTTGTCACCGGGTATTGCAGATGGGAGGTGTGGGGAGAGGCATACAGGATAAACGGGGAAGATGGATTAACAGATGCCTGACACAGTGATGTGACGCACATGGCCAAGGACGAAGGGGGGCCACAGGGTCACGATCGGCCTTAAGAAAGACGTAAAGCGCTTCGTTTATGTCTCGAGTGGCTCGCCAAGGAGCTCCACTGAAAAAATGTGGACCATGCAGTGGCGGGAAACTGGAGACAACCAAAGGCCTTTCGAAGGAGACTTGCATCCCTTGCATACATTTGACATCGAAACAATACTCACATTTGATTTTCCTTTGAATGGACTGGATTTTTTTTACCAAACCAGCCAAGAGAAAATAACAGAAACAAACTGGCAAGAAATGTTGACTGCTCATTATAAATGATATTTTAATGCTGAAGTATTATGTTGTATGATTGTGGATATCTACCTCATATTTTGATGTTTCTTTTTTTCCACTTTTTTTCGATTCTGGACTGAACCTCCCTTCAAGTCAGTGACGACCCATCTGTTTCCGTGTACTTGAGCTTTCCGTGATATGAATTAGAATAGTGTTTTTGTTCACTAATAATCTCTCTCACATCTTTCAGATAAGGCTGTACAAATAGGTCTCGCATACACGGCCACATTCTAAATCTCTCCCTGCTTTAAAAGCCTTGCCAAAACAACATGTTAAGTCAGATTCAGGACCATATTTGTCTTGACAGGGTTCATTCCTCCCAAATCCCAAACATGCCTCTAACGAACCTTTTATAACACGAAAGTATATTATCCTCCTGCCAACATAGAAGTCAGTCATGGCGCCTCTGGTGCTGTTCTCACAGCTCTGTGAAAACAAACCAATTTTTAATGCACAGCCGGGTAAAACGGTCACAACGCGACATGAATTTGAAGCGGCACACTCAGGTAAAACAGGCGCAAATCAAAAGCAGATCTGAATGCAATGCAGAGGGTGAAACAGTATCCTTAATACTCTTACCATGTCCTCTCCCTCATGTCATTTAACAGGACAAGGATATTAAATACAGCAGGTAAATGTTTCTAAGGCCCATGTTTATAATAGACATATGTGAGTGACTGAATGCCTTTGGCACGCTAAAAACTACATTTAAACACAACGGCCCACACCCAAAGATATAGAGCTTGCAGTTCCTTGTTCGACAATGTGCAACACACGTCAAATTAAACCCTTAAATTACAGTTAAGTAAAGACAAGTCCACAACAAGATTGGACCAAATCCCAGACTCATAACAACAGAAAAAGGGGCTGGTGGTTTCACTAATGGGCTTAAACACAAATGAGCCAGGAGAACAGCAACCCAACCTGGTTATTCACAGCCTCACACAAGTCATGAAAATGAGATGTTTTCTCTAAGTCCACTACCACAACGGCTGTTGTTTGCCGACTTTGTTGTACAGACCATTCCACTTACGTTTAACAGATGCAAAATCTAAAGGCTCTACGTTTTACTGTAAAAAAAAAATCCTTACACCTTTTTCTCTCCAACTCAAACTATTACAACACCAACAACTCTACCTTTTGGTAATGATTTACATTGGTTTATGTTTTGTGTTAGTGACTATATTTGCATTGGGAAGTAGAGGATATGGGACATCCTCAGAGAGACTCCAGTCTCGCCCATGAGGAGTGTGAGAAAACATGACTGCCCTTACACAGCTCCAGAAAGCAGTAGCCTACAGGCCCTCAAACTCCTACCGCAATAACCCTGCTGTACTATAGACAGACTAACATAAAAGGCTTAAGTTGTCGACTCCGTCTTTGTTCATGTAAACAATGCAGCAGGACATACACACTATGTTGAGCTAAGCAACAGCACAACACCATAGATTCATTCTTTTTACTTTGGCATTTCAACAACAGCTACTACCAGCTCTGACATTGTTGGGTTGATCCGACCAACGGCAGTTATGTTGATGCAGTGCATCTTTTTTGTGAATAATCAATATTTATTGGAAAGTAATTTGGATTTGCTTATTTATTTTAGAGAATGTGGTAGTGTGAGAGAAAAACGTCTTATTTATTTTTAAAGGATGTGCCAAAATTAAGTTTGTATTAAAATCTGATAATCTTCAAAGAATGGCTGAATAAACTTAACCAGCTTATAAACGACACTGCATTTGTATTTTTCTTCACTTTGAATTTCTTCTTTTACACCTCAAATGTTAAAGGCTTTTGTCATTCTCTTTTGCTCATCCTGTCTATTTGAAGCCTACTTACATGACAAAGTATATGAAGAGTCTTTTTTGTAAAATGACGTTTCCACCATTTTCCATGCATTAGGTATTGGCAATGACTGTTCAGAAGTCCTATCTATGTGTGAATTCATACCATTTAAATATTCTGAGAACATACTTTTAAACCTATATAAAATGTATTTTGGACTGCAATGGAATGGAATGCCCAATACAAAAATGTCAATTTCCCAAAATGTTCCAAATGTACATACATCATTTTGCAATGAAGCTCTTGATGTCTAAGGTTCAAAACCCCAGAACTCAACTAAAGTATTTTCTACCATTTCCATCATTTGTATAGAAGATTTGTTAAGTGTCTTTTTGAAAAGAGACAGCACATACAATTCCGCCTTTGGCAAATCCCTGTTTTGTCAGACAGATGTTGACTTTTCTAACTGAATAGCACGTGGTCCATACTGCTACAATAACAAGTCATGCCAGAATCACTGAGCCGACTACAAATGCGTTTCAAACACAGTTAATGTGCACAGTAAAAATGTGATCTACATTCCGATAAAGAACTCTGTAGACTACTAACTGTAGAATACATCCCAAAGGTAACATGACAAGACAGCCTGACCATTGTGTTCCCCACTAAGTTCCCTTTAATGTTTGAGTCTAAAACGTTGTTTTGCAGCAGAGTTCTAATGGTTTGCTTATCTTACAGCAAGTCAATGTGTTACACAGGGCAACCATTAAGACACACAAAAGAGCCAGACCAGAACAAATAAATAACTTTTCTTCATAATTGGCTCCCAGTCAAATGTGGATAAATAAACATCCTGCATGCCAGAGCAGATGGATCTTTCTGTATTGAACATTTTCAATCTACTCCGAGAGCAGAGATTGCAACCCTCTTCCAGAGTGGCACTTCACATCGCCCTGACCCCTGGGCCTACTGCAAGTGCCACTGAGGAATTCAGCAACCCGGGAGGTCGAAATATGTAAATGGATATGCGGCAATCTCCTATTTCCGTGGTGTTATGGAGAAAACAGTAAACAACGTAGCGTAAACATTTTGGTGCGGGCAGCCCCTTTTACTGCTCCAAGCCAAACCACTCGTTAAGACAACAGCCACGCATTCGCAGATGACCAATTTAGAGGCTTTCCAAAAGTCCGTTCTTCAGTAACAATGTTCTAAACATTAATCTTTCAAATGTTTAAAAGACAAACGTCGAATGTAAATATCCAGGCTGACTCATCTAATCACCTCGTCTTTCCTGGAAAATAAAGGCAGCCGTGTTCTTGAACAGGCGGCTAAGAGTTGATGTATTACCGTCACAGTTGGTGGGATGTCTTTATAGGTAATCACAGATTACGGGGGGGCACCATGGATAATAAAGGGGCACCTGACAGGAACCTTCCTCCCCATCCTCCTTAAGGTTTCCAAATGGTCCATCTCCATGAACATGGACAGCTGTTCTATGGGAGGTCTGGTCTGAGACCAAAAAACACCCAGACAGTTTAGCTTAAGACAGTCCCTCACGCACACAAACCACTTCCGTACTATTGTATCCTGCTTGACTCAGTTCACTGAAGATGGACCAACCAAACAAACAAACAAACAACCAAAACAACACCATTAGTCAACCCACAGGGAAAATGCCCTGTAAGCCAGATAACAAGTGCATCAGTGGTTCTATGGGAGACAGACAGGGCTAGACTAGGACCAGAAAACAGCCCCAGGGCATTTTTGGCTTAGATCAGCTCCCCCCAAATTCAATGTCAATTGCAAAGGTAAAGGGTGCTGTCATACTTTTGTACTCCCCGGCCCACAGGGAAAATGCTCTCTGCGCCAGATTACCAGTCCCGTTTTCTCCATTGGTCCAGAGAGGTTTAAGTTTAGGAATAGGTTATGTTTGAAGGTTATGCATAGATAGAATATACGCCATACTGGATTCCTGGTTAGGGTCAGGATTGGAGATACTATAGATTGTTCCTGTTGGAAGTTCCTGTTTTAACCCAGGTTAAAATCAGTTAAGATCGGGTGTATAGTGTCTTTACAGATGGTGCCCTATTACGTTGGGCTTAGGTCAGGGTTGGGGAACCTATGTCTCGAGGCCCTTGAGGCCAATATAATTTTATTGTTATGCAACTTCACATGAAATATGACATGTTTTGTAAAGGAATCTTAGGCATTGCATTAGCCATACAATTTCGTTCAGGGGCCCAAGAGAAGTTGGGGTCTGGTTTAAAATTGGCTGCCTTCAATATAGGCTTAAAGTGCAGGGGGAAATCCTTGGAGGAATTTTACAGCCCTTGGAGGAATTTGAAGTGGCCCCTGGCTTAGGTAGTTAGGTAGGCGAAAGCAATTTAATGTCATTCACTTATGTAGTGGGCATGTGAACTTGTTGTGACACAGAACAGTCTTAAAGGGGTTCCTGGTAGGATTAAAAGTAGAGATGCACCGGATCCAAGATCCGGTTACGGATCCGGCAGGATAATAGGGTTTTTCACAGGATCCAGGTCCAGCAGGATCTTAAGCAGTGGATCCGGTATCCGGCAGTTACCAAAAAATCAGGATCTGGTGCATCTCTAGTTTTTACGTAGCCTAGGCTTTTCAGTCAGTCTTTCACAACCCCAATTGCTGCATGGAGTGAAAGCCCTTTGGAAGCGGCCGTTACAGGCAGTGTGGCTGTAAACAAATGAGTCTAAAAAATAGTTTGAGCCAACGTAATAAAAAGGGCCCACGTGTGCGAGTAGGCTATGTCTCTCAACCCTTTCGTAGGATCCGGTATCTGGTTCCGGATCCGGCAGGATCTTAAGCAGTTGATCCGGTATCTGGCAGCATCCTAAAAATCAGGATCCGGTGCATCTCTAATTAAAAGTTTAATTAATCACTGTCCTGAGTCAGCCAAAGGTTATGTGAATCATTAGTAAGTGAACGATGACTCTCGCGCCCACTTCCACGGTCCGCTGTCAGAAAAGCCCAAATGCAACTTTTTGACAGAGCGGTCCAAACGAGTGCCGTGGGAAACACTTTTCATACGAAAAACCGCTATATATATCGTATTCAGATTTGTATCAACTGCTGGCATTCTGTGACGAAAAACATTCTCACAGTAAGTTTATTTGAACGCCATTTTTCCATTACGGTGTAGATTTTGAGACAGGCATGCCACTGGCACCGCGCAAACGTCATCCTACCTTGTTGTGCCCCTTTAAATAAAATGTGCTGCCCGGCCTTAGCCATTTGTAAGCTTTGGCTTGATTATCATTTTCCATCCTTAGTACGAGGGACCAGGTCTAGTCGCAAACCAAATTCTGAAACTTCCACGTCAACCAACGTCTCAGTTCTATTACTGAAGCAACAAATACTGAAACATCTTATGAAATGGATTGAACTCTACCTGTTGGCCCATGTCGCCAGGCGTGTAAAACCTGGTGTGCGCAGCCTTGGGGGATGGCCTGTGTTAGGCCTCGAAGGAGCGTCACAAGCCATGTCCATTGTCCATGATTATAGGAGATGTACAGTCAAATTCTCCTATGGGCACAGTGTACATACATAGTTAGTCTACCTATACACCTTGTAACATTGTTATAACAATTCAGTCAGGCACTCTATGGAAATGTGGTGAGCAACGTCATCTCTTCAGCCAAAACTGACCCAATGCCAAAGTTATGTGCATTAGTGTCGAGCAGTGTTAATTTTGTCAGCTTTTTTTGATTTAGTCGTAGTCTTAGTCACAATGACGAAAATCAATTTTAGTCTTAGTCATATTTTAGTCATTGCCTTCCCAATTTAGTCTTAGTCTTTGTCTAAATGACGAAAATCAATTTTAGTCTTAGTCAATTTTTAGTCATTTTAGTCATTTTAGTCAACACTGTACATAATAGAACTTCTCCACACACTGCTTCTCTTTTTAACATACGTATATCATTGACTGGACAGAATAAACCTTCTCCGCGCACTGCTTCTCTTTTTAACATGTATCACACTGTGCAGAATGAAACACTGCTTCTCTTTTTCTCTATTGTATTTAACACCAGTGTTAATTTAGTCAGTTTTTTTTAATTTAGTCTTAGTCTTAGTCACAATGACGAAAATCAATTTTAGTTTTAGTCATATTTTAGTCATTGCCTTCCCAATTTAGTCTTAGTCTTAGTCTAAATGACGAAAATCAAAAAAGGGCTTTGACGAAATATTTTAGTCTTAGTCATGGCTGACGAAATTAACACTGGTGTCGCGAATGAAATGTTTTTGAGGGTCAATAGGATATGTCAATACTGGTGCTGTAATTAATATGGCCTTAAACTGTAGAAAAAGCTTGCTCACACAAATTATTGCATTTGAAGTTGCGCCTCTTTGCAGTTAAGAGATGAAAAGGTTTGACGACATCTGCAAAGCCTTTGATGAAATGGTGATAACAGGAAGCCAACAAAAAACACAAAAAGCTCTTAGGCTCTCTCATGACGGCCTAAGATGCAGCGATCTGGGCAGTGCACATACGCACTGTGACATTGCAATGCACTTTGGTTAGGAATTTCTGACCAGAATGCATTGTGATTGCCCATTAGGAAGATCATCAAAGCACCCCTACCCTCCATGCAAAACCTCCCTGCTTGACCGGCAAAGCTCTTACAGTCATGAGATATGAGACGCACCCAGCAAATAACCTGTTCAGCCACCTGCCCTCTGGAAAGACGTAGAGGAGCCTCCGGTCCAGAACCACCAGACTCACCACAACAGCTTCATCCACCAGGCCGTCAGGATACTGAAGTCCCTCCCCTCTCTCCCATCACTGACACCCGCCCACCACACAGCCAAGAAATTAGGATCCTTGCAAACCAAAACAATCAGTGAGGAAATATTTTTAAACTTTTACTTTGTTTTACCAGTAACTACACCAGCAAAAGAAGTCAGACATGTGGGTCCAGGATTTGGCCCCCCTTGTTGGTGTGCTCCAATAGCAATGGTCTCACGAAGGTAGATAGGCGCAGTACACTCACACTCACTCACTCACTCACACACACACACACACACGTATTTATAGTCTCCATCTTAGAGACATTGATCCAAGTCAACAACAAATGTGATGTGGGGATGAGACTGTTCAGTGAATACAGACAGCTTCTGTAATTGTATCTGAGACTTCTCATATGAGTTCCTGTCTGAGTTATTTGATAGTTGTAGTGGGCATGTGGACGCTGGACACAGAAAGCCTGGCACGCGCTAGGTCTTGGCAATACAGCCTATGTTTCGGTTCAATTATCATTAATACGAGGGACCATGCTAGTTTCAACACAAGTTATGAAACTTCTATCTCAATTGACCTCAATATTGAATAACGCACATACTGAAACATTTAATAATTACACACGAAATTTTACCTGTGAGCATCTGGGCAATGATCGCTAGGCGCGTAAAACGTAAAACCTGGCCTGCGCGCTGCGGCCACAGTGGACGTGCTAGGCCTCGAATGAGCGCCGCAAGCCAAGCCCATAGGAGACGGAAAGTCGAATTCTCATATGGCGCAATATTCATGCCATTCTATCTACATTTGTGACTGTGATAATTCAGTTACGCACAACTAAAATGTGGTGGCCAATATTACGTTATCATCACCATGTTGTGGTGGTAGCCTACCTATGCCATGGCCTTCCAGAAATGTAGGCTACTATTTTGTTTTAAAAAAATATATTATAGCACCTCCAAACAGGAGCAAGTTGATGTAGGATAAAATGTTCAGAGGGACCTGTAGGCTAATGCAACCTGATTGGCCTGACCTTTTGGATCTGGAAAAGTACGTTTGACAGAACTTTAAATCCCGATTCCCGCGTGAACCATGCCGCGCCATTTTATCCCCCTAGTTTGTGCAAGCGTAGTTTCACTAATGTAGGCCTACCTGTTGTCACAGAGATGACAAGGTGTATATTATGTGGGTGGAGCCAGTGTTCATTTCATGTGTAGATCCACAGGTTGCCATTGCCAAAAGAGCCAAAAAAAGAAAGATACAGCAAGAAGCGAGGCCGCATCTTCTTGCTCCTGAGGTAAGCGGGTCACGATTTGTCGGTAGTGTGAATGTTCATTCTCTGTCGCCTTTATCAAACACTTCTTTTTGATTATTAATACGTCAGACTGTCTGCAACGACAGCCTGAATGAGTCTATTAAATCTCTAAAAAGTCCTACACGAGGTTTGAGGAGGGAACGGAGTTGATTATGTCATGATGACGCTCTAACTAATGTGAACTAGACCAAACTGTGTTGATGAAAAGAATCTTAATTCTTTGCTACAACGATGGAAAGGCGCAATGACTCTCCGTCTGGTCGCTAAAGACGCAGACTAAAATCAACAGAGTAACCATGCCAACCTCCACTGTTTTACTCTCTCCTGAGCAGTGTGAGGAGGGGTCAGGTTGCCAGTTGTTTACGCGTGAGTGGTTCCCTAAGTAGCAAATGCACCACTCAAACGTCTTTGTGTAGAACTGAAGGGGGAAAATATCACCACCAGAAGTACTTTGATTTTCACCTTCCTTTAAAAAAGAATCTTTTGCTCACTGCTCTGCCTTTTCAAAGTGTAGGCCCTAGGCTACAGCGAAAGTAAACTGAGACATGGCGTCTGGTGACCTGCAGCCATCGGACATCCTGGAAGATGTGAGGAGGCAGTGCTTGAAAAGAGGAGCTGCTGGAATCAAAGGCATTGGGAGGCAAGTGAGCACATACAGTATGATGAATCCCCGAATGAATCACATACATGTTTAGTCATCTTCCATTGGAGACCCCACAGCTTGACAGCTGCTTCTTGTCTGAGGATTTCTAATTCATAAATATTTGCTTCAATGAGAGACTATTAATACATCCAAGAGCAGCTGCCCTTTAACCCGGTTGCCATTGTTCTTGTGCTTTGTAGGACATTTCGCATCATGGATGATGATGGCACAAAATCATTGGACTTTGAGGAGTTCATGAAAGGCATGGAGACCTACGGACTCATCCTTGCCAAAGAGAGTGCTGCAGATTTGTTCAGACTGTTTGACAAAGACGGGAGTGGCACAATCAATTTCGATGAGTTCCTTGAGAAGATAAGGGTACATCACATATTTAGTACTTGTAGCCTGATAAACCAGACTAAATGTGGATGTCTAATTTAGTCTGGCCTCGATGCATAATACATCCGAAGATTGTTGATGAGAACAACCTTCCCTCAAAACCCTGCCCGCTTTGATTCAAAACACATCTTTGCGTTGTAATTGGTTTGCCAGATTCATGGCATTCTGGCTTCATTGAATCATTATGCGAGGCCAGACCCACCCGTAGACAAAACATTTTGCCGTCCAGCGGGTGGCGCTGGTTCACCAGGCTATAGTACTTGTACAAGACACTGGAACTGAAACCTTATCTCCCATGACTGCAAAACAAAGTAGTTATCTGACACATTCTGATACTGAGGTTGTAAGCCTACTCTACAGAAACAAAAGCCAGTCTGCTTTTCAAGACAAATGTGTTATCAGTGAAATTACTCACAGTCAACAAACGGCTCCGTTTTAAATATTTTGTGCATAGCAATAGTCACCAAAACATTCCATTAAGATTTGAATATTTAATTGTTAAAAATTATGGTATCCCCTTGCAATGTGATGTTTTGTAATGTACCCCATCAGCCCCCAATGTCAGACACGAGAAAGCAGATCATAGGAAAGGCCTTCAATAAGCTGGACAAGACGGGGGACGGAGTGGTCACCATCGAGGACCTGAAGGGCGTGTACAACTGCCGTCAGCACCCCAAGTTCAAGAGCGGAGAGTGGAGCGAGGACGACGTGTTTCGCTCGTTCCTGGACAGCTTTGACTCCCCCAACGACAAAGACGGCAAGGTTTGGATGAATAGAATAAACAAAACTAAACCAAAAAATGCACATCATTATACCATTACACATCATTTGTCATGAGAGCTGTACAACAGATGACTAATGCCGGCAGCATCTGGTAAGAGGGGATGGAACAGAGTCAGTGCGGCCATTCCTCAAATCCCCCAACTCTCTAGCGGCATCTGAAGTGTTTCATTCATCCATAACATTGTCCACTAGATACGCATAATGAAATACATTTCTTTTCTTTTACTGACTTAACAATTCTCCTTTACACAGGTGACCAGCGAGGAGTTCATAAACTACTACAGTGGAGTGAGTGCCTCCATCGATGAAGATGAATACTTTGTCCACATGATAACAAATGCCTGGAAGCTGTAGGACAGCGTTTAACAAGTTGATGCTGAAACTGTTTTTGCCATTTTGGAGCATGTGTTCAAATGTAGTGCCCTTAGTGTGGCTCTTTGGAACTGCAGTTTATAAATAAAGTAATAATTAAATTAAATTATCAATAAGATCATGTTTTGAGGATGGAGCGTTCTCCATAATTGCTCCTGCATCTTCATAGCCAAGAGTTTACTTTTTTTTACTGAATAGCAAGTCAGCTGGGTATTTTGACATAACATTTTTCACCTTCACCAAAGGATTATACACTTCCTTTTTTGTTTTTGTAATGAGTTGTCTGTTGAGAAGAGATACATTAAACAAAATTACATTTTCACTAAACAGTGTGTGTTCCATATTTGGTACCATGTTTCAATATGTTCTGCTTATTTTGTTCTCTTCTGTATCAACACCCCCATCTGCTGGTCACTGGATGAACTACTACATTTATATAGTTCGGCTCTGCTGGCACACATGGCCATTCAGCAGTAGGGATGTCGACAGGGGGGAGAAAGGGGTCACTTGTCCCGGTCCCAGGAAGAGAGGCTGCCCAGAATTGGGCCCTAATTACATTGCATTGCATTTATTGGGTTTGGTTTGGAGCCCTTTCAGATCACTTTGTCCTGGCCTCGACCGGAGCGGTCAACGGCCCTGGTCAGCAGCATACCCAAATCACAAGCTACAGTATAGTGATCAAACAAATAAAAAACATTTCATATTGATGTCTGATTTTGAAGATTTATTCTGTAAAGCATGTAGGAAGCCTGGGATCCTAATAAAAGGTGTTATACAACATTTAAATGGTCGGCAAGGACCAAGAAACAAGGGTATGTGTTGCACTCTAACTCAGCACACGGACAATTTCAACTTGGGCTCTCAAAATAGAGTATGAAATGAAATTCTGAAAAATGTCCAACCAGCAGAGATGTTAAAAAAAGAAACAAACAAAAAAAATCAAAAGACTGGGTGGAAAATTCATGTAGGATTGGTGAAAAAATGGTTAACACATACATAGACTCCCAGAACATGGAAGACTGCATGGTTTAAAAAGTCTTAGCGAGCCAATAACAAAACAGCTTTCACTATCGATGTTAAGGAATAAACTAATGGACTTTTGTTAACAATCAGTGCATGGATGTCAATGTGCATACAAAAATAAAGAATTGCGAAAGGAAAAAAAAGAAAAATAAATTAGACTTTGAGTGACTTTCTGGGGAGGATGTGCTGGTATGGGGGTAGGGGGAGATGAAGAGGCGTATGGAATGGTGTAACCATTGACAACATGAAGGGTGCTGAGAGAGCGTGGTGTCCTCGTGCGAGGCTGTGGTGAGCAAGCGGTGGCGTTGAAAAGAATAGAAAAGGGGTCTCGTATTTAGAAACGTGCTGTGTTTCAAATGTAGAGGAGCTCCCTTGAACTCATCAATATGATGAGTATCCAAGTCCTAAGCTAAAATGGAAAAAGTCTTTTTTTCCTTGCAGTCCAACAAAAACCCTAAGACACACGATAGATAAAAAAAACAAAAGGATAATTCCAAAAAATTCCAGATGTACATTTATAAGGAGAGGGTAAGGGTGGAAAAAGGACAAAAACTGCACACAAGGGGTTAGACTTCTACTGTCAACTGCACTTGTCTGAAGGACCCATGTTGTTTACAAGATGTCCACAGAGATGCCTGCTTGGAAAAAAATAAGACAAAAATCCCTGTACAACAGCTTCCTAGAAGTCAGGTGGATGCCAGAGGTGCTATGTTCCCCCAGTGTCCTCAGTCTCCGTTCCTTCAGACGTGCCTGCAGAGATAGGAGGGAGGGAAAGGGAGAGAGAGAGAGAGAAGTGACTTTTCACTCCTTGATGCCTAAAACTCCAGCAAAAAAAAAGACCTGCTAAAAGCCCAAGCCATTTGTGGGGAAAGGTACTGCCAGCCTCTAAATACCTAAATATCTCAGCCTCTAAAGCACATAAAACATTAATTAAATTGTATTTACAAGCCAATACCCTTATCTTGCATTAAAAATGTTCACTCAGCTCTAACACATTTTAATTAAAAAAATAAAATAAAAAAATCACGAGACTAATGGTGAGTTATGCAGCTCCCAGCACTAGGATCAATGTCCTTATCTATATTTTTAATGCATCATTGCTGGGTACTATGGGAAAGGCATAGTAACACCTGAGTCAAGGAGCACTTAGTCATCCTACTGATATCTTCATAAAGTAGTGCCCCTTTTCATCCGCACAGAAAATAGTCACGTTTCATTGTATGGAACTACACTTGGCTCTTGTCACACGTGTGTATTTAAATACATGTGGAAGAGCTTGTCACCTCTAACTTCGGCCATACTGAGCTAGCTAAATGCTAAAAAAAACAGCCAACAAAACAAAATGGCATAGTGCCGTGCGGCAGACTGATTGTGGGCACACGCAACCACCAAAGAGATACACATGAGCTCGTCTCAGAACCGAAAAGAACATAGAACCGAAAAGAACATAGTTCACTATTGAAACAGGGTGGACTGCTCCTTTAACGTAACAGCATGTCTTTACTTACCACTGGTGGTTGGCGTGGCAGCGGTAGCGGTAGCAGTAGCCGCAGCGGTGGTGGTGGTGTTGGTCGCGGTGGTTGCCGTGGTGCCATTGTTGGGCTCATCGTCGCTGTCGTCCTCGTGGTGCTGCGGCATGTCGGGCACAGGGATGCAGGGGGCGGGCTCAGACTCCTGCTCCGCCCAGCTCTTCAGGGCCAGGATACGGTGGTGCAGCGCCGCTGCCAGCTGCCCCGCATCCTTAGAACTGGCCTGTGGGGCGGGACAGGAGGACAGTGAGTGGGAGTGGGAGTGCGTGTGTGTGTGACGTGTGTGTGTGTGTGTGTGTGTGTGTGTGTGTGTGTGTGTGTGTGTGTGTGTGTGTGCAGGAAAGCCGACAGAGGGGGCCAATCAGGTCAGTTGTCCCAGACCCAAGCAGAGAGAGGGGGCCCAAAACTGGGTCTTGATTACATTGTATGTATTGCAAAGAGGGCCCTTTTTAGATGACCTTGTCCTGGACCCAGCAAAAGCTGTCAGCGGCCCTGTGTGTGTGTGTGTGTGTGTGTGTGTGTGTGTGTGTGTGTGTGTGTGTGTGTGTGTGTGTGTGTGTGTGTGTGTGTGTGTGTGTGTGTGTGTGTGTTTTAGTGAGTGAGAGAGAGAGGGGCAGGGAGGGTGTCCAATACCTAGTCAAACTTAGATGTGCAAACAAGCTGAAATGTGCTTCAGATCAGCATTGTTTTTCAATCCACTGTGGAGGAATGGCCAACTTTTTTACATAACCATTCAGTTATGAGTGTTACTATTTCGGTCACAAATCCTGGCGGCTTGCTCAGTGTCAAAGTATGAGAGAGCGAGAGAGAGCGAGAGCACTGTTATTGTTGTCTGAATATTGTTGCAGCCCGGGATCTTCACGGGCCAAAGAAACTACTGTGTAACCACAGCTTTCATTTGGTGTGATGACTGACACATAACAGATCTCTAAAGTTACACACAACATGTTAACTGCAAAGAAACTGACATTCAATTTTTTTCACGTTAAGTGGAAAGAAAATTTCGACTTCAGCAAGAGATAAATTATTGGGAGGTGCTATGGCAAAGTACACTAAGCCCCATCCATATGGGTTTGCTTGCCCATGGGGACCCAGGTTCAGGTCCGATCTGACTAGGTCAATTCTAAACCCTACCAAATCTCTCTCTCCCACCAATTTCCTCACCGGTCAAACCATCCTGTCATGATAAAGCCCCAAGAAACTAGAAAAAAAACCTTTAAAAATACACTTGTTGTTAACAGTTCCACCTACCGAAATGAGGAATACTTTGAGTCCCTGGTCCTCTGTGTCCATGGCGGTGATGCGGACGCTCTTCTCGCTGGCCTTGTCCACCTGCATCTGAGGCCAGAGCTTGGTGTTGAGGATGAGGCGCAAGCTGCCCTGGGTACGCATCACTGGGGCACGCAAGTGGAGAACACAACAATACAAATTACCAGTAGTAGTAGTGGTAGTCTTCATTTGTCCTAGTATGGGCAATCGTTTTGCAGTGATGGCGCACACACACACACACACACACACACACACACACGAGGAGGGTAAAGGACAATACGGGTGTGATCAGCCAGGAAAGACAGGACTAGGCTGGACAACGGCAATGGCTAGAGGAAGGTCGAAGGTGATAAGAGTGTGCAGCTGGCGGAGGACAGCCAAGGAAAGTCAAGGGAACACTCAGGTTCACGGAAGGAAAAACAAAACAAAACCAGAGGCAGATTAAGGGCTGATTACCCGGGCAGGGCAGCACATAGGACAAGAGAGCATGTGGTAAATACCACTGGCCAGACGGCATTAGGCGGAGGAGGAGGAGGAGGAGGAGGGACCAGGGAGCAGTGGCCGTACCTAATCTTGACTGTAACGTGCCGTCTTCCGTGGACGCCATATCGTTGAGCCTCAAAAGACCCCGGCCTCGCTCGATCCACAGCTGCGCAGTCTTGTCGAACACAAACAACTTGCACTGCATCTGCAAGGGAGACAGCAGCCATCGATCGCCACAGTCAGAGATCAGCAGCCAGTATTCCACTCACTCTCCCAACCACAGACTCTATGTGGCATTCTAGAATCCTTGCTACCAAAGCTGGTGGGATGGAGCATAAATGCTTTGAGGACATTGACGGAACCAGGTTGTGTGTCTGTGTGCGTGTCTGGCTTTCTTTTTGGAATTTCAAGATGTTTTACATAGCCTCAAAGAGGCTGAGACACAAGACGTTTGTGGTAAATTCGCAAAGCTCCTTTTTGGCCACTTAGTCCAGCCTAAAAGAGAATCCGTCCTAAGCTAGTGGCAAGGGCAAGTATAGTGTGATATTATGACAACACATAAAAGGCCCTGCAATGTCTGGTAAGTGTTCGGCCACTGACAAATTCACCTTGTCTGGTATTGGTGAATAATCTCGCCTTGCCCTTGATAGATAACAATGAGCCCGTTTATATGCACATCAATAAACCGTTTATAATCAGGGTTTTGGAGTAACCGGTGTATTCAAGTGCTCATGTAAACCGACTTAACAGTTTATAATAATCGGTTTATGACAAATTACCCGTTACCCGTTCTAGAGCACACCCTAGCTACGACTATGGCATTGCTGAGTTCCTGTAACATTTCGACTCCGTGGTATCCTAACACCCACAACCATTCTATACAAAATGTGAAATTACAGGTACACAAAGTGGGAGGTGAAAGCATTCAGTGCTAACAATCCCATCGTTACCATTGTGATAACAAACCTTGGCTTTCTATAACAATCGTACACATGCATAGGCTAATTATAATTAAAGATGCACAGTAAGATATCACGTGACACTATGGTGCTTCCACCACAGGGAAATTTCTTTACCTGAACAGTTCGTATTTTTGCCATGGTAGGAATTGCTTGTCAAGGGATTTGTTTTAGCTTCTTTTGCTTTTTATGCTACTAGATATCTACCTAGCAAAGCAACATTCAGCCGGGATTATTTCATCCTGAGTAGTAGGGAGAGTATATTAAGATAATCAAAAATAATAGCATAAATATGGATTACATAAAAATCTGTACTAACATACTATTGACTATCTATTAGGTACAAAAAAGCCATCTGAGGAAATGTAGCAATTTCCCAGCGAAACAACCCATTAGCTAAAGGTCATTGTGTCCACTACAAGCAAATGTCCTCTGAAATGACTATGCCATTTTAAAACCAGAGATCACCAAGGCTGAACAGACCCCCACAATAAGAAGGTGATTTTGGAATGTTAACTCTTGTAAACAGTACATTTCAAAATACTGTATAACAAACTATTAAAACCGAATTAATAGTTTCAATAAAAATCAATAGCAAATTCAGACATTAGATTAACCCTAAATGTCCTTTGTTTTTTCCCCATTATGCTTTTAGATGGATTACACAACACTTGAGACTAAAAGGTGCCACACAAACAAAAACTGAAAATTGAAAGAAAAATGTCCACACACTCGCCAAGCTTTCGTTCAATGACCTTCCCCTAGGCAAACCCCCCAATGTTTTTTTTTCCCTTCTTGCTGACCCGATTTGCTGAAATTATTTGCACATCCGATAGATTCACCTTGCGTAGTATTTGTGGATAACAATGCCTTGCCTCGCCCTTTATGGATAAACATGACTGAAAATTGAATTGCTTTTCCCCCCTTCCTTTAAATTTTTTTTTTTTTTTTTCAATTATGTTTTGCTGACCTGTAATACGTTGCTCTCGGCCTCCTCCCCCGTCCGCACCTCCACCTTCTCCAGGATGCACCTCTTGGCCGTGGCCTTGGTGTAGGCCGCTGCAGACTCCTCCAGGGACTCCGCCGTGCTGCTGCTGGGGGCACCAGCTACAGAGACACCGGGACATCAGACACGATATTGATTGGTTCAGCAGCTCTGAGGATGTGCTCTGTAACCCCTGTGTTCTAACACCCCTCATATCGTATTTAGACAGATAAAGACAGAAGGCATGTCACACAGTACTGGAAGTAGTGTGTGTAAATAATCCCAATGTCCACACAAGGATACCCCACAAGAGGATTATTATATTGACAGACTTGGAGGAAACACAAACTGATTTCATGTACCTTACTTTCTAACTGGAATAGTGTGCATAAATGGACATGGCTTTTCGGGAGAAAATGGGAAAAGAAATTCCCTAGTGACAACTATGAACAGAACCAGGTTACTCCTGCAGACTCATTGACTGTGTCTCAAATCACGCACTTGTGCACTTCGGGCACTGTGTTTCAGTGAAAATTTTGGTTGAGCCAGTGCACTGAAAGTACCAGGATGATCCCCTAACTATGGCGGACAGTGCATGAATGATGGACACTGCAGTGCACGCACAAAACGACAGCCATCATGTTGACATCATGTGCCCATTGCCCTTTGGGATGAAGGAAATGTAAATACAAGCACCAGGCGCTGTGCATTGTAAACAGTAGCCAACCAATATTTTGACGAGCTCATGCCATGGTCTTGATATTTGGTGTCTGGGACACGTGCACTAACAATCTGTGCATGGGTTGAGACTGACATGGCTTCCAAAAGCAAGAGAAAAACAGCTGCAAAATTCTGCTCCATATCAGCTGCAATCGTCAGTCTTGCCATGTGGAGAAGCCGTTGCTTTTTGTACCAGTGAATTGCCCTGTGTAACTTCTGGGTAATATTTGAATCCTATACATGTTATTCTGAACACGTGATTATAATAGAAGAATTAATGTGTGTGTGTGTGTGTGTGTGTGTGTGTGTGTGTGTGTGTGTGTGTGTGTGTGTGTGTGTGTGTGTGTGTGTGTGTGTGTGTGTGTGTGTGTAATGTGTTCTTGAGTTTGTGAGAGATGGGACCATCACAACATGCACACATTTCTCCAAACCTTCCCCAAACCCAACCTCCTACTTTCCAAAAACGTTAAACCAGCTGTTCGCATACACACGACCAAGCAAAGGTGTGTCTGAAGACAATTGCATACCCAGTGCTTTTCAGATGAAGCACAAGCACTCACAATTGTAGCACTTTGGTTTGGGGAATTATGTTGCTTTAGCAGCTGTGGAGGCTTTAGGTGGCAAGGCTTTTCCGAGCTATATGTCCTCTCTAAAAAAATCTTCACATGTGTGCATGTATAAGATGACAACCGCAAGTGGAAAATGTTAAGGAGAATTAAGAACATGAGACATGAGGAGGTTTAACCTTTTTCAGGTGTGCCGTCTGGTGGGGACGGTTCAGAAACGGGGCCGGGGCTGTCCTTGTTGGTCTCCACACTATCGTCCACACCCTTGGGAGGACTCTGCAAACACAAGTGCACGCACGCACGCATACACGCACACACACTTTAACTGCTTGTGAACTTTCTCATTCATCTAGGTTATGTTAATCCAAGTAATTACAACCTCAAACTAGTAATCTTGTTAAAAAGTTGATCATTCTTCGACCACTTTTGCTTGGACCTAAAAGCCACCTCATTGAGTCACTTCTATGGTTTAAAACAGACATGAATAACAGTTATGGTTAACTAAAATATCCCACTCTTAAATGGCACCATTAGAGAGGGTTTGAATAGGTTTTTAACTATGCACCACCCCCCCCATCCCTTTGCAGTGAACATAGAGACTTTACAGAGCTGAACGCCGCATTTTCCACACTATGCATGTGCCGTTTGTTTAAGCACAAGAATGTAGAGTATGTTCATCTTCAGAAAAGAGAAATGGCCGGGCATGAATGTCTTGAAAAACATGCCCACTTTGCTCCTGTGAAAACATGAACTCACCAACACTCGATCAGACATATTCTGCCCAAAGACAAACTTGGCTTCTTTATCTGCACTTGCTGCTGCATTCTGAGAGCTGCCAACAAAGAGGGGACATTTTACAGTTTTAATTTAACTCACTATTTCAATCCCCATAGTAATGTATGCTTCAATTTGATTAAATGCATTGCATTGCATTGCATTGCATTACCTGGGAGTGCCTTTAAACTGCAGGAAATAATTGGTTCCACCAGACTGTGAATCTGATGAGTCTTGAGAGTCATTGGGTGGACTGCTGTTCTCTTCTACCTGAAGAGAAGCACAGCCATCAGAAAGGTTAATAACAGTCAGTCATCCAACGTACATCACAAAGGTTCCACTCAAGTCACACAGACAGACACACACACACACACACACACGAAAAGGGCAGACCTTGGCTCTTTCTCTGATGTTCTGGCCAAATACGAAACTAGACTCTGCGAGTGCGTCCTTCTTCGGGTGGCCATCGATCTTCTGGTCACTCGCCTCGCTGCTGTTCTCCTTGTCCTTGTTCTGCTGTAGTGGGGAAAGGGTCGTATAAATCAGACACTGTGTGTGTGCACTTATGAAGGGTGCTTCTACAAAGCTTCACAACTCAGGGACATGCATGACGAGGAACGGTTTGATTCAAACCTGGAAATCACTCAATTATAGCATGGCTGTTGTAAGTATTTGGTAAGCCAGAGTCTTTGGTGTATTGGCAAGCCTGATCGTAGAAGAAAGTGCTGAGCATGAGACCATCACAATTTTTGAAATAAGAATAACCTAATGACTACATTTTATTCTTGTAAATAAATCACCAAGCCTGAATACTATCAGCCCTGTATTGACAGAGCCACAAATTAGTATCCAAAAAGGGCCTGGGTTCGAGTCCCAGCGGGGCAACTTGACTCCCCTTCGCTACTTACTGCCCTCACCGGTTTGCCCACCTTGTCAACGTTGTTCTGGGTGATGTTTTGACTGTGTTCCGCCCCTTCATCTGATAGTTTCTCCACGCCGTTCGTCCCACAACTGGATTCTGCAAGGTGTTGCAAGTTCAAAAGGTCAAATGGTGTACAACAAGGTCAAAGGTTCACTGAAATCTCTGACACAGCAGGCACCTAACAGAGCTATGCTAAAGACGACAACAGGAGTCCACAACACACTTATATCATCAGAAAGGGGGTTGGAAGACACGACACTCCTTTCAAAAAAGTACAAACGGCTTTATTCCAACATCTAAACTTGTAGAATATTTGCTACATGTACATTTAGGAAGGGCAAGAAGGAGTTCAGTAAAACTGTAGTAAAAAGATGAAAATAAAGAAAAGCTTTTAAATACGGTTTCACCAAATTGCATCCAGTTCCTGTGTGCAACGCCTTCCCAAATCAGACTTTTGGAAAAACATACAGGCTACGTCTCAAATCACGCCCTTGTGTCAGTGCACTAACAGTCAGTGCACAGTGCACACAGTGCACTGAGGTCTTTAGTGCATAGTAGCGTGGAAAAATTTGAGCACTATGCACTGTGCCCTCGCTGGTAGTGATGGCTGAGCATGGCATTAGCTCGCCAAAATATGAGTTGGCTACTGTTTAAGCTTACAATGCACAGCGTCTGGTGCTTGTATTTCCATTTCCTTCACCCCAAAGGACAACAATCGCACATACAATACTTGGCATGAAAAGGTTGGTGTCCCATCAACATTACTTACAGAATTAGACTGTTGAACAAACTCTTCTACTGAACTGAATGCCACATTTCCTCCCTGTCATTGTCAACATGGCCGCCGTTTAGTGCGTCCAGTGTCCATCATTCAAGCACTACATTTTTTCCGCCATTGTTAGGGGATCATCCTGGCACTTTCAGTGCACTGGCTCAACTGAAATTTTCAGCGTGAGCGCCCTAGCCACTGAAAAACAGTGCCCGAAGTGCACAAGTGCGTGATTTGAGACATAATAGCCAGAGACACAGGCCAGGACGCCAGTTCTACTTCATCTACATTT
This sequence comes from Engraulis encrasicolus, assembly GCF_034702125.1. NCBI lineage: Eukaryota > Metazoa > Chordata > Actinopteri > Clupeiformes > Engraulidae > Engraulis > Engraulis encrasicolus. Next base: position 9,914,530 of record NC_085872.1, read on the forward strand.
TCCAGACTATATGCACATGCCAGATTGGCTGAGCTCCTCATCTGAGTCTTTGTTCAAACACCAAGTTTGTGTGCGTACATCAAGTTCCTTTCAGGGTTTTCGTACCCATTGCTTGACAAATGTAAAGAGCTTTTTTTAGCATTTCTGTGTGTGTGTGTGTGCGTGTGTGTGTGTGTGTGTGTGTGTGTGTGTGTGTGTGTGTGTGTGTGTGTGTGTGTGTGTGTTTTGTCTTCGAGCCAAGAAGACAACTCAACTGAAACAGATAAACTGTACCATGTGTGTGGAGGTACAAATGTGCAGTGTTGATGTTTACACATGTGCAAGTTGAGAAGGTATATGTTTGGGCATGAAAGAGCGAGTCAGTCAGTGAGGGCAAGAGAGAGAGCTGTGTGTGAGTAGAGAGGGAGCAACAGAAGAAGAGGTAGGAGTAGCGAAAGTGGTAGAGGGGAGGGGGAGACAGAGGGACAGACGAAGTACAGTCACTGTGTGTGTGTGTGTGTGTGTGTGTGTGTGTGTGTGTGTGTGTGTGTGTGTGTGTGTGTGTGTGTGTGGACAAGACTTACTGGTGTCTGTGAATGTCTTGGTGGGCGGTGCCTGCAGCATGGCGGGCCGTAGCACACTGCGTTGCTGCTCCTTGGGCTTCTGGCTGGGCACACCTGGAAGAGAATCTGCTGAGGGATTGGATCTGAAGCAGGGTGCCCCCCTCCCTCAAAACTCAAACTCCACAACACACACACACACTTGGAGTTCTCTACCTCCACCCCAAATACACACAAACGTTCAATCCAACACTTGGCCTGGCCCCTTCTGAAACACACACACACACACACACACACACACACACACACACACACACACACACACACACACACACACACACACACACACACACACTCCCACTTTAAGGGGCCCTTAACCCTAACCACCCACAATGTATGCCAAGCACAACAACATATTAAATCAAGCGCAATCCTCCCCTACCTCAACACTAGGGCTGTAACGATACACCCAACTCACGACTCGATTCAAATCGCGGTTCGATATGCGATTTTTTTTTTTTTTTAAACAATTTAAAAAAAAATGAATTACTTTGCTTTTTCACATTTACCAACATTGTAAATGAAATAACTGCAGTTATGTAGAATATTAAAAAGTTTAAAAATAATGTTAATGATGATGTGAAGCTTGGAAGCACCATCGCCTCATGTCACAGTCGTTTTCTGGACTGAAGAGTAACAGAAGTTTAAAAGGCTGTGTCACGATTCTGCCTTCGTGCACTGCAAGACAGGTTCGTGGCAGGCTCTGCACATCGCGATTTCTCGGTTCGATACAATATCGTTACAGCCCTAGAGAGCACGCATGAATGAATGCACACACAAAATGAGCTGTATGTTGATGGGACAAATGGCACTGTTTTTTTCCCCTTCACCCATCTTGTGACTGGCAGTGTGATGGAATACCCATCGTTGACAGAGCACCCTTACCTGCACTAGGGGCCTGTCCATGGATGAGTGTTGGAGGCTTCAAGCGAAATCCCACCGCTTTCTCCTCTGGAAAAACAGTGAGAAACGAGTTTTCATATCAGACACACAGAAAGGTGTATAAATTAGAAGTAGACATACTCTTACTGATACAATTACACTCGTACATGAGAATCAAGTTTATACACAGTTATTCCACTGTACCTAATGACATAGATCAGGAGTAAGGAACTGTTTTGATTACAGGGCCACTTCAAATTTTGAGAAGTCCTTAAACGGCCATACTATGAATGAACACAAAACAGGATTTCCCCCTGCTCTTTAGGTCTATATAGAAGGTAGTCACCTTTACAACAGTCCCCACATTCACCCTGAAAATATAACTTAAATCTATTGCGAATGTAATTTCTAAGATTTCTTTACAAAACATAGCATATTTCATGCGAAACTGCATAACATTAACATTATATTGGCGGCCCTCGACACATAGGTTCCCCACCCCTGAGGTAGATATGCTGATGTCTGATGATTAAATATTCCTAGAACTGGAAAAGTGGTGTAAAAAAAGGGACACTGAATATATAATATACACAACTGTTGAGGAAACATGGTGAGGTTTGTGTGTTTTGCAGGCATGGAAAAATTCTACACACCCTACATTCCACAGCGGCTGCAACCGTGACTTGGGGCAGGCAGAATTAAGTGAGGTACAGTGTTTCACGGTTGCCTTACCATTGCAACATTGGAATTACATTTTCTGCCCATTATTACAGCCGAATCAAAAATTTCAGCCACACGTCACGTTTGTCTCGTCTATTGCCTTGGCCGAGAGATGGTGTGCATTATATGTAAGTGTGAGCCCGCTGCCATGTTACCACACTGAGAAATGCCTCCATGTGTGCCGTCAACCACCACGTTTACACAGCCACAACCACATCAACACAAACTGAGGGTGCTGAGTGACAATAGCCAAACTCTGCCGAAACGCTAAAACAGACAACCACACCGCAGACGGTGGTCTTTCGCAGTGCTATGATGAGTATGCAGATCTTAACTACATCACACTCCTTTCCACCCTTTCACACAGGCAAACTAAGGCCATCACCCCCACATCCATCTGTCTGGATGTGGCTGGGTGAATGGAAAATGCCAGCCTGTTATGCATGCTTGACATTATGGAATAATATTGGTCAGCAATGTTGGCCAGTGGTACAGTGTAGGGCCCGTCAAGACTGATCCAGCATCTGCAATCTCACTGATGACTCAGCTGGTGACGTCCAATACCACATGTGGTGATGTGGTGCCCGTGGTAATGCAACATCAGGCTACACAACAGCAGCCACAGGGATTCCTGATATGGCCCTACACAGACTTAATCACTTAATTAACTCACGTAACTAGTCTTCGTTCCCTTAAAAAAGAAAATACAAGGCAGTCCCTGATACTTAATTTCCTTCGGGATTAATAAAAGTAGTCTACTTGTGGATACAGAAACAGCCAGCTTATAACATGTCTGTAACAAGACTTCATAAAAGAGACTTTATTCATGAGGATTATATTTCAATAAGATGACTAATTTGTGTTCTGCATGTCTTTGCAGCATAGCGCATTGAGGCACATTTTGGGACGTCATACCCCAAAACACATTTTCTTAAATCATATTCTTCAGTCTCCCAGGACAAATGTCATGATTCAGAAACCCTCGCTTTCTGCTACTGAAATAGGAATGCCAAGAACAGCAATTCAGCCTCAGGCCACATTATTCTATGTGGAAGCATGACAAAAATGTCACAAAACTACTGTCATGCCATGCCAAGCATGCATTCCGAAACAGCAACATCTGAACTTGAAGCAACTCACGACCACAAGCTCAAATGCAGCCAGCTAGACAGCAGACTCAAATGCCATACTCGCCATCAATGGCAACAAATAGTCTGCAGTTCCACCATCAACAGAATCAACTGCAGTAGCATCAGTAAAGCATTGCGCACATACGTACATGTACACGTACACACTTAACACATGGTGCAATTTCCCTTGTGAGTCACAGTCATTGTGCTGCTTTGCCTTAATCTAGCATAACCATATTAGGGAGGACAGGGGACCCACACACCTAATCTGGTCTCCACTCTGCCGTGTTATTCATCGAGGGAAAAAAACACACACACACCTCCCATGGGGTCGCTGTCTGTACTGTGGACATTCATAGAACTGGCACACCTGATTCGTGCCAAAGCTCTACGACTGGATCAGCTCAGAACATCAGTCGCACGCACGGCAAACGCGCACACACACTGTCGATAAATCAGGCTGACTAGTAGCTACCTAGCCAACGACTGACTAGCTATACCCGCTGACTAACATACCGTTATTGCACAGCAGGGATACAGAAGCAACACACCCTGCATGAGTGGAGAACAATCAGTGAACTCAGTGCTTATGGGGAGGTGCTGTGGCGAAGTATAGATACAGGTTTGCGTGCCCATGGGGACCCAGGTTTGGGTCTGGTCTGGTCTGGGTCAATTCCTAACTCCATCCCTCTCCCCCTCTATACCATCTCCTACTCTCTTCCTGTCATACTCGACTACACTATCATTTATCAAGACACAAACATTTTTTAAAAATCAGTGCTGATAAAAAAAAAAAAAATCAGTGCTTATGATGGACTGAAACACATCACACAGAACTTCTTAATATTTTGTTTACACATATGCAGTCGTGCACGTGCACACACGCACATACCTAGGCCCTTCAGAAAGGCAACACCAATGAACCAGGAAGAATATGCAGACAACCCCCACCCCACCCACATCCCCATCTCATCCTCCTCTCAGTGCTATTTTCTGCCAGCTTCCCTCTCCTCCCGTGCAGCAGAGATCAGGCCTGCCCCTCTACCCCTGGTGGACTGGCCTCCTTGTCTGCCACTTCTCCTTGTCTCAACAGGAGCCGGAAATAGACACACATGCGTCGCATACATGCATGAAGAAGCACTCCAGGCAATTTTACATCTCCTCTCCTTTATTCTGCTCCATACTCCCTCATCTCTTCACTCCCGTTCTCCCTTCCTCTTGACACTAACTTAGGCAGTCACCATGGTTACTCCAGAGCGCGCCTGACCCAGTGTGAATGCGGTACATTATTATGGTCTGTCAAAACAAGTGCAACTCTGCAGAGGGGATATTGTGTGGTGGTGGAGGTGGTGGCAGCTGTGTTGTGAAGGGCCGGCTGCCACAGACACAAAATCATGATAGCTCACTAACAAAGGATCTAGCCATGTTAATTTATATTGATACAAAATAGGAAAAGGATTAAAGGTGCAGATGGCATGTTCTACTGCACCACAGGATAACTAGGGGCTTCCAACTCAACATTGAAGTCAATAATTTACATGGCGACAAAGGGCCACAAGCGCTTTTTCCCTGCGTGGTAAACATGTGTGGGGTGTTTTAGAATGAATGTGTGTGTGTGTGTGTGTGTGTGTGTGTGTGTGTGTGTGTGTGTGTGTGTGTGTGTGTGTGTGTGTGTGTGTGTGTGTGTGTGTGTGTGTGTGTGTGTGTGTGTGTGTGTGTGTGTGTGTGGCCGGATTAAGATAGCTTGGGGCCCCTAGGCTACAGGTTGCTGACAAATAGTTACATATTTTGTGACAAATTTACATAGACCATGTCATTGTTACGAGCTAAGAATTAAGGATAGCATGTCTACCAACTGTAACCAACACGACAGATGAATTTTTCAATATTGCATCTTGTCACAATTCAGCATTTTTCACTTTCAGCCAATCACGAGCCCCCTGGCAGGTGGGGGCATCTAGGCTGCAACCATATCTAGCCTGTGCATTAATCCGGGCCTGTGTGTGTGTGTGTGTGTGTGTGTGTGTGTGTGTGTGTGTGTGTGTGTGTGTGTGTGTGTGTGTGTGTGTGTGTGTGTGTGTGTGTGTGTGTGTGTGTAATAAAAAGATTCAACACATTACCAGGCTCAGAGTCAGAGTTCCCAGTTGGAGACTGGCAGAAACTTGAGGGCATGAATACATTATTTTTTGCAACTGCAGATTGAGGAGAGAAGAGAGAGATCACAGGAAAGAAAACAGAAAGGAGATGAGAATACAGACAGAAGTGTGCAAGGGAGGAGGGGAGGGACTTACAGAGGAGAAGGGATGAAGAGGGAATTACAAAAGAGAACAGTAAATAAAAAGAAAGGTCAGAGAAAAGAAGAGATGAGGGAGAAAAACAGAAAGAATATGGTCAGGCATTTCCAATATTACAGATTTTTTTTACAAACGTGTACGTGCACGCACACACAATCATTATCCTTACTTCCAAAACACACATAAAACAGATAAACTCTGAAGGCTTTGTAACTGTAAATGCAGGACGAGAGCAGTACAAATGCCAATCAAAACATATGACTAATGCAGCAAGAAAACTCCTGATGCCATTTCAATCGGCTATATATACAAACACCACAGCCACAACGGTGTGCTTACACTGGCTGGTGAACATGCAAACAAGACACCAATCACTCAGGCTTTGCCGTCAGAGCATCTAATACTGAGTGGATACCTAAATATGAGACAATCTGCACGCCAGCAAGCAAAAAGCTTACTGCCTGTACAGACAGTAAATCTGTGTCAGACCAATGAATTCACAGTGGTAGCAGAAAATACTTCCCTTTTTTGTGATCAACATTTTCTCCCTTTTCATTGTTACATTTGACAGAACAAACAGAAATAAGCTTTCTGTTGGTACAATATGTCACACATTTTTTTATTATAACTGATAATTTGGGATAAAAAAAAATTGCATCTCGAGCAGTGCATCCGGCAGGAGGCAAAAGGAAAGTGTGAATGGATGCAAAAGTATGACGCTATTGCACCATGCGTGGGTCGATTGAGTAACACACTAGCTGCGGCTTCCCCTTTGCCAAACCACTACTGACCCAACAGGGCTGAGCTGCAACATGTGCCGTGAGGCTAGCTTGCTCCAGCTCAAACCAACCCCAAGCAAAAACAACGAAAATCAAACAAATCACTGAGAGCAAGGTCTTGGATATGTTTCGCAATCTATCCGAATTACCTCATGGGAGTTATAAATAGCCAGTATCAAATTGTGAGAACAACAAGCAACACAGCTCGTGGATGCCCGTCATGCTTTCAGAAATTAGCATAGCTTTAACCAACCTTACGAATGCATGCATTTTCACAGGCGTAACAGAGAGGCAAGATATGCAAAAGCACAACATCAACCTACACTCCACAACATAGTCCTTGCTCACCTGAGTTGGATGGTGGAAATTGTGTTAGAGATGATGTTCTCTCTCTCTTGACTGGAGGACTGTAGTCATTCTCCTCCCTTTCCGAATCTGAAACACAAACACACAAACACAAACACAAACACACACACACACACACACACACACACACACACACACACACACACACACACACACACACACACACACACACACACACACACACACACACACACACACACACACACACACACACACAGGGTTGTGGGGTATTGTACAACAAGACCTTCCTACTGAATCTTCGTCTATGTGAAAATCTTTGTACCCTTAAGTTTGCGCAAGGGGGGATGTTAATACGCAAGCTATGTATGAAAAGCTAGAGGTGATGTGCTAATGTGTTGTGCTTGATTTACTAACTGACAAAGACAAAAACTAATGCACACAAAATGATAATACTTCAGCAATGGAAAAGTAAGATTACATGCAACAAAACCAATTTAGACAAAATTGGTTTTAGTTCACAAATTTCAATCACAGCATTGAACTTGACCTTTGAAAGGTGAGGGACAACAAAGACTGACGAATGAATCCACTGGGGACACACAACAGAACTGGCTGTTTTTTTTGTCTACAATAGCAAGACTAAAATTTGAACAGGAAGATTTGAGATGTGAACAGGAGGAAAGTCTGTTGTTGAGATCAACACCTCCCTAAATGGATGTCAATACACCTCAGATAATAATGGCACAGGGTCATTACATTATAACAATTTTCCCCCATTGTCAGTGAGGGAAAAACAACACAACAACAACTTTTTGTGGTTTTCCCCATTCAACATCCCGACTGCGACTTGAACAGACCACAAGCACGAGGCAGGATGGGAGTTTCGATAAATGTAATGGACCCACAGTCTTGATGTGGCAAAGGCTTCCAAATAATACCCAGACAGCATGTGCAATTCTAAGATTGGACAGTGTTATGTACTAAGATTTGCTTGATGTTTTGGTTTGGAGACATGTGGATAAGTGGGGTAAATGGAACCGTAACATTTGTCCTCTCAGAAACACTTGTCCACTGCTAATGTGCCCTTCAGCAAGGCATCCAACCCATCTGCCCACACAGCTCTGGGTGCACACGTGCTTCCTGGACTCAAATGTGTGTACACTAATTGAAAATGTGTCTAATGCAAAAGACAGCACTAGTATTGCATTGGCTAGCTATATACACATTCACAAAGAAACAGACACTCACCCTCGCCATCTTCGGCGCTCGATCCTTCAGCCGATCGCTGGTAAAAAAAAAGATGCGTATACCAAGTGGGTTAGATACAGCACTGCTCAGGATTTAAATTCTTACAAACATGCATGCACACACACACACAGTATTCAACCATGCTGCTTCAAACTCACCTTTTGTGCTTTATCTTTTTGAAAGACAAACACAGGGGGAGCTATGGCTGGCTTATCTGCATATGACAAAAAAAGAGGGAGAGTTAAGCAAGGCACACACAATACTAGCAAAAAGAGCAAAAACCATAAAAATCTGTAATGTGCTGTAAGGGGTATGTACATCAACACAGACAAATGGACGAATATTATTGGACAGCTCTGCCTTTTGTCCTACACTTTGTGCATCTTAAAGCCATCTTCAAACGACTTGTTAAAAACAGAGTTCACTAAACCTTATGAGAGAAGGCACTACCAAGAAGGCAACCACATGAGCTCAGAGCCAGTGTGGATCTGGAAGGGAGGTTTATACATGTTCCACGCCAAGAAATACTAGCTGGGATCCATTATCAGCGCTGCTGAAATCTTTCCAAGAAGTTAGTCAAAATCTTATTAAGTCAGAAAGTGTGTTGCATACATTAGATGAAATACTGTCTATAAGCCAGTTAATTTTTTGTATATATTCAAGACCATGGCCATGCCTGAAATGTTCACGGGTAGCAGCAGATTGTCATATGCTCATCTCACCACAGCATTTGCCCATATGTTCACCAATGGATGATGACAAGCATGTCAAGTCAATGCAAAAAAAATAACTTTTTTTTCGCAAAAAGACACTCACCAACGGGTCAAAGTGGCTGGCAAGTTGGTCTTTTCTACCATCAAAACTAAAAGTTCACCAGCATTTACCCAGGTGGCCAGTGAGTGTTAATGTAGCCATGATGCTGAGCATATCAAGTCCATGCAAAACATTCTGCAGAGTAGAGTTCCAAATGTGCATGGGCATGTGCATGCGCGTGTGTGTGTGGAATACACAGGCCATAAAGGATTTGCACTTCCTGTGTGAACATGAAACTTGTGCCACCCAAATGTTGTGGAGATCTTATCTGCGGGTGACTATAAAATGAAGCAATCCAGAAAATTACAGGTCTGAGCTTGGACATATAAAGCACATGTGTAAACTGTACATGAGCAGTTTATTCAACTCACAGGCGAAGGCCACTTGGTAATAACAAGCTGGCATTTCGTTCACCAAGATCAATTTGATCCATCAATAATTAAGAAAAACTGGTCTACAACTAATCCTTGCTCCTTGAAATTATTGTTTAGTATCAGTGTCATAAGAAAGACAATATTGGCACTTCCTGGGAGGGGCAACTCCAATAAGGCCAATGATGGACAGACAAAAGGTCTGATGTAAGATCATAGAGCTATGGTGTCTCCCATGCCATCCAGGTATGGGCCTGAGGACAGAGCCATGATCAGCGTGAATACCAGTCTCTCAATCTTTAGGATAGGATAGGATAGGATAGGATAGGATAGGATAGGATAGGATAGGATAGGATAGGATGAGCCTTTATTGCCCCTTCTAGAGAGAAATTTGTTTTAGGCACAGAGAGTTTGTGAATTCACACAAACATGTTAACACAATGCAAAACAAAAATCAATTAACATGCAGGAGTGGACCCAACACAAAACATGTAAAACGTATAGCCTCTCATTCAATGAAAGCAATGAAATAACACAAACTGATGCGCTACGCTCTTGTCCAAGGAAGTATGTGACTTGAGGTGACATATCTGAGAATGTCTTGGTTAGACAGACTTGCGGGTTTGTTGATTTAAGAGTGATTAAACCATTGGCGTTTCATAAACTTCCAGATGTGATGGGATATCCTGACACGTGCCTTAACAGCCCGCATGTAACAGCGTATAAAAATGCATTGAAACAAAGACGCAGATATGAAAAATGTTGGTAGACTAGGGTCCCGCAAAGGCGCCTGCATTACCGCCAGTGGGTGGGCGTATCCGTGTTAGCAAGAAAGCTCAATTACTCGGAGGTTACAGTTAGCAGAGCACTCGACTGTGTGCGCAAATCACTTGAGCAATAAACTGTTCACAATACCAAGTTGCCGGGCACTAGCTTGACATCGCATTGACAATCTTTCGTATGGCCAGTAGTGTGAAAAAAGGATAAATTGACGCATGAAATAATCAACACAGTGCAAATAAATTAAATGCTACAGTTGTATCATGCTAGTAAACCAGCAAGTCAGTTACAATGAAGCAGCGAAGTGTTACCACGGTCTGTGAAAAAGGGAAGACTGACCATGGCATGCATCTCGTGAACAGACCTTGGGTTGACAGGTCTGCTGTAAACGTACGAACACGAGGCGTCAGTCATTCAAAGCCAACTAGTTCTACTGCGTCTGTGATAGCTCGAGACGATAAGTCGGCCTGACCAATGTATTGTGCACCCATTCCGCCAGCCCGTACACACGCTAATCTGGGATAAAGTTAGAGTCGCGGTGGGTTATTTTGAATGCTGCTGACCTAACCTGCATCTTACTGACAATGCGGATGCAGTGTGGTGCGACATGGAGTGCCATCAATGTTGTATGCGCCAGGCATCAATATTGGGCTCGCATTCGCAAATGTTAGCAGGCCAGTTGAACATCAGTTGGCAAACGACACTACAAACAGACCTTAAAACATGAAATGCCACATTCAGACAGACACTGGACGTAAATTAGTGCAAAATACTTAACAAGCGCCAACTCTGCTTTTCAAAAAAGTATTCACTGCGCGCGCATCGAAATGGGCCTAGAACTAGTTGTCTAGCATGCCCGAGGACAAGTCCATCACACTTGTGTCATGACTTGAGAAGTATTAACCTCTTGTATGAAATTCAAAAGAGAACTCCCCAAGTTCACTTTCGTTTCTATACAAGCGACATTGCCTAGAGTTATTACTCTCCACTCTACGTTCACTGTTTGGGAAATGCTGAAATTATCTGGAGTTCAAACGGTAAAAGTTTACATTAGCGAGTAAACTTGTTGGGTGGCTGAAGTGTTCAAGAAGGGTGTAGACTACCATGTTACTGGTCGAGTTTGATCTTCAACCGGCACCACAGTCAGTTACCAAACATAACATCAACTCTGCTTCATTGGTCCCCGCCTAAAATATTTAAGATGAGAATGGCTGCCACACTACAAGATAAAGCTAGCAAATATAGCATGTTTATCAGCCATACTCGGTAGTTCTGGGGAAGATGCGCGAGTTCTGCTAAAGGCATCTTAACCAGGTTAGCCTGTGTAAAAGTCGATGGCAACATAGCATCAGCTAAAGAGCTAATGCTAGCCAGGCGGTATTTTCATACTACCAGCTATCACATAATTATGTCATGCTAATTCCTGCAATGAAATCACAATTATTCGCTCGGCCATGTTTCTTGGGTATGTCTGCCTCAATAAAATAAACCATTCACTGACCAAGTTTCGAAATTATTTCTTTGTTTTGTTATATCAACGCTCACTCCCAAATGCTTACCTTCGTTTGCCAAGTCCGCCATTTTATTCTGTCGCGCACACCCACAAAGCAATGCGCCAGATATTTCTGATCCGAAACAAAGGTATTCTAGCGCGCTCTACCAGTGCGTTTGGAGGGGGCGCCACTGCCACTCCACAGAGAAAAGCAGAGTTTTAGGAGAAGACCAGAGGCACCTGTTGCAAGTAGGCCAGATGTAAACAAATGTCGCTTAAACCGTGTAATCAGTAAGAGAAGTAGCAGTGGACAACGTTGATGAAAAGCAATTGTGAGGTAAAATGTAGGCCTAATTTGCTGTAAGGCTACACTCTGTGGCACCAGTGGTTGTGTGTGTCTGGTGTGGGCCCCATTGGCTCTGCAGACAGGACAGATGGGATGATACAAACGCGAGGGATTGAACCATGATTTTTCTAATGAAGAAATAATCGAATCACCCCTATATTAACGCAGAGGCTAGATAGGGCTGCAGTCTAGGGGCCCCCGCCTGCCGGGGTGCCCTTATTGGGCACAGCCGCACAGGTGAAATATTGTGAGAGGATGCAATATTGTGAGAGGATGCAGTATAGAAAAATTGACTCCAGTTCGCAGATTGTATGTTATCCTTAATTCCTAGCTCATAATTATGACACTTTCTGTGTAAATTTGACGTAGGCCTAAATTTCCCTTCCCCAGGGGGGCACAGACATCTGTAGCCTATAGGGCCAGAGGAAATCTTAATCCGGCCCTGCTAGTAATCCCAAAATATCAGACGCACAGCAGCCATTCTTGCCTTCGAATAGCCTATCATATTATTTGCTTAGAAGGCCTAGGAAAGCAGGCCCTACTTATTATTCTTCAACAGTTTATCTTTCTACATTTCTCAATTTCACCTCTGTCAAGTACAGGGGGGTGAGGAGCCTTTTTCATTCCAAGGGGCACTTCAAATTTTATAAAGTTCTCCAAGGGCCATAATATGAACACAAACTAGGATTTCCCCTCGTACTTTAGGCGTACATTACATTACATTTACTACAGACCCCTCCTTCACTAGGTCCCCTGATATGATAAAATTTAATTGTATTGCGAATGTAATTTCTAAGATTGCTTTACAAAGCATTTCAGTGTTGTGGAACTACACAACATTAAAATTATATCGGGGGGCGGATAAGATGGCCTCGCGGTCCTTAAACACCCCCTGAGACACAGATTTGCCACCCATGGTCAGGGGGATCTCCATTCTACACCACTCTATTCATTCATACACATCATTTGAGATAGAGATGCGTCTCTAATGCCAAAACGACCACACGGTAGACACGTACAAAAGCCTCTATCCTCTTTACCTTTATGCAGGGGTTGCACAGCAGCCAGAGATCGTCCAGTTCTCTGGCATTTATCACATTCAGAGACGTATTAGAAAACAACTGTGATTTGTCATGAAAAACATTTTAGCCTAAGCTAATCTGTATTCATCCAAGTGCAGGACAGAAGGACCATGACATTTAATCAGAGTTATATACGTATTTGAACATCTTTTTGTTTCATTTCCCCCTATTTATTTATGTACTACCACACAGAAGAGACAGTTGAGAGCCATCTTTGTAAATTCTTGTATGAGTATGTTAGTTGTGTGTGTGTGTGTGTGTGTGTGTGTGTGTGTGTGTGTGTGTGTGTGTGCGTGTGTGTGTGAGAGAGAGAGAGAGAGAGAGAGCAGAGAGCAATTAATTCCAATTAATGAAAAATAGTGTAGGGGGAAAAGCATATTAAAATCCATGTACTCAGGAGCTAAGTGTGCCATCAAAATCGGATCTAAAAGAACAGATTATATCCCCCAAGAGTGCGGCGTGAGGCAAGGTTGCCCTTTAAGCCCAACTTTGTTTAATTTATATATAAATGAGCTGGCGACCATCCTAGAAATGTCAACCACCACAGGACCCACTCTGAACAACATCAACGCCAAATTCCTGTTGCTGTTTGCAGATGATCTAGTCCTTCTCTCACCAACAGCAAATGGACTCCAAATGCGGCTTGGGGTCCTCCAAAATTTCTGCCAGACCTGGGCCCTGGCAGTGAACAACAACAAAACCAAAATAATGATATTTCAGAAAGGTTCCAAATACCACGGAAGACAAAATACATTTACTTTAGGACCACAAACAATTGAACATGTCACAGACTACACATACTTAGGCCTCAGAAACAATGGAAGTTTCAATAAGGCAGTGAATGAACTGAAAGACAAGGCACACAGGGCTCTATATGCCATAAAAAGACAAGTACCCTTTGAAATTCCAATCCAAATTTGGCTCAAAATATTCTCATCGGTGATGGAACCAATAGCCTTATATGGCAGTAAAGTGTGGGGTCCACTCACAAATCAGGAATTTGATAAATGGGAAAAGCATCCAATTGAGACCCTGCATGTGGAATTCTGCAAAACCATCCTAAAAGTCCACCGACACACAACAAATAATGCATGCAGGGCAGAACTAGGCCGATACCCTCTTATTATCAACATTCAGAAAAGATCAATTAAATTCTGGAAGCACCTCAAATTAAGTGACCCACACTCTTTATGTCACAGAGCCTTGCAAAACCAAGAGCTGAGCAAAATCACCACCCCACATACCAACCAGGTCCACTGCTATCCCTTCCCACTAACACCTCCACACTCTACAGGCCTGCAAGACCAGATCCAAATTACACAACATACTCCACTAAACCAAATTTTCTTATACTTGAAAAATAACTATTATCAATATTGGCAATTGAAAACCAAAACACAAAGCAAGATGCAATGCTATCTGTCCCTAAACAGAGAGTATGCACTTGCAAACTATCTAACTCAAATCAAAGACCCTATCTTGAGAAAAATATTGACGAAATACAGACTCAGTGAACACCGCCTGGCCATTGAAACCGGCCGACATAAAAAAGACTGGCTCCCCAGAGAAGAACGTTTTTGCAGACAATGCACTGACAATATTGTTGAAACCGAGCTTAGCTTCCTAACCGAATGCAACAAATTTAAAAATATCCGTGAAATGTTCTTCCAAAAATTCGAGCAGAAACACCCAAATTTCACTTCCCTCCCAACCCAGAACAAACTCCCATTTATCATGGGTGAACAAGAACTGAGTTGTTTCTTGTCAGCCCAATACATTTTCACATGCCACCAGCAGAGGGACAATGAGTGATATACCTACATAGTGTATATTATGTGTATTCTTTAAATACCTTATGCTTATGCTTATGCTTATGCACACGGAAACACACACAAACACACACGAACAAACTGAGACACGCGTGCACACACACAGACTCTACATGCACACACACACACACACACACACACACACACACACACACACACACACACACACACACACACACACACACACACACACACACACACACAGACACGAACACACACACACACACACATGAACACACACACACACACACACACGGTATAATTTTATTATGTCTTACTGTTCCTCTTATTGTTGTCTTATATATATTATGTACCATGCTTTGGCAATACAAAGTTTCTTTTGTCATGCCAATGAAGCACTTTTGAATTTGAATTTGAGAGAGAGAGAGAGAGAGAGAGAGAGAGAGAGAGAGAGAGAGAGAGAGAGAGAGAGAGAGAGAGAGAGAGAGAGAGATTATTGTCAATGTCTTATTTAAATGTTTTAGTTAAACTGCACATTGGAGACTGGTCAAACGCAATTTCAAAGTTCTGTGCTAACCCTGTCACATGTCATTGCTAATTGTGCCAACACAAGAAGACATGTAAACAAATAAAAATGAATAATACACATAGGCTACCCATCTGTCTATCTTTCCCCAATAAAAATCGGGACATATGGCCCTCTTCGTTTTTATTGACCCTGTGTGTCCCACAAGTGGATAAAGTGATACTGTCCCATTTTTGGAAATAGGCTCATATTACACCTCCCCTTGAGTTAAATAATTGTGTTATACCTTTCTGTTGTATTTCCAAACGTTCCCCTAGTATGGCAGTGGAATGGCATGGCATTTTACCTCCATACTAGCAATTAACATTGAGTCCTATGAGACCAGCTGGTGGCTAACTGCTCTCATAGGACTCAATGTTAACTGCTAGCTTGGAGGTAAAAATTGCACTGCCGTAACTGGAGAACGGCAGGAAGTACAAGAGAACGGTAAAACTCAATTATTTAACTAAAGGAGAGGTGTAATATGAGCTTATTTCCAAAAATGGGACGGTATCACTTTAAGAGTGGAACTTGTCGAATAAGGCCAGGATGTTGCCAGGAGTTTACTAGGCTACTCTCCAGTCTCCGCGCATGAGATGTCCATCTGCAGGGAGTGATAAACAGCAGCACTTCAGCTGAGGCATTGGCGTGTGTGTGTGTGTGTGTGTGTGTGTGTGTGTGTGTGTGTGTGTGTGTGTGTGTGTGTGTGTGTGTGTGTGTGTGTGTGTGTGTGTGTGTGTGTGTGTGTGTGTGTGTGTGTGTTCTGCTTGGGGCAAGTATTCTAATAAATGACCGGATGGCCTTGGGGCAAGCATACTATTTAGCCTACTATTACTGATAATAATGGCCATTTAGCTTTGGATGTGATGTAGGCCTATTTCTAGATGGTTATTGGACAGTTTATGTTAGCTAGCTACCACTAGGCGGAGTTGTTTGCCAGACATCAGTTACAGCCAATTTGCTGATTTTGGCCTAATTGTGCGAATGCACAAAATGCACCTGCCAAAGTAAAAGATAATCAATATGAAATAGAAAAGCCTAACTTTTGTTTCAAAAAATGAATGAGCCTGTTTCACATGCTAATAATGATATATTATGTGACATGTCAGCCTAGACATTATAAAATAAATCTTAACACCTGCTTCCAATATGTTACCATTTCTATTTCCTCAAATCCGAGATATATGCCACTGGCCAATCATAGTGTGACCTTCGCTGAAGATACACCTTCAATGTTGTATTAAGGATTCATTTCATGATTAACAAGTCAGAGCATTCCCCTGTCCTGGGCAAATGGCTGCATCCCTCCTGTTTAATCAGATATTTTTTCCCCCTTTGTCTCTGCCCTACAGCCTTGACATTGAGAAGGTGGGTGTGCAGAAAGTGTGGAAGCCCATGTTCCTTGAGGCCAGGCTACCTCTCAGATCTGAAACAAAAGCCTGAAGAAGAGCACCTTAAGAGCAACTTCATTGAAAAAGGGGGTATATTTCACAACGTCTGAGATGCATGACACAGCCCTCAAGGCAAAACTCCAGGTAACCACATGTCCCACTCAGCCAGGCTTTAAACACATCCATCACTGCTACAGGAGATAAGAGACTCCTCAAGAATGCTATAATAACAATGGTAATTCACCTCGGGGCTCTTAAACCTTTGCCTGAAAGAAGTGAGGATGAGACCCATTAAGATAAGCAACACAATCTTGTTGTGGAAGAGTCGGAGCGGAGGGGGTCGTCAAGCACTGTGGTCTCGGTTGGGAGTGCCGTGCCGCAGCTCGACCCAAAACACAGAGTAACAGGATATCGTAATGGCAGTAAAGCAGATGGCACATGTTCACAAATCCAAAAAGTCAAAGAATGCACGCACATCAGTAGCACAGGTGCTGGACCAAACAGAAGATAACTGAAAGGAAAAGATTCAAGTCTGCAACTTTGTTCGATGCTGCTGAACAAAGTTGAATGGCACTGCACAGATTTTCAACACCGTTGTGGGGAAGAATGCTGTATTGTGTTAATTACAGTGTTCTCAGAATTAGTGACAAAGTCCTGAATGACTGTGAATGGGAATAGACTTAATTAATGACATGCAGTTCTAGTAGGAGTGTACTGCACTGACAAATAACATAATAATGGCAGCATGAAAACAGGCTGCATCGTGGAGCCAATCACATTCAAGCCTGGCTGAGTAATTTACTTTGAATGACAACATGATGCTGATACTTAACCTTCAGCTCATTAACAACCTTGTGAATCCTTTTGCTATTTTGCAATTTATCACCTCAAAACCATGAACCGTGGCGCCTTCTGGAGTGCCTTGCCTAATTGATTCCGGGTTACTTTTTGCCAGTGATTCTGCGGCTTCTTGGCCATGGCCATGGACCATGACCTAAATTTGTCAAAAGTGGATGACTTATAGGTTTATGGTTATGGAGGCACGTTGACCTCTAGATTTGGACAAGGAATAATGGGGGGAAAACACAATAGAAGTTATGTTTATTGTGTTCATTTCATGATCAGTCAGTCACAATGAGATGCATTGTTTGTTGAACTTATATGTTGGATTTGTCCACATTTAAATAATCCAAATGCAATTATAGAGTCACAACTAGGCCATTTGACGCGTGCACATTTCAGAGATGGGATTCAGTAGTAGTATTTACTACAATGTGCTTGCAGTCTTTTTTTACCTTAACCTGTGAAACCAAAATATTTAATTCATTAGTTAAGAGTTTTAATACTTCTATGACAATAATTCATCCAGCCTTGACTTGCACTGCTGTAACGTGCTGGCATGCTGGCTGAGTATTCCCGGCATGATTTGTCCTGAAAAAGTCTAACCTCTCCTCATTTGTTATTTTAGTTACAGATATACCTCACTTAGTGTATGTGGCAATGAGTGATGTGCCACTAATGCTGCATTTGGTGTCCTTTTATTTGGTGTCATCGCACATCACTGATGGGGTGTGAATGTGGGGTGAAAATGGGAAAGATTCTTGGCAGCCAGCAATGTTTTTGTACAAGGATGGCTGTCCGTGATGCTCTAAAAAATCATCAACATCATGTTGACTTAACAGACACTTAATTTTGTTGTTTTGTCCCTGAAATGTATGCTAAAATCCCCTCAACTGTGAAGCACAGAAAGATGGCACTGACCTGTGTTGCTGAACTGGTGGTTCAAAAAATAAGGGAAAAAAATGTGTGTTTGTGTCTGAACTGAAAGGTGAACTGAAGCACACACCACTACCAGGAAAGACACATCCCTTGCCGATAAAATGCCTCTGTTTATGAGCAAAAATGCAGAGGCTTGTTTTGAAGGGCTTGGTCAAAAGATATATTGATTGTGTATATTGGCAAACATTCAGACACTTCCCACAATGGCTTTCAACAGATTTATGGAGGTAATTTTTCTTGTCAACATAACTGAAAAAATATACTAAAAGTGAAAAGACCATTTTGAGGGATAAAGTAATGTTTTCTTTATTCTTGTTTCGCTCAAAAATCAAATGCCGGTGATCGAGGCATTTCACTGTTTCAAACAAAACGAAAGTTTAAAGCTGTCAATCATAGAGCCGTTTCTTTGACTTGTAAGAACACAGATATTACACAGCAAGCCAGATCCATTAATCATATTAGTCAGTCTGTCTGAACTCATTTTGCTTAGTCGTGGCAGGTTAGTGTGCTCAATGTGACCTTAGCTGTGTGAAACAACCGAGATAAAAACGAAACAGCAAATGACAAGGAAATAAAAGTGGCACTGAGCCGGTTATATATTTCACCACACTCCACTGAATGCTGGAGACAGGGAAGCAAAAGTGAGATCACGTCTTGAGAGAATAACACTATTGAGTGTCAGCCTTATGCTTATGATATACTGCTTTCTGCAGTGGAGCAGAGACCATTGGAATCTGTAAATAGGAACACGAGACAGACAGAGCGTGGGCTATTTAGCACAGTGCTGAAAGATGACAGTGTCATCACGGTATCATGAAATCTGATGCAAAAAAAAAAAAAAAACCTAAGTCTGACGATCTCAATTTCTGTAAAATAGGTTGTAGCATTCACATTGGCTTCTTGTTGGTAGTATTTCTGCCATCCCGTCACAAACATTTTGTGTGTCCACAACAGATATCCTAGTAGCCTACCTTTTGTGTTTCTTTGCCATCAGCCTGATTAGTCCCAACAGCTAAATGATGACAAACAGTTACATTTTGATTCCAGCAATCTATTGTCACTGAGGTCGTTTATCAGAGCAGCACAATTAATCTGATCACTTATCAGATCCTGGCTTCAAATAAGGTTATGGATTGACACACGCATGCACGCACACACACACGCACGCACATACGCACATACACACATTAACACAGCCTTCAAGCAAAGACAATTTCCTGTCATGGCGACACACTAGATAAAAAAGATGATTTGAATTTGAATTGCATATCAGTCTCTCATCAAAGGATATAATGACAGTAAATAAATCATGGATAGATAAGGCATCCTGCGTGATATTATGCTTACTGTTAAATATCGAGTGTATTGCCGTGGACTTTCACATGCAAAAAGATTTCTAGACCTTTGTTCAAATCTGCCCATTTTTGTTGTTGTTGAGACATAACTATTGGTAAACTAAGATGAAATGAAAATTCAGTAAATATGTCTGTGTGAATCTACTTTATACTTTTTCTGCTTTCTATTTTCATTGAACCATGATGCACAACATTGGCCTCTTTAAATTAATGTAGCATTAACTTAATGCAGACTGAGTTTTGTGACAAGCGTATAGTCAGACATGAGTGGAGAGTTGGGGTTCATATTCTGTCAAGTTTGAACAGCTGTGTTTGTTGGGTTAGGTTTCAGCATAACAAAACATTGTTTATAGCTATCCACTTTCCCACTGTCACCTCATGCCTTGCAGCATGCAATTAACTATTTCAGAAAACGATTCTGCACAAAATACATGGCATTGCAGTTAACATATGTACATTGCATTTAAAGCAATTAAAAAACAATGTAGGCCTATGACAATGCAAGACCATGTAAGCTGTGGTTCAAACACAAGACATTTGGCCACAATCCATGTGGTTGTATATGACACCAAAGAGCCACTGGCCACCTTTATGGCTGTGCAGATGGCGACAGGTCCGCTCCTTAATGCTGTTGTAGGTGAATGAAAAATGAAAGCTGTTACGCATCAAAGAGCAGTGGCGGCAACTCACAACTGATCAGTCCTATCCCTTATCAAACCTTTATGGACTTTTATGGGCAAGGTCATAGAAAGAAAAAGAACTAAAGCATTGTTCTCACACTCTCTTTTTTTATTTTGACACACATCCTTTGTCTTTGCAACCAACCCCGGATGAGCCATATCTCTGATCTTGTACAGAAACGAAAAAAAATCCAAAGAAAATGCTGAAAGTGGGGTGACCCCAAAGTCTTACAGGTTTCCCCTAAGTGATTCTCAAACTGTGGGCCGGGGGCCACTGCAGGGCCACAAAGGTGTTCCAAGTGGGCCCTGAAATCATTGTCTACAAATCTAAATAATATTTGTTGCTGTGTTGCTGTTGACTATTCATTTGAGTTGTATTGTTTATTGGTCCAGAGGTGGGCACCGAACATTTGTCAACATCTCAAGTGGGCCCCAAGTTGGAATATGTTGGGATCCCCTACACTATGAGCTTCCCTGCATATTCAGGTAAGGAGGCGGTACCAAGAAGGTGTCTTCAGGAATTGTGCCAAGAGGAGAGCTTATAAAGTGAGAGTGCATACCCTGCAGGCTGTCTTTACAGCAGTTATCACAGAGACAGACCAGCAAAAAGCACTTGAACCACCTTCTCAGAGGTAAGACTTGCGGAGCATGGTACACAGACTACAGGTACTTGATTATTGGATAAGGGGTGGTGGGGGTGATAACTTGTAAAATGCACAAATCCTGTAATTTCCTCCTCCAACAGGATTATAGCCAGCAAGCATTGACTGTGTTTGTATTATTGTCGCTTTAGCTTTACATGGGTAGCATGGAGGTTGAGTGTTAAAAATTACAACATAATGTTGCATGGGCGATTTATGTATAGCCTATATCCCTTTTAAGATGTGTTGTCAATTAATGCTGTTTAATCATTTCAATTTACAAAGTCTCAACACAGCAAATGAGAGAGATTATGGAGCTGTAAGAAAGATCATGACCTTTTTTTGTTCTCTGGGACTCCTCTCTGGGATCACATGCTTACATTCATTTCCCTCCACAACACTGTGATCTTGGATTAGAGGAGAGAAGAGCAGTCTCTCCCACTCCGAGTGCTTCTCATTACAGTTGTAACATTTTAAGGCACCAGTTCAAGGTCCAATGTAATGGCCATTTCAGACAGGCTGGATAGAAAGCACACTGGACCTTACTTACATTGTTACTGAATTGATGTTCAATTGACGAGAACGGAAAGATCAAACAAGTCTCTCTTGCTGCGCCACCACCAACCTTCCTTCACATCTCTCTCTCTCTCTCTCTCTCTCTCTCTCTCTCTCTCTCTCTCTCTCTCTCTCTCTCTCTCGCTCTCTCTCTCTCTCTCTCTCTCTCTCTCTCTCTCTCTCTCTCTCTCTCTCTCTCTCTTTTCTCCTTTCAGCAGATTTTACCAGGACGATCTCACTTCAGTTGTGAATCTGACTCAGCCATGAAGTTCATCACACTTATCTTTCTCATCGTCATCACATGTTTGTGCATGACCTTCTCACAGGGTAAGAAACAACTATATTTTTGAAAATGTGTTTGTGATACACAGGGTGGGCACCAGAAAATTACAGAGCTGTTTAAGTGAATGCTGATTGCTTAAATGAGAGGATTGCTTTGATGTGTTGCTTTTAGCTTCACCTTATTTCTGTATTCTACCCAATTCAGTGTTGTGGTGGAAAATTGTTCTTTAACTTCTCTCTTATCATAGTAAGTGCCTATTCATGCAACTATCGGTGTATGCTTGAGCGTGGGTGTTCCACTGTTTGCCTTTGATAGCCTTTATGTAGACCTATGATGATTAACCTGTAACAACTGGACAGAAGTGGGGCAAGCAATAAGATAGTTACACAGGTGTGGCTATTTTTAAATGCAAACATTTTTTTGTACATTTACGTGTAAGCACGACATGTGGATAAAAATAAAAACACCATTGTGACAGGTGCATTTTAGCCACCCAAATGAGATATTTTTAAAACCGGAAATTCTAAAACTGAGTTTACTTGTAGGCCTAAATGAGAGGCCAAAACCAATGCATTTTCAAAAATATCCACATACATGTAAACAGCTTCTCAATTTGATGCCCAAAGCAGTCCAGTTCCTTCAAAAGACTACGAGGTCACCTGTGGAAAATTAGATATGTAGATGTAAATGAATTACTGGTGTATTGGTGGGAAATCTGTCCATGTATGCTAACAATCAGGGCTCTAAATTAACACCTGCCAACTGGCCAAATGCTGGTGAAATTTCAGTTTGGCTGTAAGAAGAGACCAACTTACCAGCCACTTTGACCCATTAGTGAGTGTGTGTTTGCCTAGTAAAATGAACATCTGCTAGCCATTTTGGCTGGTGATAAAGAAAGTTAATTTAGAGCCCTGCTAACAATGTTTCAACATTATGCTGTTAAACGTGTGGGCAGGTTCCTATGAGGACTGCTGTCTGAAGTATGTGACGAAGTTAAGGCCCTCAATGCATAAAATGGCCCGGAGCTACCGGATACAGAAGCTGGATGGTGGCTGCAACATCCCTGCTATTGTGTGAGTTCCATGAAATCCTTTATTTCAGTGTAATGAAGATAATGATCATGATAATAATAGCCTAATTATAATAAGCTAACTATCAAAATGTAAAGGTCACAAATCTGGCAGTAGTCCAGGGCATCCCAAAAAAACTGAATGATTGTATAGTGGTGGTCATTTAGTTTTATAAAATTGTATAAAAAGTGTAAAAATTCATTGTAACACATTACATTAACTACCCCTAAAAATTGTATAGATGCCTTATAAATAAGGAACTAATTATCAACAAAACATTTACAAATGTTTGTAAATTAGTAAGAAGTACATTGTTAATACAAGTTAAATACTAAGCAGGCACATATAAAACTGCACATTTAAAAATATTTGTAAATGTGTTGTTATGATGAATTCATTTATAAATGTTTGTAAACCTTTTTAGGGGATGTTATTCTTAATCTTACCAAATTCAGAGGTAATTTTATTGCTTTGTTGCCACATGTTCTCAAGATGTCATTTTTCAATTCTTTTATCACCAACCATTCTAAAAATGATTATTGAAGGTCATGAGAACATAAAGTCCCAAGTTGGTGACAAAACAATTAAAGGAAAAAAAGTGAAAATGAAAGAAATAAAACATAAAAAAGGGAAAATCTGCTGAAAGGAGGTGGGAGGTAGAGAGAGAGAGAGAGAGAGAGAGAGAGAGAGAGAGAGAGAGAGAGAGAGAGAGAGAGAGAGAGAGAGAGAGAGAGAGAGAGAGAGAGAGAGAGAAAGAATGAAAGAATGAAAGAAATTCTAATCTAATTTAGTTTGGTTGGACTTGGTGAAGTGGTGAGCATGTTTTGTTAAAGGGACATCTGGGTTCCTTCCCCCTGGACTCCTAGACGGGTAATCTGTCATACAGGGCTGGTGGCCCGACACTCCGTAGGGGTTGGCTTGTGTGTGTGTGTGTGTGTGTGTGTGTGTGTGTGTGTGTGTGTGTGTGTGTGTGTGTGTGTGTGTGTGTGTGTGTGTGTGTGTGTGTGTGTGTGTGTGTGTGTGTGTGTGTGTGTGTGTGTGTGTGTGTGTGTGTGTGTGTGTCTTTCCCTTAGAGACTGGGCGACTGTGTAGATGGGGCAGCTCGTTGGTCCATCTTTACATAGGCCTAGTACAGTGGACTGAGCTTAATCATAACATAGTAGAAAATCAGGGGGGCAGTGTGAGGGGGGTGGTCTATGCCAATAATGGCCTGGCAGTTTTTTGATCCCAGTCCAGCTCTGTAATGTGCAGTGTCTTCCCAGGTTTTCCATGAAGCGGGGGAAGATGTTCTGTGCTGACCCAAAGGCAGCATGGGCGCAGAAGCTGATGAAGCTGATCAACAGGCACAACAAGAAGGTGATGATAACCTCAACATTCATTCAGCACACTTGATTTCATTCAAATATTTTGTTTGCTTGTATTAATTTATTTGTTTTGTGTATACTTGTTTTGTTGAAGGCCATCAAAGGGTGAAGGAGAGACTATCCAACAGACAACAGGAGAGAGACAGAAGCGGAGAGAGCGAGACAGGGCGAAAGAGCAACGATGCTTTCAGCTCCACTCTTTACACCTTCACAATTTTTCACTGCAATCGGACACTCCTACATGATGGGCTGTCTAAATGGGATCCCTCTCGCCCCTGGCTCTTCACTGCTTAGCTCACACCTAGCCTTCGTAAATGCAGCTGAGACGCAAAAACAGTTCAGTCGACTTTTCTCAAAATGTATTTTTTGCACATTAAAATGCACTGACACTAGTCTACACTCATAGGCGGGCACAGATGGGGATGAGGTGGTGCTAAAGCTGAACAAACCTTTGATTGGTATTGAATTCATGTAACAAAATGATTTATGACAAATTATTCAAAAGAAACACAACTGTTTTGTACTTGCACCTCAGCAGCTGGTTTGCTGTCACCTCCTGTTGGGTACAGACAAGAACAACAGCAACTTTAATAGGGCACTGTCATACACATAACTTGTTTGTATATTGATGCTGACAAGGAACCAGAGAGAGAGAGAGAGAGAGAGAGAGAGAGAGAGAGAGAGAGAGAGAGAGAGAGAGAGAGAGAGAGAGAGAGAGAGAGAGAGAGAGAGAGAGAGAGAGAGAGAGAGAGAGAGAGAAAGAATGTGACAGAAAACGTAACTAATCTAGTCATTTTTCAACACTGTGTTATCTTGTGTGTTACTGGCTATAAAATTCCCCCAGTGTCAGTGAGAGCAGTGTCTCACAAGACAGATCAGGGAGGATTCTCTTGTTCCCAATCTGCAGACTCCTCTCCATTCCTCTGCTCTCCACGGACACTGATGACATACGACAGGGAACACAACAAAAATGTATCTCAACAAGTTAACCAAGGGTGTTCTTTCACTTTTCAGTGTTCTGAGTGTATACAACAGGTGCAAATTATTTCTAGCAATCAGTAGTTTGGGGAAATCATGTTGTGGGTGATTAAAATAGCTTTTGAAGTGATTTCAATCAGATCAGATTTCAATGCATCGCGTGTTGTGTATCCCAGCTTATTAATTATCATTCTTAATAACTGATAATTCTATGACATTATAATTGAAGTCTGTCACAAAATGCAGTGTAGAGAGACAACACTAAACCAACAATATGAATGTTATATGCTGCTTTAAATCAGCGGAGTGTGTTGGCAGGATACCCTTATCCTTTATTATTATCCTCTATAGGAATGTGCTACAGCGAGTGCAGCTTTTGACATATTTAAAAGGTGATGCCAAACTTTACTTTATCCGTCGGAAGTTAATTGTCAGGACAAAGGTCTCTGCAACCCTTGTCGTGTCTTATTGATTCACTGTAGGTACTGTTAGGTGTTATCTTGTATTTCCCACAGAAGTGTGTTGTAGATAAGACTTTTTCACACATTTTTTACCACTGTTTGTAAAAAAATAAATAAAACTTCATACCGTTGAGCTAATTGTCCTCCAAGTCATTGTAACCTCGCGTTCACCTTTTGGTCTAAATAGGTAGACCCATTTTGGGCCAGTACAGATTGTGCTTAATGACTCATGTGACTGTTTGCTCAGCATTGGTTTGCACCATTTCCCAACTCAAGCCTGCCATGCCGGGCGCTATGTGAGGAGAAATGTGAGAGAGCATGACCACCTATCGCTCCAAGACATCACTGAACTATGAGAAATACTGAACCCACAGGTACAAGCAGGTGCAGCTTCTTTCCTGGTCAAGCAAACATATAGACTATGCACTGAAATGCTCTCTCTCTCTCTCTCTCTCTCTCTCTCTCTCTCTCTCTCTCTCTCTCTCTCTCTCCCTCTCTCTCTCTCTCTCTCTCTCCAACAAGACAGGGCAGAAGATAATGAATGACAGAGCGAGAGAAATTCATAGACATACTATTACAATGCTCACACACGCAAAATCATTTTCACATTGACATTATGCAGGTGTATGCATACACACACAAACACGTGCTCACACATGCACTTTGCATCTGCACACCCACTACATGCAAGCACACACACACACATGCGCATACACACATACATGCACACTGCACACATATGCTTGCACATACGCGCGCGCGCTCGCTCGCACGCGCGCGCGCACACACACACACACACACACACACACACTACAAGAGAGAAAGAGAGTGAGAGCATTAGTGAGAGCGTAACGTGTACATTTCTGTTGACAGCGTGCATGCTTGTTCCTGCCCTGCTGTCTGTGGTGTCATATTTTGAAGAGGTAAGTAATGGGGTAAAGTCCCTTTTTTTCAACCCGAGCAGACTCCTACATTTCCCGCACATCCACCAAACCTGTCTGGGCCTTGTTGGCCGCAGTGATAGAGATCTCACTCGATCATGTGCATGGCTCCCCAAGTGATTAATAGCCTCAACCTCTTCTGCCCCCAAACCAAAAACTAAAACCAAACCCCTTGTCATACCCCACTCCCCATCTTCTGTCATACCCCACTAATGCAAACAAGCCCTTCTGCCTGCTCACCTTCCTCCATGCTCCAAACCACCCAACTCCGCACCCCCTCCCATGCAAAACAGCTCCAGGCACAACAGCAAGTTTGTATTCTTCCGGCTGCTGTGCCTCCTTGCCTTGACCGCGGTAAATCGTCTCTTGATTACCTCGTGTTTCCATCAACATACTTAGACGCAACCTGTAATACAGCCAGTAATAAGTCATGACATTAAGCTGTCATTGGCTGTGTCATTATCTGATATTTGCAGGTGCAAGCAACCTCAGCACATGTATGCAGTCTCCTTTACCTTATGCCCATGCATTGATGCAAAGCACAGAGTGAACTAATGGATATTTTTTCAAGCAGCAGTGGTGTGTGCGTGTGCGTGTGCGTCTTAGGGGTATAATCAGTGATGGCAAGGATGATGAATACACAAAGAGACATTTTTTTTCTTCATATTGTGTTTAATACCATTGGAGTCGGTTCTGAAGTAGGGCAGACAGCGTTGAAAAGTGGGTCAAGATCATCAATTACTATAATTGCAATAGAAAGATAATTGGAGGTGCTAATGCAAGCAACTTATGCTTGCAGTCTTGCTGGCCTGCAGTTGTAGAGTTGGAGACTTGTGCCAAGATGGCAGTGAGTCAGGTTTGCTTTGTCAGAGTGTCATCCCACAGTACTTCCAATACCTGGGCGGCAGCCATATAGTAGGTCCTTCTATCTGATAATAAGTGACTGGCAGCTGCCTATGCGCCCCATGCTTTCACCTATTGACACTGAGTGAGTGGGTGTGGAGAAATGGTTTTGAAAATCTCTCTCCCATAAGCTGGTAGTAATGAGAGATTATACTGATGACTGGAATTACATAAAGCCCACACAGAGACATGCGCGACACACACACACACACACACACACACACACGTGGGCGCGTGCGCGCTCTCTCGCACACACACACACACACACACACACACACACACACACACACACACACACACACACACACACACACACACACACACACACACACACACACACACACACACACACACACACCCTGCTTAAGGTCTTTAAACAACTGAGTGCACGAAGAGCAAAGCATTGGAAAAATAAACAACTCTTATCAGTTTTATTGTTTAACTCAAGAACCGACAAAACTACAACTCCTTACTCTTTCCGGGTGTTAACTGCCCCTCATTTCATGTTTATGGACTTATGGACTGAAAAAAGAAAAAACAGTAAAATCGAAAAGGAAAACTCTTGTCTTGTCAAATCATTTTGAGTGGAATCTAGTACCTTAAACCAGCAGAAGTCACCATTCATTTCACAAGTTGGGGAAATTGCACCGAGGTCAACCAAACCAAAACTCAAACAAAACAAAACCAAAGCAAGTGTTATAATTATCCATTTACACAGTGAGGTGAGTTTTAGTATCAATCAGTTCAGTCAGTAAAAAATAAAAGTATTTGAAGGCAGTACCTGTTGCTGTCTCAAGCAGTGTGCCTGCATTTTGGTTCCATTGAAACGGCAGTTCCCTTTTCGCTGCGGTTCCTTTATTAAAACTAATTGTACACATTTTATTGTTTACATAGGTTGTTGTCAGCAGTAAATCAAATATTTATAATTATATAGATAAATAGATCCTTTAACCAATCAATCACTAGGTAAATAAATGAATACAGTAAGTGACTGATGACAGAATGTAATAATGATGATGCATTTTTAATGCCTTGTCTTACAGTAACTGATTGCCTTACAAATATCAAATGAACAAAAAATAATTTGCGTAATACTTTTCGCAATAGTTTGTCTGTCCGTATATCAGCCTGTATCTCTCTTTGTTTGTGTCAGTCTCTCTGCCTTCATTTCTCTAGTTAATCTGTCAGCGTCTCTCACTCTTTATCTTCCATTCTCAGGACATCTAACCTGTGATTCATCCAACCCATTACCTGAGGGCTTGCATTAGTCTGACATTGAGTGGCAGAAAAGAAAAGCTCAGCAAAGCACAGCAAAGGAAAGGAAAGCACAGTACAGGACAGCACAGGTGGTACATTTCAGACAGGCCCCAATGGCTTTGCTCTGTTCTGCACCAGACAGGCCTTATAACAGGAGTCATGCCAGGGCCCAGAAGTGAACAAACACAGCATGGCTCTGGGGATGTTGACACAATGGAAGAAATACGGCGGCAGGTGAAAACCGGGGAGGCGGCCCACCCTTGTACCCAACAGTTTGAGGATTGCATAAAACGGCAATAGATCATAAGAAAAAAGAGAATGGCTGTGGGCAAGCTGCGACGTTTTTATCAGGCAAGTCATTCATGAAAGGTGGCTGATATACAGTATACAGGAAATCAGAGAGTGCCAGAGGTTATGCCAAGAGTCACTAGCAGGCGTATGTGTGAATAATGGCAGGCTGTACACCTGTGGGCGGTGGAGGTGTAAAAAACAAAAAGTGCATCTTGAGACGATCTTGACTGACAGTAGACCTTTTCCCAGTGTTTCCTAATCAGTGGTAGAGCCCATAAAAGAGACAGTGCAGGGGCTAATTCTTGTGTAATCGGTTCAGCATGGGAGAAAGATACAACTGTGCAACTATGTCCTTGACTCTCCACTGACTTGTGTATAACAGATAATTATGTTTGCCGTGACAGTTAACGCCGCCAAGTGTCTGAGTCAAGATAAGACAAGGAATGCAGGTATTCACTCTGATGTACCCTCAGCAATGATAAGTAGCACAGAAATACTTAAGTCAGATTTTTATTTTGGTGTATTTTTGTTATGACTTGATGGTTAATTGATTATTGATTGTTAATTGATTGATTGTTGTGTTATGACGTGATGGTTAATTTCTTACAGTTTTAAAACGTATCCTTTTTCTAAGTCCTTTTGAAGTAACATCACACTGCATTATTTTTACAATCAATTGTTACATCAAAAAAAATACACGTAGGCTACAGGTCTTTTTAGATTTCTTACGATCTGCCTCTCTCTCTCTGCCTCACTCTGTACATGTGTCACCTTGAATAAAACTGTAAATGTGTAAATAACATTTTAACAATCATATCTCTATAAGGAACTCGGACAAAACAAACATCAGTGACCCCGTTTAGACCCTTGCAATCAATCACCTACTTGAGTTCTCTACCTTTGGCTGAAGTGCAAATAATTTTGAACATTCGGTTTCATTTCTCTGCCTCTGACAAGGGGGATTAAGTGCAGCCTTTCAGTGTGTCGCTGAAAGTAGCTTTTGGAGAGAGAGCAGGACCCCTAGTAAGCCACCTTTCAGCACTGATGGCATAAAACCAATCTGATCATATCCAACAGCTTAAAGTGCATGTGCAAAATGCATAGAAATGCAGCTAAACACTGTCAACAAGTCCGTAATAAGAATAAGTGGATGTTCAACTTCTCGTTTTGTAGTTGAACAAGAAGCTTCCCTGTCAACAAATTCACCAAATCGTCATCAAGCTGGTTCTAACAAAAACAACGGTTTGCACGAGTTAAGAAAAATAAAGACTCGCTCAAAAAATGTCAATATTACGAAATGGTATACGCCATTTGGAATATGGGGGGACAAGGTTCAAAAGGTCCCGGCCCCTATAGGCCTACTGTATAGACATGTCATAGGATGGTGCACATGTTTGACGGCACCTCTCTCCTCTGCACCATCATGAGAGGAACTGACCATCGGCGGACGGGCTTTAGGTCTGCAGGCGTAAACGACGTGTACCCAACCGCCTCCACCATGGTCCTCCTCTGCGCCCGGTGCAGCAGGATGCGGTACACCCCAGTAACGGGGCTCCGCGAGTCCGCCACGGGTCCGCAGTTGTTGAGCAGCTGCGCGGCGCCGATGCCCATCTCCTGCAGCGTGGCCTTCACGTCTCGCTCCTCCAGGCTCAACTGCCGCTGTGGCTCGGCCAGGTGCACCGCCGACGGCCCCCCGACGGGCGGGTACGGCTGGACGTACTCCACCCCCCGCAGCCACGCGCTGGCCATAACCTGCGCCACTGTCGTGCGGTCGGCCGGGATGATCCGCAGCAGGCCGCGGATCACGTGCTGGCAGGCGTCGGGCACGTACGGCGGGAGGGTGTACGAGCCCTGCAGGATGCAGAACTTGAGGCGCCGCAGGGTGGCGGCGTTGAAGGGCAGCGCGGCCGTCGCCATGAAATACAGCAGCACACCGAGCGCCCACAGGTCCACGGGGCGGCCCACGTACGACTTGTCGCGGAACAGCTCGGGCGCAGAGTAGGGCGGCGAGCCGCAGAAGGTGGTGAGGACGGCGTCCGGCGCGCTCTCCGTGCTAAAGCCGAAGTCGCCGACCTTCACGCAGTAGCTGGAGGAGTAGAAGACGTTCTCCGCCTTCAGGTCTCGGTGCACGATGTTGTTGTCGTGCTGCGTGACGAGGAAGAGAGGAGGAAGAGGGGAGGTGAAAGGTGGAGAGAAATAACATGCAGGCGTTAAGGGTTTACAGAGAGTAGTGGAGGGTAGGTGTATCAAAATAATGTCCTGAAATTATGTAGAAACATAAATCAAGTGGAAAAATGGGCAGAGCTCAGTGAGTAAAAAAGGCTAGATAAAAAACAACCCACACTCTCTGCAATGAAAGGGAAAGGACAAAATCCACTGGAGCAGACTAAAAACAATTGATATTCATCTGTGCATAGTGCTTTTCATCTTGATAACATGGTTAAACAACTGTACATAATAATACAGGTAGCCAATAAGTAGGCTACTACAGGCATTATACAGTAGATCTGCACAGAAATCTGCATTGCTGTGAATGGCAAATACCAGAAGATACAGGGGGGAAAGAGAGCATATTGTGTGTTAGAGAGTTTGTCTATGGGGACACTGATCTTATGCATATATTCCCAGGTTGGAAAGTCAGAAATAAATCCCTGATTAATCTGGGGAAACGTGAAGTATTATGCCTATCAGCTTGGCCCTAATTATATGTATATTGTCTTATGTATTCTGTATTTATGTATAGGCCTATGTACCGTATGCTGCTACTGGACACCTTAACTCAACTCGAGGCTTCACTGAACTCGAAGCTTTCTCAATTTTAATTAACTGACAAACTTAAGGCAGCAGGTCAACTTACTTACTTACTTAACTGGCTCCAATGTTTTACAATGTACTCTATCAACTCACCATGTGTTTGACCGCTGCTATGATCTGGGAGAAGACCAGCTTGCACTCCATGTCGGGCATGCGCCCCCTGGTGACGATACGGGAGAACAGCTCCCCTCCGCCTGCGTACTCCATCACCAGGTAGATGCGGTGCAGGCTCTCCACCACCTCGTAGACGCGCACTATGTTGGGGTGCGACAGCCTCTCCATGCAGGACACCTCGGAGGTGAAGAGGCGGCGGGAACGCCTGTCCAGGCGCGCCTTGTCCAAGATTTTGATGGCGACCCTCTCTTGAGTCCATGAAACAGCAGCACACATAATAAAAGAGGACAGAGAGAGGAGTCACAGAAAAGAAAGTTGGCAAAAGACAATAGCAATATGGACAAAAGCAAGCAAATACACAATTAGAGGTGTGATATCAGGGGTTTATGTTAAAATCTTCTCTAAGCACACTTTTTAAGCTTTTTTGTCCTACAGATAAATGCAAACAAACACAAATCAGGTATTCATTACTCATATTGCTCATAAACCAGTTCTTTTTAAAAGACATTTTATGCCTCAATTTGAGATTTGAAGGTGTAACAGAAAACCAGTGGGGAGAGATAGATGGGGAAGGATCAGCAAAGGACCTCAGGCCGACAAGTGGACCCGGGTCGCCGCATTGAGCTACCGGACCCCACAAAACGGTTCTTAATGTCTGTAGGAACATTGTGTTGAAAAGTCACAGGGTCACCTGGAAATGGTGTGGACCATGTTATAAATTGTTTACAATGAATAATGACCTACTGTACATGAGGACACTGCTCAAGAGCTTGTAAAATGTTTGCAAGACATGGTGTCCTGAAGAACAATACTGTAAACGAGGACAGTTTGCAGAAGTAAAGGTTTGTAAGACATAGTGTCCTAAAGAACCATGGCTTTCCCAGTCCTGACCTGGCCCTCTGTGTCTGGGTGGCTGGTGAACCAGACATACCGTATATAGTACATAGTACACTGCATGTCTATTATCTACTACTGTCTACTACCACTGTGTGATGAACCCTCGGGCTGCGACGAGATTAGCATGTGCTCATTGGCTCACTGGCCTCCAGACTGACCCAGTTACCGTAGCTACACTGAGGCTGAGACGCTGAGCGCAATCAGACACAACACAACCCTCATGTCTGTGACGAGCTAAGATGAGTAAAGACGCCTGACCTGCTCTCTAGCCCACCCCTCAGACAGCCTCAGACTTAACCTCTCAGTGCAGAATCTCAGTTATAACATTACTGACACCAAAATTTGAATGACCAAGTCCTACTGTTGTTATGATGTAGTTGAGTCTATTTTAGCAATGAGTGACTACACAAAGTGGCTACCATTGTACAGTCATTTCTTAGCTACCACACCACTTTTGAAGCTGATTGTGTATAGTCACTTGACCTACAAGTATTACGTATTTGATTGCATTACTTGTACTTTCATATTCCAACTAGGGTAGCCTCCCCTGTCTGACAAAAGACCTGGATATTTCGACAACCCAGTCGGCCCTTTTGCTTGCAAGCAATGACGTCATTCAGTGTCCAGGGGATTTTTTTTTTTTTAAGAGATAAAACCAGGCAACACTAATTACTGTCATATTTCCCTTTCCTTGGTCTCTTTAGAATAGCCTTATCCTGTGCCACGCAGGCTTGCCATTGGTAGGTTTGTTGTACAACGAACTGTACAAGGTGTCAGCAAGAAAAGGCTTTAAGTCTCGAGTGTCTTATCTGCACCTGGGATAGTAGTGCCTTCTAGGTGCAATGTAATGTAAAGAGTATTTGAGAGAGGCTTTATGTTTGCTGGGTTAAGCTGAACTTTTAACACTACTGTACTGTTCCAAGGGGCTTTTGCGAGTGATGAAATACACGATAAGGTAAATTAGGGCCTAGGCCTACTATCAATCATGGCAACAAAGAGTATGAGAGTTCAGATAAATATTTGAAACTAAAAGGACAAGCCAGATTATTAACATGAGAATATGAATACAACAATCTGGGTGCCCTACAGCATGGAAGCAACATTATTCTCTCACTGATGTGTTTTGTCATTATTTATGTTGAAAAAAGGTGTTGCTTTAACTTAACAGAAGGGGAGACCTCTATGTCAAAAAATACAAATGAATGATAAATTGAGAGCACACGTTATTCTTTGGCACGCATGTGGCCCTTACCTCTCGTCAGGGTGTGCACTCCCATCTTCACCTTGGCGAAGTTCCCGCTGCCTATCTCCCCCCGCAACTCGTACAGGCCCACGCGGCGCCCGAGTGTCAGTTCGGCCATCACCTTCTCCGAGTGGGTCATGTCGTACACAGCCTGCGCGAAAGGCGCACGCTTGGCCTGGGGCTCATCGCCGGGAACAGGGGGGCTCCCTGGTCGGGGCTCAAGTACTTTCCCATCATCCATTGCGCTGGTCTTGTCCGGCTCCCTGGGTTTGACGTCAGTCGTGCAGGCGATGCACGGCGTGGGTGCTTTATGGTGTGAGGGCATTTTGAGGTTTGTTTGACCCTTGTTTTGTCCAAACAGAGAGCTGACAATGGTAATGCCTGCAACTTCTGCTCCCAAGTGGTATGTTATTTCCAAATAAAGCACTTCTCCTCAAATCGCTGGTCTGCTCAAGTAGGGTTGATCTATCATCTTTGTCAGTGAAGCCCTGGTAGGCGAGGTGACAAGAGTCCTCAGCAGAATTCCAAACAGTCCAAGGGTCACAGCAGTTCCAAACAGTCCAAATGTCAGAATTCCAAACAGTCCAAGTGTCAGAATTCCAAACAGTTGTCTTACTGTGGGACACAAGGCCAGCAACCTATCATTTGATGAATCAGAGATCCTTATTGCAATTCAAGAGGACAAGAAAAAACAGTCAAAATACAGTGCAATAACAATGAGTGTCCCTTCCCTATCTGTGCAAGTCCATCATTCTGGGAAAAGAAAAAAATAAGTCTAGGTCTGGTCCTTTCCTGAAAAGTCACACACCTTTTCAATCAGAACTGTTTCCAACTCAAGCCTTCCTTTCTCCCAAACAGCCTCGCCATCACCATGCACTCATCCTCTCTCTACCGCCACGATACCTCTGTCTACCTTTCCTCTCTGCTGCGGCGGCTATCCCTTGCCCTGTCTGTGTCTGAGTCGGTCTGTGTATAGGACTCCACTGGTGTCCACGTGCTCTGCTCCGCTGCGCTCCACTGCTCTGTGCTGCGCTGCGCTGGACAGTGTGCTGCTGAGTCTAGTGTAGGAGGCTCCCTTGGTGTACCTAATCCCCCAGACAGGGGCCGCGCCACTGCTCTCAGCTGCCAGACAAGACAGGCAAAGCTGTAAGGTGTCTGGCTGCTGCTGCTGCTGCACTTTCTGCACCGGCGCTAGAGAGTGACCTGTCAGCCACCACCTGAGCGGACAACTGGAACTGACCGGGACACCGAGCGAGTGAGCGACCACTAGCCCACCCTCCTGTCAGGGTGAAGGACAGTCTAATGACATTAGAGGTTGTGTGTGTGTGTGTGTGTGTGTGTGTGTGTGTGTGTGTGTGTGTGTGTGTGTGTGTGTGTGTGTGTGTGTGTGTGTGTGTGTGTGTGTGTGTGTGTGTGTGTGTGTGTGTGTGTGTGTGTGGTTACATACCGATGAGACTGAATAAACTGTTCATCACTATATTGTCCAGTGTTGCAACTAACAATGGTCATTTTCCACTGCACTTTCCATTGTCCAGTACGTCCAAAGGAAATATATTGTGCACCTGCAATTTGTATTTTCCTTCAACATGTCTTCCACACCATAAATGTCTTCAGGGGGCTTTCAGAGCTTCAATAAACCTAATTTTTGGTCTGTGATCACAAACAATGAATATGCAGAATACAGAATTAAAGTACTGAGGGAAGAAAACCCAGGCCAAGGAACGAGACACACAAGTTCTGTGAGACACGTGTTTCCAGACAATACACATACACAGGCGATCAGACAGGTGGAACTATCTTTCACACATACTGACATACATGCCACTACACACACACACGCACACGCACGCACGCACGCACGCACGCACGCACACACACACACACACACACACACACACACACACACACACACACACACACACACACACAGATCTAGGTCTCACATGCGAGGCATTAACTCATGCAGGTGATTCATACATGTAGAAAAGCTGATTATGACATGTGTGACTAAGCACACATGGTTACATGACAGAAATGAAAGAGAGATAGAGAGAGAGAGAGAGAGAGAGAGAGAGAGAGAGAGAGAGAGAGAGAGAGAGAGAGAGAGAGAGAGAGAGAGAGAGAGAGAGAGAGAGAGAGAGGTGAAGGATATAGTATGTAAGTATATTACTCTATGCAAAGTCTTGGAAAACAAAATTGTTCTCTGATTGAGTCACTACCCAGACAACAGCTTGAAGGAGCGTGATGACAGGTTTATTATGATGGCATAGATGGTGATAACATCTTATACTGCAATCAGTAAAAATAGACACCGAAAAATAGAAACTCACACTACAGCTATTTTAAAAGAGGATATTACCTTTTTTCGGATTAAGGGGATGAAGGGAGTTGTTTTCTCACTAAATATCCACTTAAGTCATTTAAAGGTGTCAAGTACAACAAAATAAATAAGGAAAAAACCACCAGCTAACACCTATTCAGTTTGGCCACTACCTGGACTAAAAAGGCTTAAGGGTGTAGTGTTGTTAATCTCTGATAATATTGCTTGATGAACCCTTGTTATTTCTCATTGAGACCGACTACGATGCTGAGCAGTGATTTGTAGTGACTGTTTCTGTTGATTGAAAAGAGCCCCTCCCACGGGTATCAGTGTATTCATGCCAATGGCTGAAGGTGTAAGCCCACTTCAATCACTACAGAAGGCCAAGGTGAAAACGGGTGAGGATGAGGGGGAGACTTCAAAAGAATCGGCAGTTTCTGCTACGGAATTCACATATTAAACTTACTGCATCACCGTGCCTGCTGACGGACAGGGAGAAACATACCGCTATTTCCTTTCTCAATTTTCAAAAGGGTTTCTCTTTCCCTTACTCTGCCATCACTCTTTTTCACCTTTAAAAAAAATGACGAGTTTTCCTTCTTTCATGTTTCGCTATCCTGCTCAACTTATTGGGAAAGAATGTTTTTTTGGCTCACAAAGTCAGAGGCAGACAAGTTAGAACACACAAAAGTTCCCAGTTTGAGAATGCCCTGTCCTATTCTGAGTGGGTTTATTGTGTTCGCGGAAATTTATTGGGTTTGGTTTCAGTAAGTGTGAGTTTTACCGTGGAATGAGTCCACATGTTGAGACCTTTTTATTACTGACAGGCTTTGAATATGGTCCAGGCCCTGTTTTGGCTCTGTTTCTACGTATTCACACTACTAACATCAAAACTGGATTGTGGCCAAACCAAGCAGTGCTATCATAAAAAATGAACTAGCAGAAGACACAAAAAAAGTTATGGCACGGTGTGCGTGTTTGATACAGATCGCCTACTCTGCCTGAAGCGATGGAGGGAGGGGGAATAGGTGAAGGGGCAGCGGCAAGATCACACAGCGTTGTCTCTCTCTCTCTCTTTCTCTCTCCTTCGCTCTTTCTCTTTCTCTATTTACTGAGTCTGAGAAGCCTTTATCACTAATCCGTAATGTGAGGGCTGAGCTGTGATTATGTCATCTGAATGGCATATATGTTGTTGTGGGTTGCTGTGGCTTATCCCCTTATTACGTACAGTGGTGTTGCGAAGGGGGGCTCTGACCTGGCCTCCGAGACTGTGACCGTTGGGGCCACCATTTGGCCCCCGTGCTGAATAAACAGAAAGGTGGCCGCAGCCGCACTGCACCAAACCCACCCTGACACACACACACACACACACACACACACACACACACACACACACACACACACACACACACACACACACACACACACACACACACACACACACACACACACACACACACACACACACACACACACACACCTCATGAGCCCCACCCCCCTCGCTGATCTTGTTTACTCGGTCGGGATAGTTTTTGTTTTAAGTTGGGGCGCTAAACACCCCCCCCTCCTCCTCCCTTGTAGATGAAACATGATTAATGCCTTTGACTGAGTGGTGCTTAAGGGTCTCAAAGCCTCTTAAGCACTTAATTAGGCAGATCTCAGGCACACGCATCCACCAAGATCAAGACCCCCCCGCCCGCCCCCCGATGTAGCAAGGTGAAAACTCCCAAGGTGAAAGCTCCAGGAGCTTTTTCAAGAGGGATTAGCTTTGATGTGGCCCCTCCGCCTTTAAACTCTCCTCCCTCCCTCCCAAAGAGGTGACTTTTTTGAGGCATGGGAATTTGATTAGGTCCTGGGCTGCCTCTCTCTCTCTTTCGCTCCCTTTTTTCTCTTGTCTCCCCTGAAACTCCACACCATCAGCCGGTGACAACTGGGGCCTGAACAACAGGCTGATATAAATATCCCCGTCCGCTGGGACAGAAGGGTCAGTGCGGAGTCACACACACACGGTGAGCACAGGCCACTGCTACCCACGGAGGCACACACTATGGATACACTACTACCCCTCAAGCTCTTCATCCTCCTCTGCACTCTCCAGCATCTCCGTAAGTACCGCTGGCCATCGTTTGTTTATTTATTTGTGTGTTTACTGAAGTATTCATTGATGTGTACGCATGTTTGTGTGTTTAAATCTTGCCAGGGGCTGTACATATCACAAGAGATTATTTAAATGTTGCTGGGTACTCCTCTCATAGGAATCCATGTTTGATTATGCCAATTCTACCATGACCATGAGTGTTGAAGTTGACAGTGAATCAAGTGTTGTCGGTTGAAACACTTGCTGGATATACTGCATGTACTACTGATGATATATGTCAGTTGGTTGCTTACATTACAAAATAATATTGCTCTGATAAGTGAAACCTGACAAAAAAAGAGTTTTCATGCCCTGCCGACCGTGGCCTAACGGTAGGACACTGGGCTATGCCAGCGACCCGGGTTCGATTCCGGCCCGGGTCATTTGCCGATCCTTCCCCGTCTGTCTCTCCCCACTCATTTCCTGTCTCTCCTCCACTGTCCTGTCAGAAATAACAGCAAAAAAAGCCCTAAAAAGTATTCATTGATCATTGTTTCCATGTCAAGCATGGATGTATTTCCAGTGGAGTATGGTCTGAGTGCTGCCAGTGTCCTCCTGATAACCTTAATGCCACAGATGTGTCCTAACTGCCTGCTACTGCTGCTGACGCCTGTCTGTTGTTCTTCGCCATTTTAGTGGGTGCCGTGCTGCAGGAGCATATGGAACCCCGGAATCTGTTCAGAGAGAGAGCCTGCTGCAGGCGTCAGAGCCACCTCGTTTACATCGGCCGAGGTACGACCCCATGGCTGCACTCACAACTGTGGCGCCCCCTACTTGCCACACGGAAAAACTGTCGTTCAACGCTTTTGGCTCTTGTTATTACCCCTGTGTATATCCACTTGACAAATGCTCTGTTAAGGATGTGGTTTGGTCATGATATTGACTGAAGATGTTAATACAAAATTATTTTACTGTATTTTCCTTAAATGCTGATATGGCAGGCGTGTTGCATGATATGCATTACTGCATTTTACGTGTATATTTAATATGCCCAATGTGCCCTAATCTGGGGTTTTTTGTTGTTATTGTTGCTTCACAGATATTTCAGGTAGCCCAGTGAACATGGATGTGGGAAAGTGCAGAAGCCACTGCGCTGGACCAGTGAAAACCACTTCACATGACACAGCTACTGGTGTTAATCCCAGGCATCCCTCTATGCTGGATTATCTCAGGAGTAAAAAGGTGATCTCACTTAAAACTGCCATAGCAACAACTTAAAACAGCCCCTAGGTGTCGCAGCTGTGCACAACTCTGCTGTTGCCATCAGGTCCGCAAGTAGGCTGATCTAACAGACATTAGAAGTATGGTTTGGCTAATACATTGTTATAATACATTAATAAATAAAAATGTATGCATACGGGATAAACTGCAGATTTTAATGAGCCGTTGCGTTTGTTGAACTTTATCAGGTTAGATCAAGCGAGGCTGCCTCTGCGCACATCCCAGACCACTCCAACAAACAACCGTCCTGCGGAACAGGACAGACGTGCGAGCCCACCGGTTTGAGGGTGGATAAAGTGATGCTTTTCGACGGGCTTCGAGAGGTGGAGATAATCGAGGAATGCCACTGCGAGACCATAGTGACCCAATGTATGCGCGTTCCCGCGCTCAAGACCTTCAACTTCGAAACACCCTACGAGGCAGTTGTTGACGTGGGAAAATGCGCAGGCTCGAAATCTGACAAAGGTGCTCCACTGCTAGTTTTGTTGAAATGACAATTTATCAAGGAATATTATCAACATGCTCAATATATCAAAGCATGCTCAAAAGAAAATGTAACATGCGACTCTCATACCCTGGCGCGCGCACGCAGGCACCCACCCACATTTAACAGCATGCCTAGTAGTAGTAAAAAACAGTATTTGATTGCTACGACTTTCTATGCTTTGTACATTAACATTAGTCTATATTTTTTCCCAACAGAGGGGTTCTCTTGTGTCCCTACAAAGTTCGATGCCGCGCTTTTAGAGACGCCAAATAAGGTGGACCTTGTGCAGACGGTGGAGAGCTGTGAGATGAAGGAGGGCTGCTACAGAATTCCATACATTGAATACCACTACGAGCTGACCTATGACCCCGATGGGGCAAAAAGTGAGAAACTGAAGGTAGGCCTACGCATTTTTGTGTAGATTTTAATAGTTTACTGGTCTGCCCTAATAATTTTGATTTTGATTTTTTTTTTTTTTTTTTTTTTTTAATCACCCATCTGTGCCTCCGTTTTGGCTCATCCTTTTTATTTTTTACCAAAGGGTTTTTCCAAAACCACTAGTCTGAATTCACACGTTTGAAGCATATGCTAATGTCCCCCACTCAGGAAGTGGAAGCTTGCCATTGGGATTGAGGTGCCAGACATAGCTAATAAGTTATCTACATTTGTCAGACTCCTCACATTGACCCAGGATAATCCATTTCCTCTAAATTCAATCCACTTTCAGGGTGTCGCTTGATCCTGAGGTTCATCATTTATGTCAGTTAAGCTTTATCAAGCAAGAATGTTTTATTTTAACTTGCTTCTGCAAACTGTTCACAGCTTATGTAGACCTCCTTGGTTCATAGACATTGCTTAAATAGTTCTAGAATATAACAAAACTTCTAGAATTATCACTAGAATTTCACTGCATGTCATTCTTTCATAGTATTTCTATGGACACGATGAATAAAATCCTTGCAACAAGAGAGATATATGATTTGAAATTGTTTAGACTAGGGGATGATAAGACTAATCATGATCTTTTTTGTAAGTTATTGGAGTGGCATCATTTTCGCATTTCAAAACATTCCATTAATAGTTTCCTCCTTGTATCAATTTCTTTATTCAATTTTTGTAAAACTTTCTTTGTAATCTTATAAATTACATTACAATTTATGTAATATATTTGAGGAAACCATGCATACAGACACTGCTTTCTGTACAGTTTCTGTAGCATTTAATTGTGTGTGGTACCAGAATCCATACTTATTTCATTATCAATTTTATTTTAGAGGGTAAAAAAACAAATGATGTCACTACCCTAGCAAACAGTTGACCTCGTCTGATCCCCACTATTGCCAGATAAACTCCAGTTTGTTTGGTTTGCGGCTGTCTAACACCCCTCCCCTCAAACGTGTGAGTGCCCAAATGGTACCCGCAGGTGTCAAATCAAAGCACTCAACATGCTAAACGGCCTGCCCCCCAAAGCCCTTTTCAGCCCCCCCACCCCCACCAGTGTTTGCAAGTGCTAGTGAGCTAATGGCCTGTCCTCTCCTCTTGTCTTGCTAATGTTTCACAGGAAATTGATGTGGGCAGGTGTCTGGGGAGCTGCACCACAGGAAACCGCTGTCTTCTCAGGTACGCTCCAACACAGCTGGGACAATTGCACACCACACGGCACCACACTCCTGTTCTCCTCCCCTGCCCACTTCTCCACGGCCTTTCCACTTACACAACCCCCCAACTTTCAGACACCATTGCCCCCCACCCTTAACCACCACCGCCACCATCATCATCATCACCATCCTGCTACCCCCACTCTTGTTACCCCTCACACCCCCCAACCAACATGGGCTGTCTTTAACACCTTCAGGGATCAGCCAGGATTGTAGCAGCTGAGAAAACACCTCTGATTTAATTTTCAGTTCACACCACCAACCTGGCCAAATGTCCCCACTCCCACTCATTTCGATGTATGGATTAAGTCTAAAGGCTACATATTGGGTAGAAACAGCCAAAGCAACATAAAAAAATAATAATAAAAACAACAAAAACAAATGGCTACTCTTTAGAACATCACAATATACAGACCAGGGAATATGCAATACCTTACTGATCTTGGGGATGGGGCATTCAATTAAACCGAATTTTATGAATCAAGGCAATCAGAAAATAGAAAACAGTTTGTTTACACCAGTGTGGCGTTTCACTCCGAATTTTGACAAAGTAAGGTTGGTTCGCACACTGATAGAAAGACATGTGGGCTGACCCAAGTTTTTTTAAATAATTGAGAACAAAGCTCTTGGAGAGCTGCATTCTGAAATTAAGTAAGTAATAAGTAGGCCCTATCTCAGTCTTGTTCTTGCAGACTGTGTGTGTGTGTGTGTGTGTGTGTGTGTGTGTGTGTGTGTGTGTGTGTGTGTGTGTGTGTGTGTGTGTGTGTGTGTGTGTGTGTGTGTGTGTGTGTGTTGTGCATGTCTATATCAGTATGTTAAAACGAAAGGAATCTACAAGCGTAGCTAATCGCCACTATTTTAGTTTAAAGTTGAGCAGTTATTCACCACCTATAGGCTCTGGGGCCCCAAGCGGCTGCCTGCCTAGCCTGGTGACAAGATGCGCCTCTGCATATTTGTAATTTAAACTGCACATTGGAGACTGGTCAAATGCAATTTCAAACTTCTGTGATAACCCTGTTACATAGATTTTTGACAATAAAGTACATTTGACTTGAGTTGAAATGTCTGCTCTGCTCTTCTGTAAATGAAAACCTCCTTGGGTCAGACATTGTGTCTTTCTTGCAGTGTGTGAAGCATCCTGACTTTGTGAACAGCTTGGGTCCGCACATCTGATTAAGTGCCTGTACATTTAGTGCAACAATACTCTTTTGCATACCTAATTTGATTTTATTCTTGCCTGCATTATAGGAGTGCCGCTAACCCTGAAGACTGCTTGCTGTGGGCCGAAGGAACAGGGAATGCGTGTGTCCCTCAGGGCTACGAGAGCAACACATTTCTAAACCAGCATGGACAACTCCGCACAGTGCTGTCCATCACGTCCTGCTTATGCCAATCCTGAACATGGCCTCTATGGACATACAACAGACACAGACATTCTGAACTGTGCACACACAGACATGCAAACACATACGTGCAAATATGCAAACATGCACGCACGCACGCACGCACACGCACACACACACACACACAGACATGTGTGCACGCGCGGACACACACACACACACACACACACACACACACACACACACACACACACACACACACACACACACACACACACACACACACAGAGAGACCCTCATCAAACTATCTGCCTGATATCCTGACATTAAATATATTCCAGAACTGAACTCTGACATTCAAAAACAGACAGACACCTCTGAAGATGGACATGAAAGATTATCTTCTTCAGTGTGTTGGCCTATTTTTTCCATGTCATTGGAGTCTCTATTTTAATCAAGTTGAGTGGGTGCTGCCTGGGTCAAAGTTAAAAAGCCCTCAGCACTGAGAATGTGCTTTGAAAGAAATGCCCTCCACAGTTCATGACAATGAGCATTTCTTCAGCTGACGTGTTGCTATCATCCTTGTAATATATGTAAATATGTATTAATTAATTTTGTAAATAAAATTTATGTGAAAATTCCTATCCTGTCATTTGTCACGGTTTTGTCAGATTGCATTCAAATATATTGTCATTATACGCCGAATAATAAATATTTTAAATAATAAATGGAGAGTGCTATAAACAGTGGTATTGACATACACCACATTGGATGTGCAAAATAACATGTAAATATGAGTTGCACCTGTAAAATAAATTCAGCTTTGTACATCTAGATACAGTTGACTTTCTCTTCCATCATTTTGTAAGCAGACACATGCTTCCAGTCAAACACCACTCGCGAGCGATGACAAGAACAAAACTGTGTACGCGAATAAACATTTGACTGGAAGTGCACGGTGTTTTGGAAGTCAGAGGGATATGTTTGCAGTGCAGCCTTTCACCATCCTCACAAATAGTTGCAGACACGTGTTTGTAATTGCTGAAAATAAACGTCTGCTTTTCATGTATCCACTGCGCCCTCCTCTTGCGGGGACTTGTTGCATATATCATACAAGCGAAAGAAAGACATCTACTTGTTAGCTTCCTAGACCGTCTTTGAACATTTTAGTTGTGTTGTAATGTGGTCA
The DNA here is from genome assembly GCF_034702125.1 of Engraulis encrasicolus. Taxonomy (NCBI): domain Eukaryota; kingdom Metazoa; phylum Chordata; class Actinopteri; order Clupeiformes; family Engraulidae; genus Engraulis; species Engraulis encrasicolus. The sequence goes on from NC_085872.1 coordinate 9,959,120, forward strand.
CTTTGTCAACACCAACTGCCACCCATGATGCACGCGTAGTGGTTGGGCTGAACAAGAATGCTATGTCACTCAAGTAAAATTCAAAAACAAAAAACCCAATTCATACAAATCATACCAGATGTATTCATCTTTTTAAAAAAGTAAATATGTACTTGAATTATTCCCATGTACCCTTTTTCACATTTAGCCCACAACGCATGCCTTTATCATATGTCTGAAAACAAATGAGAACTGTGCGCGCAGAGGTGGAAGACAGCATTTCGCTTCCATTACGCACAGCTCACACGGTTTCCGGGTGCCAGTTGGACTCCATTAAAGAGATTAATTAAGGTGCATAGAGCTGATGGGGCTATTGTTGGATGTCTTCCTTAAATGTCCTTAATTGCCCCGGGAGGAAACAAACGTTAAGATGTGCAACACAGTCAGACGTAAATGGTGCGCAATGACTGTACATACTCAGGTTGTTTTCATCATATCAAATTACGCACAACGCTAAAGCACATGATCCCTTAAATTGATGCGCTCATTTGCATCCTTTGGGTACCATCCATTCGGCAAACCTCCTCAAATTACTTTTCCAAAATCCAATTGTTGTATTTGACCAGGTGATAGTAAATTAACGAGGAGTGTCCCTATCTGGCTCCCAATGTTTGCCAAAGTAATAGTCGTTCCAGTAGAACAGTATCTCCATTTGTCTAAATTAATGGATCCATTTTTCGAGACATTAACCTCCCGTGGTGGGCAAACTTCCTTCCCGTTCTCTGGACAGAGGAAAGGCCATTCACAGTTTCCCCACTGTGATCACTGCGCCACTAAGGCATACGTGGGTGTTTCCATATTATCGACATTAAATCACGTCTTTATTATTAACGTTATTTTAAAATTTCCACACGTTTTTCATAGCTTATGGTACAATGAATGTGTTTTTTTTTTTTTAGAATGAAAGGCTAGGCAATTTCCTCCCCACCTCTCTGCAGCTGATGTGGTTCCCCTGAGTAAACAGGTTCACACCTTGTTAACACCGCCATTAGTTTGCCTATACATTCGCTGATTGTTGATTTACATTTGCGAATAAATAGCATGTTTTACTGCTGTTGTCCAAAGACTTACAAACACAGCCTCTTCGTCTGGTATAAAACGAAGTCGTTGCATCCTCCTTGTCAGTCGGGTTTCAAGCTTTCACCAGGCCAGACAGCAACTGCACTTGCTCTGCATTCAAGTGCATCGACCAGCAAAGCGTTCCAGAATGTTACCTTTTGTGTTCATCATCTTCTCCCTGATGAGAGTTCTCATCGCCAGACCCTCCACGGACTACTTCGGAAGTCACTTAAACTCAGCAGAGGAGCCGAAAGAGGTCCGTTCGAAGGCCATCAAACAACTTTTGGAAGTTTTTGGGATGGAAGATCCCCCTCTTACTCTTACTCGAGGCCACAAACAACCGCCTCAGTACATGCTGGATTTGTACAACACGGTGGCGGATGTGGACGGAGTTACCAAGGACCCTCATCTTCTGGAGGGAAACACCGTGCGGAGTTTCTTCGATAAATGTAAGACCATACTTTATAGTGACCATCTGTACTTTGAATATAGATAGAATGTATATTCATTTAATGGCGTGCAAATAGCAACAGAACACATTTGTAAGCAGGCCTAGTTGCTAACTGAATCGTCATTTCTCTCTTCAGTGCACAGCGAACAGATTGAGTACATGTTCAATTTGTCAACGGTTGGGAAGAGTGAAAAGGTGCTCACTGCTGAACTGCATCTGTTCAAACTCAGGCCCCAGTCGTCAGTGGCTTTCAACAGGCATCATTACTGCCAGGTAAACATTTTGTGTGCAGTTTTTCCTCATATCCACAAAATGGGTAATCCTTACTGTCTGAGAAAGTAGAGAGCAACAGTAGCCTACAATGTGGTACCCTGATACACCAGAGCCCTGAAAACCTTTTTCTTCTTTTTCAAAATGAAAACAGGTCAGCGTCTACCAGATTTTGGATGGGGAAAAAGTGGACACTTCCCAGGGCAAGAAACTCTTATCCTCACGCCTCATTCCTGTCCACTCCAATGGCTGGGAGGTGTTCACCATCACCCAAGCAGTAAGTGGACTTTTTTCACTAAATTAGTGTGTGTGTGTGTGTGTGTGTGTGTGTGTGTGTGTGTGTGTGTGTGTGTGTGTGTGTGTGTGTGTGTGTGTGTGTGTGTGTGTGTGTGTCATTTGTTCTTGATATCGTCACCATTATGCTATCCAAATGACCTTCGAGGTTAGATGCTGAGCTGATGGTTTACGATTTGTCCCTTTTGTAGGTCCGCTCCTGGATTACGGACAAGAGCAGCAACCTGGGGCTCCTGGTGACTGTTAAGACGTTGGCGGGCAGTCAGATGGACAGCAAGGTGCTGCGTTTCGCCTCTGGCCGTCACCACCACCACAGCAAGCAGCCCATGCTGGTGCTGTTCACCGACGATGGACGCCGCACTGCCAGCCCCGAGGTCAACACACAGGGTAGGTGTCGGTGGATATTCTCATTCCTCCTGGTAATGTGTTTCAAATACATTTGTTATAAGCATCTGTAATTGGGGAATGAGGAGTCTGCAAAAGTCATTTTTTCTTTGTTTTATTGTAATTCCATGGTCAATTATGTTTCCATCATTGTCTTCATCCAATTCATCTTCACCTTCATCGTCATCAGATTTTCTACTGTTGTGAATCTGAAGACAATGGTGGAAGCATAATAGACCATGGAATTTAAAAAGAGAGAGAGAGAGAGAGAGAGAGAGAATTTTAAGTGTGCAAAAAAGTATTTTAAGTGTGTGACTCCTCACTCCAAAATTACAGTCAGCCTTTGTCCTGCACCTTTTCCTGGGATGTGCAAACTCTTCACCTTCAACTGAATATAAGCAACTGGACATCTCAGAGCTTCAAGTAGATTTTGTTCCCCCTTATTCAAAGTCCAAGGAGTATTCCAAGTTGCTCATACCTCAAATGGTTGATCTCATTGCCACACAGGCAGTCGAGGGAAACTGGTTCAAACCTGGCTTTCAAAGAGATGATTATACAGTATCTCTGCCAAACTGAGAGAAATGTCTTTTTGCCAAACGTGAAGAGATTGCTTGCCCTCCTAATTAGGGAAAGAAACTTGTAGAAACATGTAAGAAAATGCAGGAAGATAACACATGCATAAGTGAAGTGCACTAAATTGTACCACCTAGGGTTTTTTACCAAAGCTTTGAACTTTGGAAAAAAAAAAAACTTGAAAACAAGGATATGTTTAGTAAACAAGTATCTGTCTTATCACTGTAAACCATTAGCCCATGTTCTAAACCGGTGTCTCTCTTCCTCATCTTCAGGTGACGAAGGCTCCTTGCCCCCCACTCTGCCCATGCTGCCGATGGCTGGTGCCGGTCCTGCCCGCCGCAGTGCCCGCTCCCTGGACTACGAAGACTACACAGAGGGCACGTCCTGCCAGCGCCACCCCCTCTACGTCGACTTCGAGGAGATTGGCTGGTCCGGTTGGATCGTGTCTCCTCGCGGCTACAACGCCTACCACTGCAAGGGCTCCTGCCCCTTCCCACTGGGACAGAACATGCGGCCCACCAACCACGCCACAGTGCAGTCCATCATCAACGCCCTGAAGCTCACCAAGGGCATCGAGACGCCCTGCTGCGTGCCCGACAAGCTCTACTCCATCAACCTGCTCTACTTCGACGACGACGAGAACGTGGTGCTCAAGCAGTACGATGACATGGTGGCCGGCAGCTGTGGATGCCGCTGATAACTGCCACTGACATTGGCAACAGGGCTCTATATGAACTTTTTTCGACACCAGCCAAAAATGTTTTTAGATGTTAATATTACTCGCCAAGCACACACTCACTAATGGGTCTAAGTGGCTAGTAAGTTGTTTTTTCTACCAACCAAACTGATATTTCACTAGCATTTGGCCGATTGGCTGGTGTTAATTTGGAGCCCTGATTGCCAGCGACACTCGTACTGCTGTAGCTGTAACTGCTACACCTGCCGCCCATAGCTCCTGTGTGGCTCAGAACACCTCGCCTCAAACCATGCCAGGCTCTCTGTTAGTCACACTGCTGACATTGTAGCTCCCCGTTAAAAGGACAGTCTGTGAATCCATCTATCCATCCAGCCATGTCTCCCAATGAACTGTAAATACCACATTTTACACTCATTTGTAGTTTTTGTGACACTGTAGTGTAAACTCTCAATTTTTGCTGATGTCTGTGATCGTACTGCTCAAAGGGGTTGAAGGCATTAAGTGTTAATATTCTCCAATAGTCTTTAATAGCACAGTGAGGTCCTGAATGGATGGCCCATTGTGGTAATGTGGAGACAAAAGAAGGACCACTGCTAGTGTTTCTATGGTGGTCACTAGTGGACCGGTTGTCATGGTGTTGCTTATTGGACTTAAGTTGTGATAGGCCACCGCTCATCTGTTTAGAAGGTGCAGGATTCAGTAGAAATTTCTGTATAAAAAGAAGACAATCCGCACACTTCAGGTCAATTTTTGTGCAAAGAAGCTTTACTTGACTTGCAAGCTTTCGGTCCTTAGACTCTGCCTGATGAAGGTCTAAGGACAGAAAGCTTGCAAGCCAAGTAAAGCTTCTTTGCACAAAAATTGACCTGAAGTGTTGCTTATTGGACTGTCATAACTGGTGAGCTAAAAAGACAAAGGCTTAATTATGGCGTTGTAATATATGTACATAGATATAAATGTTTAATATATGGCGGGGTTTGCGTCAACCTGTAAAGGATGTAATTTTGTACATAGCATGGTTTGAACTATTATAAATCTTAAAAATAATAAATCGAAAAAATGACTAGTGTGTGTGTATATGTGCCATCTGTAGTATGTAAAAGACCATATCATACCGTCTACTATGCTGTGCCCTCTTCCTGCCACTAGAGGTCCCTACTGAGGCCTGTAGCAGTAGAAGACCTTAGCCAGGCCAGAGGTCACACTGGATATGGAGGATGGCCTCTTCCTGTTCACCTGTGCTGCTGCAGGGACATCAGACTTCACTCCAGCTGCAAAACATATAGCAAATATAGCACTCTCACATATTTCCACTTATGCAGTAAGCCTATTCAACAGTCATGCTGAAAACTACAGACTTACACTCAATAATGTAATGCTCAATAATATATAACCTAATAGAAACGTAAGGACGATTGTAGGTCATACCTGCATAAGTGACCACAGAATTCTGTTCAAAAAGTAAAAACAAAAGACAAGTATTGAGGAAATGAAGCAAGAGTGGCAGTTTATTGATACGTACACCATTGTATGCTCGTGTCAATGTCATATGGAATATTTACTCACTCTCCTCCGTCAAGAGTACGGGAAGACATTGTTGACTTTTTCAAAACCACAACCTATAACAAGTCTGAGTGAAATATAAAACTTGAGGCATGAGACTTGTTTTGTGATGTCTGTCTTCCAGCTAATTGTGTGAAAGGACAGACACTGTTGATTGTTGATTGCTCTGGCCCTAATCCAGTCACTGAGAGATTTCAACAGCTTCACGAGACTATAGAGATGGCGATTACATCTCTTGACATTTGTGGTGTGAAGCTGTGGATTGATTATTTGCTCTCAGGAATCCACCAGGTTATGTATCTCTGCAATGTGGTTGATGAGTTCTGGCTGGCTGAGTAATAGTGATCCTGATGACCCTACAAGTGTATACCTCTCTGGGTGTCATGTCTAGAGATGCAACAGTCTCCTGTGATGAGGAGAGGTTGATGCTGTTGCTGCTTCTGCTGCTGAACCTGGTTTTGTAACCATGCTTCCACCATGGTATGCCATGGCTCCTCTAAGTACTCTGAACCAACCATAGTATTACTATGGCTTATCCATAGTTTTTGGGGTATCCATTAAAACCGTAACCTGGTTCTCACGCAGATGGTCTGCGCGAGAGCCAGGCTATGAAAACTGTGGTTCAAAGTTCAAAGTTCTATATTAGCCATTTGTGCATGGACTAGTAGCCCAGGCACATAGGAACTCTTGTGCAGGCCCTCTGAGTCAATAAATAGAGTTAAATAGAAAAAGGAAAAAGACAAAAGACATTTTAAAAAGTTATTTAAAAAATCAAAGGAGTTTTTAAAAAAATCTATGTCATGTTCTTTGCCATTAGTCTGACTGTAGCTGGGTAGAAGCTGTTAAAAAACCTTGCTTTTGTGGTAGAGATACTGTCCGCTCTGCTGTGTCTGAGGTTGTACGTGCAGTGCTTGTGTCTGAGCAGAGCGTTAGCTGGATGGAGTGGGTCTTAAATGATTCTCTCTGCTCTCTTCTGGCTGCGCTGTACGTATATGGAATTCATGGATGGAGGTGTGGTGCCTACACAGTAAATGTTGTGGTGTTAATTCAACACTTACAGAGTTCATTTAAGTCCAAATGGACTCAAATGAACTCTCTAAGTGTTAAATGAGCACTGCAGAATTTACTGTGTACAATCCTCTCCGCAGTCTTGATTACTTGTTGCAGAGACTTCCTCTCAGCCTGCGTGATGTTACCATACCAGACAGTGATGCCTGAAATAGGCCTACCTGAGTTCAGGACTTTGGTGATATCAAAGCTCGCTACGGCCATGAATGTATATTATTGCCCCATGTCCTGAAGCTTACTGGCATCTGCCAGGGCTTGATCTAGTTGGCTAAGTTAACTCTACAGATAGTTAAAACTTGCACTCGAAAAAAGACAATGGAGGGGAGGAGATATAATTAATTAGGCCTACACTTAGCTTAACACTGAAGATGCAAGAATTGCCTTGCGTGATAGATAGCCTAAATATTTAACTTCTGGGTGCAGTTAGATACATATTTAACTTCTGGGCGCACTGTACTGAAAAGATAGACAAAAACAAGAAAGAATAACAAGAAGACAAGAGAAGAAACTAGACAAAATGGAGAAAATAAGTAGATAGAAAAAAACTAAGTAGATGTAGAAAAATTAAATAAGGAGTTTAAAGAAGACATAAGTAGAGATTATATAGAGACATAAGGTCCACAAGGGTTAGGCCCAGTATAAGTGATAAATAGTCACAGTGAATGGGGCGCTCAGATGTTGCCCCTGGTGGCAGTGGTGTAGTCTACGTAGAACGCAGGTATACTGAGTATACCCACTTCTAAATTTTAGGGGCTTCAGTATACCCACTTAAAATTGATTGATCCATTATTTAGAATAGCATAAATATATACAGTATACCCACTTCAGAAAATGCTAGGATATACAGTATACCCACTTCAAAAAAGTAGACTACACCGCTGCCTGGTGGCAACAGGGGCGAGGAAAAACTCCCTTTTCACTTGATTCATGGTTTATAGGGGGAAAAGCTCAATGAGTGAGGTCTGTGAAAAAAAAACCATACAGTCAGGAAGAAACCTCAGGCAGAGACCAGCGGCCACCTAGGGGAGCCCCCTGCCAGGGCTAGTTATGAACAGAGTAGCCTCTTACTGCAGATGGGGTCGCCGGCGGGCCTATTCACTATTTGCTGAAAATACTTAACTACATCATAACAACATCACTATGACATTACAGAGAGCCGTACGTAACACATGAAGAAATAACCATTACTATTTTGGTGACAGTGGGGTTATAACAAAGGCTCTGCACTAAGGGGTTAAACATGGAGTTGGAGATATTGTCTCTGAGGCTTATAAAGCTCAAATTCAGGATGAAACACCTATGCAGTTTGAGTAAAGGGCAGACAGATGCATACGAATGGACTAGTTCATATCCCCTGAATATTGGTTGTGACATGCATATCATCAGAAAGACATCAATCTGGGCTTGATCCGGATTGTGGAAAGGCTGCTGTTCGTATAGTCCATAAATTGATAATGCAACTGTTTGTTGATGTTAATTTCTCAGCGAGGTGGAAAAGCGCAAACGAACACACATCGTTGTGGTAGCCTAAAACGCACTCTCAGTACACCAAAGTGATATCTAATATACAATCGTCAACAGTTTTTTTCTGAGTTCAGGACTTTGGTGATATCAAAGCTCGCTACGGTCATGAATATAGATTATTGCCCCATGTCCTGAAGCTTGCTGTCATCTGCCAGGGCTCGATCTGCTAAGTTAACTCTACATAGTTAAAACTTGCGCTCAAAAAAAGACAATGGAGGGGAGGAAGAGATATTAATTAGGCCTACACTTAGCTAAACACTGAAGATGCAACAATTGCCTTGCGTGATAGATAGCCTAAATATTTAACTTCCGGGTGTAGTTAGATAATATTTAACTTCTGGGCGCACTGTACTTACTGTCACGGTGGCGAAATAATAATAATTATAATATTTATTGCTTAAAGTGCAGTACACCATACAGCATGGTCTCAAAACACTGTAAAACAGCTGTGCTGTGCTGTGCCGTGCCGAATGCAGTGTGCTGTGCTGTGCCGTGCCGAATGCAGTGTGCTGTACTGTGCTGTACTGTGCTGTGCTGTGCTGTGCTGTGCTGTGCTGTGCCGTGCTGTGCCGTGCTGTGCCGTGCCGAATGCAGTGTGCTGTGCTGTGCTGTGCTGTGCCGTGCCGTGCCGTGCCGTGCCGTGCCGTGCCGTGCCGTGCTGTACTGTGCCGTGCCGTGCCATGCTAAGCCGTGTTGTGTTGTGTTGTGTTGTGCCATCACACAGTATGCTGTGCCTGTGCTGTGCCTGTGCTGTGCCTGTGCTGTGCCTGTGCTCTGCTGTGCTGTCATGCAGTGTGTCTGTGCTGTAGGGCAGTGGAGCGGTGTGGTGTGTAGGGAGAGGAGTGGAGCAGAGCGGAGAGCGAGTGGGGCGGCATCCACACCACACGAGCCACTGGGCCCGGCGCTGGCCGCCCGCCCATCTCCCTATTCGCTAAAGGCCTGCTATTCACATCAGTGAAAACGCTGAAATGCCTCCATTATGATGCCGAGACACAGGGCCAACAGCCACCTGATACCTGATACTCCCCCCCTCCACCACCACCATTGTCCTCACCACCACCACCACCAATACACCATCGTGTCATATCTGATGCAGCTGCAATGTGCACACACACAGCCACTCCATGCTGCACCCGGTGGAGGCAGCAAGGAAAACAGCCCTCTGCTTGGAAATGGGCAACAAACAGACCATCTTCACCCCGCAGCAGCTGGATGCCTATCAGGTGAGGGCTGGTAACCACCACTATGGTGTCCCACTAGCGTGGTTTTGAACTAGGCCTGCGGTGCTTATTGTCATAATGATATTATGTTGCATTTTATATTTTTATGTGGATCAAGTTGTGGTGTGCCTGTCGGTGACATTTCCATCATTGATACGAAACTAGACTATGATTTTTGCACAGTCTTTATATTTTATTGTTTTCTATGAAGGATCATGTTATGTTGTCGTGGGTAATATTGTGTGTGTGTGTGTGTGTGTGTGTGTGTGTGTGTGTGTGTGTGTGTGTGTGTGTGTGTGTGTGTGTGTGTGTGTGTGTGTGTGTGTGTGTGTGTGTGTGTGTGTGTGTGTGTGTGTGACAATTGTTAAGATTTTATATACAGTATGTTTTTACACTCTTAAAACTCTCAAATGTGTTTTGAGAAATAATTTCGTCTTTAGTGTTACTTTGTATTTACTTGGTAATTCTCTCTCACAAATGCGAGGGGTGTTTAGGCAGGTTTAGAAGAGCTGTGTTTAACGGTTGAATCAATATTCATGAGGACAGTGTTTGACAGAAGAGGGTCCCGGTGGGGTCTAGCATGAGAGAGGGGCGAGGTAAACAAATACGCGTTAGTGGTCTAAGCAGACAACGGACATGGCATTTGTTTCTGTGATCTATTGGTGTTGACATTTCTATTTAATCCACAATGTCTGGCAGATTTGTATCAATGGATGAATTGGTGTTGCTACATAATTGATGTGCCAACATTCATGTGTGCTGTTTATTTATAATTTTTATTACAATTCTGGATTGGTTGCACACAACAATGAGAGCAATGAAAAACAGACTTTATAATTGTGACTCATTATATTATTGCCATAAATTCATATTTTCATGCGTTAGTTTTGTCTAATTCATATATTACAGGACTGTACATTCTTTACCAGGAAGGAAATTTTGAGGTAGGTAAATTCAACTTCTCAACTGGAATACAGAACAGACATGTGGGTAAATGAAAGCTGTGACTAACAGGCACCAATGTCTTGTTTAAAAGTGCACAGTGTAGGATGGCCAGAGTAGATATTGCAACTATGCTGCTCATTGAACCTGTGCTGCCCATTGCCAAATTTGATCCTTTCATGAATACTTACTAAATAATAAACTATTATTTACTAGTATGACCAAAGTACAGAAAGTTTTGCTGCTAAAAATGTCTATTTCTGGACAATAGAATGGCAGACCATGGAGAAGATCCCCCTTTTTATGTATGACAAATGCAATTACCAAATGAATACTTCGAATTTCATGGTGGTGATAAGTATTTAAAAAATATTACACAATGCACCTTTAAAAGCTATCACCTTCAAGTAGGGCTCTATATTAACTTTTTTCATCACCAGCCATAATGGCTAGTAGATGTTAATACTAGAGATGCATCCAAGATCCGGTTCCGGATCCGGCAGGATAATAGGGTTTTTCACAGGATACGAGTCCGGCCGGACCCAGTGCTCCGAACCGGACCAGATCCTACATGTGAGCATAAAGTGAATGTGCTTTGCATTGATCATCCACGATGGCAGTGAGTCAAAGCAGTGTTGAGTGGCAGTTGCCTACTTACACCACATGTTTTCCCTCTTCACCTGTTCTGTGAAGTTTTTACGTAGCCTAGGCTTTTCAGTCAGTCTTTCACAACCCCAATCGCTGCGTGGAGTGAAAGCCCTTTGGAAGCGGCCGTTGCAGACGGTGTGGCAGTAAGCCAATGAGTCTAAAAAATAGTTTGAGCCAACGTAATAAAAAGGGCCCACGTGTGCGAGTAGGCTATGTGTTTCAACCCTTTCGTAGGATCCGGTATCCGGTTCCAGATACGGCAGGATCTTAAGCAGGGGATCCGGTATCCAGCAGGATCCTAAAAATCAGGATCCGGTGCATCTCTAGTTAATACTATCCAAACTCACTCACTAATGGGTGGCTAGTAAATTGGTATTTTCTACCTGCCATACTGACATTTCACCAGCATTTGGCGGGTTCGCTGGTGTTAATTTAGAGCCCTGCCTTCAAGTGTTTGTTGTGTTCTGCCTCACCGGATCTTCAAGTAAAGGTGAAAGTTATGCCACCTACGCATACACACAGTCTGGAACCTGAGAACACTAGAGATGGAGGGATAAGCTGTCAAATTGACATCATGAGAAATGTCTACCTGTTTGGATGTTGAGGCAGCTTCATTTTGAAGCGATATATGAGCTTGTTGTTGGGGTGATTAAACTGTAATGAATGTGGTACTTAAAAACACTTCTTGAGGAGTGCCATTGCACTTTATATGTACGTAGGCTTGTTATATAGTCGAGAGGACATTATATGATGTTATTATTAGATCCAAGATCCGGTTCCGGATCCGGCAGGATAATAGGGTTTTTCAAAGGGTTTCACAGGATCTTAAGCAGTGGATCTGGTATCCGGCAGTATCCTAAAAATCAGGATCTGGTGCATCTCTAGTTTTTACGTAGCCTAGGCTTTTCAGTCAGTTTTTCACAACCCCAATCGCTGCATGGAGTGAAAGCCCTTTGGAAGCGGCTGTTGCAGGCAGTGTGGCAGTAAGCCAATGAGTCTAAAAAATGGTTTGAGCCAACGTAATAAAAAGGGCCCACGTGTGCGAATAGACTATGTGTTTCAATTCTTTGGTAGGATCTGGTATCCGGTTCCGGATCCGGCAGGATCTTAAGCAGGGGATCCGGTATCCGACAGGATCCTAAAAATCAGGATCCGGTGCATCTGTAGTTATTATACTATTTTGTTTTAAACGTGCAAACACACACACACACACACACACACACACACACACACACACACACACACACACACACACACACACACACACACACACACACACACACACACACACACACACACACACACACACACACACTTTTTAAAAACAATTTATTTAACCAGTGTATGCCAGTGTAACCAGTGTGCATTTGTCAATATTGTTTAGTATGAAACACACAGTGCACCAAAATATAACACAGTAGCTCTGATAAGCAAATTATGGTATTATATTATTTCAGAAGGCAGAGGAAGCTGTTATTCCTCTGTGCCATTACTGAAAAAACACCATACCTCTGATATGAGAATAATAATGCATGTGTTATATTATTTCATGAGATTCATTTGAAGTTGAAGATTGTGCACATCCCAGGAAAAGGTGTAGGACAAAGGCTTTCGATGTGAGGAGTCCGCACACTTGAAATCTTTTTTGCAGTTAAAAAAAAAAGTATTATTATTGCATGTCTGGGTTACGTTTCGACTTCAACAGATCATCTGATCATCAGAACATCATCAGATTTTCCTAACCCAGCCATGAAATAATAATAATAAAAAATAACAAAAAGGATTTCAAGTGTGTGGATTCCTCACTCCGAAAACTATATTATTTCACGAGGTGGAGGAAGCTGTTATTCCTCTGTGTTATTTATGAAATGATATTTTATTCATCCCTGTGCTGTGCCTGGCAGGCTGTACGAGCGCTACCGTGACCTGGCCCCTCAGCTGGTGCCGCTCGACTACACCGCTCGGCCAGATGTGAAGCTGCCGTATGAGCTCATCGGCAGCATGCCAGAGCTGAAGGTGCCATCCCGCCGTGCCGCCCCACGCTGATGCATGATGCCACCTTGGCCGCACACTTTGGCCTGCTGTTATTTCCTTACATCCTTCTACTTTCCCTCTCTTCTTTCTGTCTCTGTACATTTTGAATCTGTGCAAGCACATTTCTCTAGCACACTGTCTTTTTTGTGCATGTACTGTATGTCTTTCTCTTTGTGTTTGTCTCTATATCTGCTCTCTCTCTATCTCTCTGTTTATCTCTCTTTTTCCTCCTCCCATTCATTCAGTCACTCACTCACCAACCGGCGCTCTGTTGTTCATGTATTATGCAGCTCTTACTAATTGTCAGTCTTGGAGAGTTTACGTGTCACCAGATCCTTTCAGGTGCAATGAAAGCACAGGGTCCCCCCTGGTCTTTGAAAGAGACAGGTAGGAAGAATAGGAGGGAGAGAGAGAGAGAGAGAGAGAGAGAGAGAGAGAGAGAGAGAGAGAGAGAGAGAGAGAGAGAGAGAGAGAGAGAGAGAGAGAGAGAGGTCATGGTCAGGAGTGACGGTGGTGAATTATGTTCATCCACAGCGGACAGCAGATCTAGGCTGATTTAAACAGGACCTGGACCGCTTTCGAAGGTGTTTCCCCACACTTGCCGTCAATGACAGTTCATATTTTGTTCAAGGCTAATACTGTCTTCTACAAAAACCTATTGCAATTTCAGCCAATTCCCTTCAACTTTCCTTCAAGGTGATACTGCTTTGTATTTCAGCACTTATACAGTGTAGGAGCTGTGAAATGTTTGAACTGAGGTTGGATGGAATTGCAAAATGCCAGAAACAGACTATGTGTTCCTTTAATGCCCACCAGAAATAACTTACGAAATGACTCAAACAATACCCCTAACCAATACTCTCCCTTTTATAAGATAATCTTGTTATGTGTACCACCGAAGTGGCCTGCTCTGCCAACATGCCAGCTGGGATTACTTGAAGTTGTTTGTGTTCAAGAAAGTAGTTTTGACAAAGATTTCAGACTCTGAAGCCAGGTTTTATTGCAGGAGATCTCACTGATCCTTAAGATGCTTGTGTGTGAATTTCTGAATGAGTGATATGCCTCTGTTGTGTTTTGTAGGATAATCCTTTCCGTCAGCGAATAGCAGAGGTGTTCTCGGAGGATGGCGAGGGAAACATGACTCTGGACGACTTCTTAGACATGTTTTCGGTGCTCAGCGAGATGGCTCCAAGAGACCTGAAGGCCTATTATGCCTTCAAGATTTATGGTCAGTAACCAACCACGCAGAACTAACTTTCTCTTTCCTTTTCCCCTCAAATTACTGTCATCACCATCAAAAGTTGCAGGAGGAGAGAAGTGCCGCACACTCTCGAGTTAAATAAACAAGTTTTTAATGTGACAATGTTTCGGCCTGTGGGCCTTCCTCAGGTCACGTGTGTGTCAACATAAAAAATGACATCCCTTTTTTTGCCAGGACCAGTTGCCAGTGGCACTTCAGTCTTCTATACCTGTACATTTAAATAGGTATTTCACAAGTTAGGTTGTGTACTGCAGTCATGATCATAGGCGTGCACAGATAGGGACGAGGGGATGCTACAGCACCTGCCTCTTTGACCTCCTGAACAAAAAGTGCCTTTTTGGAAAGTTCTTTATTGTTGTTTTTCCACAATGTATTGTGGTAATTGTTGACATTATAATCCAGTAATACAATACAAAGTGATACAATCCTTATGTACATGGGTGCTGGTAGTGGGGAAACGGTTACAGATTCAAAGGGCCCAAGCACTGACAGGGGCCCCTAAGGGGGCCCAATATTCGAATATTTCATGGGGACCAAAATGTCTGGCGGCGGCCCTGCCTATTATATGTAGCCAAGTAAGTTCCACATTTCCCCCCAGCACCTGCCCCCCAAAAATGCCTGTGCATGGCAGTGGTCATGATACCACAGTATTATGATATGCAAGATATGCATTGATATGCATGGTGTTTCTTCCAAGATGTATGGTGATGGTAAAAAAAAATTCGTACAAACTCCAGCTAAGAAGCTGTTCTTGATGAAGCATGTGAAACATGATTCACCTTAACACTTGCTGTACATTGACAGGAGTATGAAAGATGCAGCACTGAGGCCTCGACGTGCTGAAGGTTCTACAAGAGCTCGTAAGCAGGCTTGGAGACATGTGACAGGAGTGCTGTCAACAGCCTTTATGTCTGTCTGATGATGCACGATAACTAATGGAGACTGGGGCAATGTCTTTGAACGGGCAAACAAAAGCAGCCCCTTAAATTATTCACCGGTCCCCCAGTTATGGCAGTGGTCTGCCCTGCGCAAGCAACACGCGCCAGAGTCTCCCTAATTAAATGACGGCGACCGCAGAAGATGTTTCGTGGTCTCGCACACCGAGATGGAGGTGCCTGCATGGTCATGGGTGAAGGAAAGTTTTCATGTATTATTCAGGCCTGTTGAAGAGATCGTTTAAGATAACTAAAGCGGCCACACGGGTGCTGTTAGCCGTCTGAATGCCCAGAGAAAAGCCTTGAGGTTTGGGGTCACAGGGTCACGTCCTGTTAGCTGTTTCTTCTTCGCTGGTGTCCTCAAAGTTGGTCGCGAAACACACCTAAGCATAAAGATTTGATTTGCTTGAAAAGTTTTTCTTCTGTCTCATGAGTATTTTGAGAAAAACTCAGCAACCCACTTTCGCAAGTCTTACTGTGTATACTGTATGTACAGTTGACTTATTTTACTACTTTTGGTTCCTTTGCCAAAGACTTCAACAACGATGACTTCATCTGCAAGTCTGACCTGGAGAAGACGCTGAACAAGCTGACCCGTAACGAGCTGACGGAAGACGAGGTGCGGATGGTGTGCGAAAAGGTCATGGACGAGGCCGACCTGGACAACGACGGACGCTTGTCCCTGGAGGACTTCCAACACATGATTGTCCGCGCCCCAGAGTTCCTCAGGTAGATGTATGATGTTCATCATGTCTTAGAGTTATATAACATCTTCAAGTTTCTTTTTTTCATACATGTAAACGTTTTTATCTTTTACCTGACATGTTTCACCGTCGAAACGTGTCACGTAAAAGATAAAAACGTTTACATGCATGTCTGAAACAAAAGAAACTTGAAGATTTGAGTTCCTCAGGTGGTCTGCCTATTTTTTGGACACCAGATAGAAATTAGCCTCTGTGTTATAATCTGGCGCATTTACATGTATACTGTATAATGTATACTGTATGTATATGTTCATTAATGTGCAATGGTTTCAAAAATAAATGTAAAGTAAAAGTAAAGTGAGGTAGACTAGGGCCAGGGCAGGGGCAATTGAAATAGAGGTGTACAGTAGGACACAGTCAGCAGGGCCCCACTAAAGCAAACATTTAATTTTGGGGGTTGTTGTCCAATAGACACAACCCAACAGCAGTCATCCTTGAGAACCACCGTCATCACCGATCAGCGGCCCAACATAAAAATAATAATAAAATAAAACATTAGTATCATATAAACAAGAGGAGAGCGGGTCAATTTGAGAAGGGTCTAATGGACCTCAGCTTTTGATGTTGAAATGATGTGGTTGAACCAGATGTTTGTCTCCCATTAACAAAGCTGGGGGTCACTTGAAGAATCAGTAAAAGTAGCAGACCTTAAAAGGACACCATCTGGAAGTCTGTAGTAAACAGACAAATACAAAGACAAATACAGAGGGGACTGTATTTTTCTCCCCATTTCTGGTTTTCCATTAAGTTGGTCATATAGGCATGTAAAAACTTCCATGTTCCCTCCAGGCAGGGAAACTTCCATGTTTGCTTTAGGGGGAAGTAAGGGAATAATACATAAGTTATTAAGCCGTAAGTCAAGAGCACTGAAGAAGAACCTCCTCTATGGAAACAGTAACCTGTTGTTTTCCTCCCTAGCACTTTCCATATAAGGATATAAAAGCCACTACGCTGTGAATCAACAAGGAGAGAGCCGCCTGGGAGGGGATCCGAAGAGGAGTCCTCGAAGGGGTTATGGCACGTGGCGATTTACTTTTTACAAAAGGCAGCCCAGGGAAAAGAATGGACTGAGAAAACACTGTACCCAGCTTGACCATTTCAACGGCCCGCTGTATGCAAATCTGGCTGGTGGAACATTACACACAGCAGTCGTGACCCTTTTGCCTTAGCTGTAGCAAGAGGGAGGGACTCTGCTCCTGTCTCATGTTTACAGTTAAACGTGCTGCACACCTTTCTTTATTGCATTTCGTGGCCCCCCTGAGTGACTGGCCTCCTTGTGGCTCGACATAAAGGTCTCTCAGTGAACCTGAGCTTCCAGCAGGCTCCAGTGACCGCGGCAACGGCTGGCCAAGACTCAGCTGACCTGCGAGGTAAATAAGAGGCTTGCAGGGTGAGCGGGCCTCGCTGAAGACGACCTTGCAACACTATCAGCATATGGGACGTGTGTGTGTGTGTGTATGTCAGAGAGAGGGGTCTCAGTTACACCGTCCCACAGTGACAAAGGGGACAGCAAAGGATGGGGTTGGTCAGGGCTATGATGGAGTATATTAAAGCCGATTTCCTAGTCACCTGCCTGCGTCACTGCCTTTGACACAAACATATACACCCACACCCAGCATGCTTTTGTATGGACGAGGCATCATACTGATTTTCTTTAAAAGTCTTATTTTAATAAATCAAAAGTACAGATATCTACAAAACTGTAGATCAATTTTCATATGATTTTAGAAAGTACAGTACATTTTTTTTGTTTTGTTTGTTTTTACGTAGATCTCTTTTTAGAGTGTTATTTACAATTTTTTTTCCAAAAGGTAACTTAATTTTTTTTTCTCCCCATATACCTCTAAAATCAACAGATACATGAAAACAGTCCTTGAAAACATAAAACAAAAACAAGAGAGAACTGGTATATGATATGAATTAGACAGCAATGCAAGAAAGAAAGAAAGAAAAAAAACAAAAAACAAAAACAGTAAGAGCCGAAAACCTATTGGGAGAAGTGTGAGGGCACGATTTGAGTGGTGGCGTGCAGTACTACCTTGGGGGGGTTACATGAACATGGCTAAGTGCTAAACCTGGCTAGGTTTACCAACAGAAAGTGGTAAACCTGCTAAAAGATAGATCACAGATGTAATTTAGTCTCCAGGGTCTTCTATTAGATGATTTACCACTACCTCAAGGTTAAGTTAACCTGCTATACTGCTAAGCCAGTTTCTTGAAATACTCCCCTTAGTTCCATGATCGGCTGCGGGTGGGGGTGACTATGGCACTCTCCTGAGACCATAAAACAATGACTGACCAACAGCCCTCATCAAGGCAGCCACAGGTCAGTACAAGCATGGAAGACATCCTTTTTGCACCGAACTACATACAGCCAAACAGGTGAGGTGGGTGTATTTAAGTATTTGCAGAGGGAAAAAAAAAAAAAAAAAACATTGCACAGAGATTTGAGAAATGGGGGGGAAAGTATAGACCAAATCAAAAAATACAGAAATGACTGATGCCGTTTTCAAAATTATTAAAAAGAAACAAAACCACAAGGTCATTAATAAAAGTGTGTTGTTAAAGGTTGTCAATATGAACCTTCATGATGCATAGTTTCAAAATGAAAAGAGATCAAGTATTAGCAATTAAGACAAAGGGTTCGGCTGTGAACGCATGCAGATCTGAGATCAATTAACTGACTCAAAACAGAGTGGCAGATATGGACACTAGAAAAAGCACCCAATAATAATAATAATAATAATCACTTTCAATAAAAGGTACCGGTGGGAGGAGAGGGAAGTGATCATTTGATCTCTTTGGGCAAAAATAAATTGATGAATTGAAACGGGAAGCCAGTACACTGTTTTTGATAGGCAAACTGCTCCACACCCAGGCAAAAAGACCTCAAAAACGGAAGAGAACGGTCTAACTTAAAACCTGGGAAACTGGGGAAAAAAGCATAAAAAAATAACCAAAACAAAAACAAAGACAAAACCACACACACGCACACACACAGACAAACATCTCATTGCATCAACATACAGAACACTGTTCTTCATTTGTTTGTTTTGTTTCTAACGGAATGCTTTCAACCTCCAAACAAGGAGCCAAGGTCGAGGCCAGGGACACACCCTGAACCCCCCTTTTGCTCACCTAACATCCCATGCAGTTCATCACTGCTCACACACAGACTTCCCAAAACCAAATAAGTCTACCCTGCTTGGCTTTCACTTTGGGAAACAAACAGAAAAGGGGGAAAAACTGTCTAAAAACCCAATATGGTAAATGGGCGTGCCAGACCGAGTGGACCAGGAAGATGCGAAGTAAGATGCAAGTGTGCTGGTGTGATGACAAGATGTTGAAATGTCAAGGTTTGGAGGAAACTCAACACATTATCCTGCTGGTTGCAGCCTCACAGTAAGACATTGTCAATGATGAAAAGGAGGAGCCTTTTCTTTTTTTGCAACCGGTTAGCTGTTTGCACCAAATAAAAAAGACAAAGCTTAAGCTGCAGTCTGACATAGATCATCCTTATCAATGATGGAGAAAGATGTCAGCTACAGTCAAAGACCTTGAGTGCGAAACCACCTATGGGTATCAAGCACTAGAGGCTACAAAATATTGACAATATATATATATTTTAAGTCTTTCTGACACCCTGCAAGAAAGTTGGCTCCAACCAAATGCACAGCTAAAAGGAACAGATATCACAGAGAATTCCTTGGGATGCAAAGCCGAGGGAGCAGCAACGCCCAAATACAGCACAGCACCCCAAGCTGACACAGGCAAGGAAGTGCCTGCATGTGACTGAAAAGGAAACCAGAAGAGGCCACACCATCTCCAGCCCACACGGCAAGGGCGCGTCCTCCCACTCAGAGGAAGCGACAGACAGCGGCTCGTCAGGGCGCACACAGCACAGCTCCGACAGCTCAAGCTTGACAGTTGACGGTGTGTAAAGGACCTAAAAAGGCTACCTTTTCCCATACTAACACTTCACATCTTTCCCTTTCCTTACAAACACTCTTCACAGCTGATGACAGTACCACAACTGACCACATGGCACCACAGCCTGGTGGCGTATGGCCAGAGGTTCACCTTCTCCTTGCTGCACAGCTGGGAACGGCCTAGCTCTGGGCCACATCACATCCTGATGACACATCAGAGCATAGCTCTGCACCCTTCACTCTCCTCCACCATGCAGACAACCCGAGGCCAACATGCTTACGTACACTACCGCAACACAGTAGAGGAGATATAGGCAACCCATTCCCATTCACACACACACACAGACAGACACACACACACACACACACACACACACACACACACACACACACACACACACACACACACACACACACACACACACACACACACACACACAAAAGCCACAAAGAGCTCTGGCTAGCTCCCCCCCTATCAAAAACAATACAACCATCACTCACAAGGTGGCTTGCCTCCTGATCACACAGCACAACTACGAAGAGCCAAGATCTCTCTATGGCGGCAGTCTGAATGAAAACAGGGTGACATCTACTGTGCTTTGACCCTCCTGGTGTCTGTTGCGTTTGTGAGTTAATACTTAAGTGTTATTGCAGGCGACATTTCAGAAACTGCATCAACCAAAACAGTAAGCATTCATATACATATGTCTTTGAGATAAAAAATAAATGTCAAATTAAGTCATTAAAAACATCGTCGTTAGGTCCACATACATTTGAACATATTTTTTTTATACCCAAGAGACAATATTGATTTTATTTATGTTTTTTTTTTTAAGAAAAAGACTAATTGCATTATGCAAATACACTACCACTCAGCACAAGACTACTCACAACACCAAGGTCACTCGTAAAGTGCATTGGACAGTGGGTAGGCAGACGATTTTCCTCTCCAATTGAGATATTGCTGGAGGCAGACAGAAACACATGACGTATCCTACAACAAGTCTGTGTCTGTATGCTACTGGCTGGGACCAGATTGACTAAATGTATACAATTACTAACAAGGGGTAAAAGAGTTGGGCCGAGTTGGGTGGGTTGCTACAACCTCTCAGATCTTCATTGAGACAAGTCCCGACTGAGGTCTTTTTCTTTTTTTTGGATAAAATGGCAGCAATGAGCTAAGGTTATGTGCTGGGCACACACTGACAGTCTACCCTCTTTAGTAGTCCAACTGAGAGGGGCACTCCTATGAGCAAATGACATTTGGGGCCATATGTAAGGGCAGTAGTAGAAAGACAAATATTTGGGAAATTCGTGGAACAACAAACTTGAGGGGTGGGGGGAAAAAAAGAGAAAATCAGATATGCCTAACCTACAAGTAACATACAAGTTGTGCACAAATTCTCACTGAGAAAAAAAATCTCAATAGGATGAACAGGTAAACAACGTTAGTTAGGTGGAATGCCTGCAGACGAAT
This sequence comes from Engraulis encrasicolus, assembly GCF_034702125.1. Taxonomy (NCBI): domain Eukaryota; kingdom Metazoa; phylum Chordata; class Actinopteri; order Clupeiformes; family Engraulidae; genus Engraulis; species Engraulis encrasicolus. The sequence goes on from NC_085872.1 coordinate 9,980,255, forward strand.
ACGCCATTTACGATTGAATGTCCGGAGAGGGGAATTGTGGAAGAGGGAAAAAGTTCAGGTAGTTATAAAATACAAAAAGAATCGTGAAGAAAACAAACAAACAAAAAACCTCTCACAAACAAGAGAGGAGCCATGACCAGACAGTATGTGGCCCGCTACCAAATTCCTATTTTTAAAAGTTAAGTCAAGTGATTGTCACGGAATGCATGGAGATGAAGAAGGAGAAGGAAAAATATAGAAAAGAGAACAGAATGGAATGGAGAATAGAAGCTTCCTAGATTATAGTGCTCAGGGCAACTCAGCAACGGCTTGCACTATACAGCCTGATCCTGACCCTGGGAGAACTCTCAGACCAAACAGCCACCACTGCCACGTGGTAGGATAGAGGGGGACAAAAGAAGGAAGGTGGGGCTGGCATGGGTTTGGCAGCGGAATATTCAGACAAGAACTCCAAGGAGGGTCTTTTCAGATCGGACAGGACAAAACAGGAGTGGTGAGCCTCCTCTCCCTGAAGTGAGGGATGCACGCCGAGAGCCAGAGAGAGACAGCTAGCGTGAGCACCGCTTCGCACCGGCCTGGGGGCCGGCTGGGCTCTTCACCTAGGCCCGGTAAAGCCAGTCGGAAGCGCGGCAATAACGGCTAAGGATCATAAGCCTGGAAGAGGATGGCGTCACCCGCGTATGCGTCTTGTGGAAGAAGATGGATATAGACTACTTCCATCGGCCAACTGGTAGGACAGGAGACAGTGGGGTTGGGAAAGGGGGAGCCATAGGAGAGCACAGAAAGAGAGAGACCAAGAAAGAAGGACAGGGAGATACAGAGAGGGTACAAAAGGGGTAGGATCAGGGAGGGGCAGGGGGGAGAACAAAGAAGAGACAGGGGCAGAACACAAGGATAGTAGGGCTGGGGAGTGCTGAGAAGAAGAGCACAGTCCAGTGACGCCCTGCTCGTACGAGTATGTGTGTGCTTGCGTGCGAACGGACGATAAGGCGGGCAGGCAGGCACGGCTTCACAGGAGTACGCAACGGAAGAAGCTGGTCTTTTTCTGCGTTTGGTCCGTGGTGATCTTCACCCCGTGGTTGCTGCCCTGTGGACTGTTGCCCTCCTGCAGAACGACACAAAATTGAACTTAGACTGATGCCCATCTTTTTTCATCCATGGAAGCCACCCATATCTCTTGAAAAGTTACATGGAACAGATGGGATTCTCACCAATTTTGTGTCCATTTTTGCTTTGATGTCTCTGGCGAGCGTCAGGAATGCCTAAATATGAACCAGATGCAAGCAACAGTTTCTCCATCACATAGGATTTCGCACATGCAATAGTGCCACAACATCACTGAGCATGATAATGATCAATACAAGTTTGTAAGCCACTCACATTTTCCACATTTATATTGGCCTTCGCGCTGGTCTCCATGAACTTAATGCCATACTCCAGCGCCAGCTGCAAAGGGAAACAGGAAAGTAATACAATGGTTGTGACGCTTACTGTAGTGTTACATGAACACAACTCTGGTCAGTGGCATAATCTGAGTTGTGACATACCTCACCAAACTCATATACGTACAGGTACAGGGTTTGGACAAAATAACTGAGACACCTGTCATTTTAGTGTGGGAAGTTTCATGGCTCAAGTGGACCAGCCTGTTGGCCAATCGTCATTAATGGCACATTGCACCAGTAAAGTGAAGTGTGAAGGTTGAATTAGCAGGGTAAGAGCACAGTTTTGCTCAAAATTTTGCAATGCGCACAACATTATGGGTGACATGTCAGAGTTCAAAAAGGAGACATTCTTGGTACGCATGTAACCGTTGCATCCTTGACCAAGACAGCAAGTCTTTGTGATGTATCAAGAGCCACAGTATCCAAGGTAATGTCTGCATACCACCAAGAAGGATGAACCACATCCAACAGGATTAACTGTGGACACAAGAGGAACTAAACGACAGGTGTCTCAGAATACCCCTGTATATGCATGTTGGCACATTTAGTTGGAAATCTCTATGCATCTATAATTACTATTTATTTTGAGGACAAACCATGCATTTCCCTGAAATCTGTGTGCCTGACTAGGAGAACAAAATGTATTATATAGCCAAAATGAGGAAGCACACCTTCTCGCCTCTGTCTTTGGACACCTGTCGTTTGTCATTGATGTCACATTTGTTGCCAAGGATCATCTTCTCCACATCCGCTGATGCATGCTGGGTAGTGAAAAAACACATCATATTAAGGGTCAGCACATGAAAGAAAGGAAAACGCCCACTGCTGCTGCATCAGTTTCTAAAATGATTGCCATTTTTGCATAGTTTGGATTAGACTTTTTAAGACTGTTGAAATGATATTGTTCAATGCAAACACATTCATGGCCAATATTTGCTCGTGTTTGATGGATTTAGATGCACTCCAGTTGTGTGTTCTCATCTCAAATTACAACTGATTTTTAACCATCATCCTAACGCATGCACAGACATCAAAGATTCTACAATAGAAACAGTATGTGGGGCATAGCAGGCTGACACCAACCTCTTCAATGTTCCTTATCCAGTTTTTAATATTGTCAAAGGACTTTTCATTGGTGATGTCATACACCAACATAATGCCCTGAAAAGACAAAACAGAAAGAGTTAATCACCACTTAGAAAAAAGTGGAAAAGAAGTTCTGCCAGCATCCTCACAGCTTCTTAGAAAACACTGGTGCCATTTCGGCAGTTATGTGGGTGTCAAACATTATAACAAAAAAAGAAAGCAGAGGCACCCTGGTTTCATATTATTTTACTTGCACAGCGGGAAGTTATCCCACTGCAATCTGTCTCATCAAACACAGATCCAAAGATCTCCAAACAACTAGCATGTGAGAAAGAGAAGAACAGACAACACCCAGGGTCAGATAATCTTCTTGCAGAAGGCAAGTTTAATAGAACTGTGTGGGACAACTCACCATGGCTCCCCTGTAGTATGCCGTTGTGATTGTTCGGAATCTCTCCTGGCCTGCTGTGTCCCTGTAAATGCACACATTATCATTATCAATCCACATAAAGGCTGTCTTCTAAACAGCACAAATCAATGTCTGTGATTGTCAATAGGGCTGAGTGGACATTGGTCAACATACCATATCTGCAGCTTTATCTTCTTCCCATCAAGCTCTATAGTCCTAATCTTGAAATCAATACCTAAAAAGGACAAATGTAGTTTTTGACAGTAGACACTGAGAAATGTGCATCGTCTGAGCAACAGAGCCAAACAAACAAAGAAAACATTGGTAAAACAAAAGTTGGCTATATCGTCCAACCAGGGTCGGTAACTGACGCTAGATTTAAGGCATGGAAATAATACAAATGTACTCCCTACATAATTATCTTTAAGTCATTGCGACCTTTCGGTTGTTAGCTTAATAGACACTTTTCAAGCTTCGCGTCAGTACAGGAAATCATATGAGGCTTGGCCGTTTCGCTAATCTAGCTGGAATGCTGACTAAATACAACTAGCCAACAAAAAAGCAAGTGATTTGAAATCCAATGAAGAAACCAACCAACTGTACTGCTAGTCCACCAGAGAACATCAGATGTCTTACTTTGGACAGCAGTGTCACTTCATTGTGAAACTATAAAACAATATAATGTTGTTTGCAGTGTGCAAATCAGCTAAGCTGTCCAGTACACGGGCTGCTAGCTTGCCGGTGAGCATTTCGACATGTTTAGCCAATTTAGCAAGCTAATGTAAATCATGCAAGCTAACTGAGCAGAGGCGGAAGCATGTTTGTGTGATGCACAGCTCACATTTACAGAAACTTACATGAAAGCGCCTGTGAATAACCCAGACCAGTCCATAAAAGGTGTCAAATTTCCATTATCCCCATCAGTTAAGAGACCTCGTTAGCTACATTTCTATACACTCTCAATGGTTAGCTACAATGGGACTTTGGGTAACGCCGCACAGCTTTTCGACTCTGCTTAGCTCGAGCGATGTTACCCGAGGAACTTTTGACAATCGTCACATCCCGACCTAGCTAAGTAAGCTGAGGTTCGTTGTCAATTTGCGCCGTAATAGCGATAGCAGGACGGAGTCTACAATGACAACAGTGGTAATGCACACCAGAAGTGAAAAGTATACGGCCGTGAACCGTAACGAGGAGCCAATTAAATACAGAAGAAGTCCACACACGTAGGTATGAGTTTAGCTATTTGGCTAGGAAATGACAGCAGCTATCTAGCAAGGAAGCAATGACTCCACTTGAGTAACTCTCAAAACACTTCGCTTTGCACCATGCACTCACTGCATACAGTCCACTTTATGTGGAGTACATTCTGTTGGAATGTAAACAGTGGCCATGTTTTCAAGCGAAATGTATCTAGAACTCCTATCTTTGCGGTCAACTTTGTTGGGAGTAGCTAGCTAATGTAAACCATACCGACACGGGCTAACTGAACAGTTAAGAGGAAGGGTTTCTTTGTTGTGATGCACAGCCTATTAACAAATCAAAAAGGTGTGAGCAACATCACATGTGGTAAAAAACCATCCCGCAATGTAACAGTTTAATTGTGGATTCTAGATCTCTTGTTAGCTGTAATGACAATTGAGGAATGCTTACCTACCAAATTAGCTATGCTAAAGTCAATAAGCTATGCAGAGTTACCCGGCTAATGTTAGCTTATCAACTTTGACATTCGTCACAACACACTTAGCAAAGGGTTAGCTAACGGCTGTGGTCTAAATAAGCTACATATTTCATAGCAGAATACTTTACAACTAAAGAATTGAATAGCGTATCATCACAATAACCCATATATTGGCATAAGCTAACAGATGACAGCAGCTACCTAGATTACAATAGCAACCACAGCTTTCACTTCAGTCACAATCCAAACACTTCAACTCGGGCTTTATCCAAGCCAGAAATAAATACCTATTGTGGAGATAAACGTGGAGTTGAATGCGTCCTCTGAAAACCTGAACAATACACATGTTTTCCCGACTCCGGAATCTCCAATTAAAAGTAGTTTGAACAAATAATCGTAAGTCTTCGCCATACTTGATATTGCGGAAATCCCGCCCGGCAATAGCTCAGCGCCGCGTAGACACTAGTATGACTAGTAGTGCCTGAATGAACACGCCCCCTCTGAGGCTACTGTCAGAGAGAATGTAGTTGAAGTATTCTAGGCCTGTAAAGGTGTAACCAGCCAGAGCCATAGGCCTATATAAATATATAATACTAAATATGTTATAACTACGACTCTGGGTGTGTAGCTCAAGTGTAGCCCTGCCCTCTGTCAGATCATGTGTTCAAAGAAAAAAAAAGAACTCTGGTGTCTTTTAGGCCTAGCCTACTGAAGTAGCACTATGTAGTCCTTCATCTCTGCCCGCCCTGCAGGTTGAGAGGGGAATTGTCTCGCCTACAGCAGGGACACCATCTCTGAAATTGCTTAGGCCTAGGCCTAGGCCTACCACACAAGAATGATAGCTGAAGAATCCTGCTGGACTGTAAGCCTATTGCCTGTCAAAACTGTAACAAGGGCTGGTAGGTGAAACATTCAGTTTGTGGCTCTTGATGCCACTAACAGTGGCCTAACAAGCCTTTGCCCATTCATGCGGTCTCTGCCATCACATAGTCGATTCTGCCTTTGTTGTGTGTACAGTTAGTGCTGTTACAGCTCTTTCATGGCTACACTATGTTCAGAAGTTAGCTGCAGAGAAACAACATTCAATGGGTGGCTTCTCGAGACACTCGAAAGAGGTTACTGTGTAGCCTACCGCTTCACTATTCACCATAACCTTCTGCCTCTGTTTGTCTTATAGCGATAAAGGAGCCGTGACAAGTTCTGGTGCTCACATAGGCGCTATATGGAGGAGGTTTAGATAGAGTCGTTTTTTTAACAAACAACCCTCTGAGTGACCACATCATAACCCCGACTCCTCACCCCTGGCCACAAGTTAAACAACAATAATATCAGTAATCTTTGAATGTCTGAGGTCATTTTGCACTATTTCACCATGTAGAACCTGCGTCCTGTCAATCAACGCTTTCATTTGGTAATGGGAGGTACAGTACGATACAGCTGAGCTAAAGGTCCAGGCGGTTTACACATAAATAAACAGGGTTGGAGAAATTTCAAAAACACCCTTCCTCTGTAGGCAATTGTGTATTTGAGCATGCACGCTCACTGATTCTATTACCAGTTATGGCCAGAGTGGTAGGTTGGGGTGGTGTAGTCTAATAGCTTAGCTCCAAAATATAAAGAAATCGTTCAGTTTGTGATACAAGCATGAAAATTGGTACACATATAGCCAAAGGCATTCCAAAAAGAACTGGATATGGAGCCATTGTGAATTTTCAACATGGTGGCCATGGCAGCCATTTTTCAAAATGGCTGCCAGCCACAACAGTTTTCTTGGATATAATATATTTTAGACATATTTACCATTCATACCACTTGGTAAATGTGATATGGATAATAGAAAAGTTTTCATGAATATTCAAGATGGCCCCCATTTTCAAGATGGCAGCCGTCACTTGTATGATTTATCTGATATAGGTTATATCGGTGTCAAATCAGTCATTTTTCATGATGTAACTTTGGAATTAACCAGAAGCTTCCTTTTATCTCATTCTATACTTAATATACAGTATAGTATCAATGTTTCTTTCAAGATGGCAGCCCATGTCAGATAATCATATAATAGTGGAGTCTGTTAAGGGTTTTACCGTTACGGAAGTTAGAAAAGCACTTTGCATGGTGATTCTTTAGGGTATATGCTGTAATTCTAGCCTAAAAGCCCTCAGCTTTTTTTTCTACTGTCATATACAATATATCATGTTGTGTAATGCATTACATTGTTATTAAATGACATTATAGTAGCTGACAATGTTAATAGAGTCCGGAACTCAGCAGAGATGAAAGGGCAGTGGTAGCCTCCTTGACCAGCCCTCAAGATTCGATTATGATTCGGGAGGTAGCGATTCGATTCGATTTGATTCAATTCTACAATGCACTGCAATGCATTACATTTCTCCTGACAGCAAAGCAAATGTTTCATCAGTCATGATGAGGCAATACAAGTAGTCAGATACTGAACAACATTTTACTGGCTGTTTTCTGAATCTGAATTCAAATGAGCATTTCCCACACTAAAACTATGGTGAGAATAGACGACTGCTGCTAATGCTTGCTGAGCAGCATCTGAATGGGGAAGTGTCAGTGCAAGATGATGTCCAAGGTAGCAGGTTCTCCATCTTCTAATTTCCCTGACAGATATTTTTTATTTGTAAGAGAGAGGGTAAAGGACAGGACCTCTCCATATGTATGAAGAACCCATAAGATCACCTAATTCTACATTGTCACAAGTAGCATTGTGCATATTGAGTGCATTTCTGCCATCTTTAGAATGGCATTACAGATTATTCAATATACATATAGGCTACAGTATGTCTTCAGTTCAAATTAAATGGAAATGTTTTCTAAGTAGGTGTTGAGTAAGAAGGCAGAGGTAAATTGTTTTTCCTGAATTTGCAAACGAGTCCTCACCAAGTAATTGTGTCACAAGTTGCATTACAGTTAGCTCAGTAATCACTGAGTACTTCAATTGGTACTTCAAAATTGACAATTGATGGACAACATGTACCGTAGGTCTTTGCCACCCATAGGAGAAATATCTATATAAAACAACAACTCTCATGGTATACAGGTATACTATAAAAGTAAGTCATGACGGTACTCATTTTCTTGATATGCAAGGCACACAAATAGTCTGGGAGGAAGGATAGTCTACCATATCCCCCACCCAAACAAAATGCCACATTACTTTTTTTTTAACCTTCACGAATTTGAGTGGTAACAGTAACATAACTCATTCCCACTACACTTTTTTGCTTTATACATGACCTCAGAATACTCTACATGTTTCAGTTCTATAGTTGTACAGTACAGTACAGTTCAGTACAGTACAGTACAGTACAGTAGCATACAGTATGGTGCAGTATAGAAAAGTACAGTAGAGTACAGTACAGTACAGTAGCATACAGTACAGTATAGTAGCATACAATAGCATACAATATAGTATAGTACAGTACAGTGCAGTACTGGGTCCTAAGGAAGCATGTTCTGAATTTCACGCTTTTGTCAGCTCCTTAACGCTAATGGCCTTTTTCTTGAAAATGGCGGCCATCTTGAATATTCATGACAACTTTTAAATTATCCATAAGACATTTACCAAATAGTATGAATGGTAAATGTGTCTAAAATGTCATATTATTTCCATTACTCATAAGAAAACTGTTGTTGCTGGCGGCCATTTTGAAAAACGGCTGCTATGGCCACCATGTTGAAAATTCACGACGGCTCCATATCCAGTTCTTTTTAGAATGCCTTTGGCTATATGTGTACCAATTTTCATGCTTGTATCACAAACTGAACGATTGTTTTGGTTAGCCGCTGCACTAGTGTTACATTACATTACATTACATTGGATTTGACAGACGCTTTATAACCAAAGCGACTTTCAAAAGAGGACACAATCATAGCCAACATCCAAAGTAAATACAAAGTGCACAGGACATATACAGAACAACAAGTGCAGTTGCAAAGAAGGGTTAGGTTTTTTTTCTTTGGTTTAACTCCTCTTCGCCAACTGGACAGATTGGTGAGGAAGGCTGGATCTGAAGTATGCATTTAGAGTAGAGTAGAGTACTTTTATTAATCCCAAGGGGAAAAGGTATCTGACATCTTAGATAGATACATAGACACAAGACTCAGACAAAGACCTAATGTGACGGAGGTCATCTTGCACCTGTTCACCCCCCTCGGGGATCGAACCTGCATCCTCGTCAACTACAACGGTTCGGCAATGGGGGACACAGTACGATACCGCTGGGCCAAGAGACTAGTCTCTCGGCCCAACGGCACGAGACTGTATGAGGCTATCGGAGGGAGGTTTACCAACGTTCCACGCCAACTCTGTGCTAGTTAGCCTCCGTTACATAATACACATTATGCAGTAAACATACGTATAGCAAAATCTGAGTATAGCAAAAGCCTTACATCAGTTAACATACACACACCCACGCTCTCTCTCTTACACACACACACACACACACACACACACACACACACACACACACACACACACACACACGCACACACACGCACACACACGCACACACACACACACACACACACACACACACACACACACACACACACACACACACACACACACACAAACAACCTCAGACCTACTACACATTATAGCACTGCAGTAAACATATATTCAGTACAGCAGTTAGCCTTCCCTCAGTTCAACAGCCCCCCCCCCCCCCCCCACATACACACACACACACACACACACACACACACACACACACACACACACACACACACACACACACACACACACACACACACACACACACACACACACACACACACACACACACACACACACACACACATCACACATACCCAGTGTAGTAAAAGTGATTGTCCTGGGTTATTGTTCTATGTAAAGAGTCTCAGTGCAGTTCAGAAGTCGAAGGTATTATAGAGCGGCTATCCCAGGGTATGAGCACACACACACACACACACACACACACACACACACACACACACACACACACACACACACACACACACACACACACACACACACATGAACAAACACACCCACACACACACACACACACACACACACACACACACACACACACACACACACACACACACACACACACACACACACACACACACACACAGAAACAACCTCAGACCTACTACACATTATAGCACTGCAGTAAACATATATTCAGTACAGCAGTTAGCCTTCCCTCAGTTCAACACCCCACCCCCCCCCACACACACATGGGACTCACTAATTTGACGCCCTTTCGGTACTGATGTCTTAAGTCATACAACCCTAAACCTAAACCTAACCCTAACCTAAACCTTAACCTAAACCTAACCCTAACCCTAACCTTAACCCTAAACCTAACCCTAACCCTAAAATCGCTTGTTTGAAATTTTTCATTACTATGTGACGTAATACATCAGTACAGGTGTCAAAAAGGGTGTCAAACTAGTGGGTCCCACACAACACACATACCCAGTGTAGTAAAAGTGATTGTCCTCCTGGGTTATTGTTCTATGTAAAGAGTCTCAGTGCAGTTCAGAAGTCGAAGGTATTACAGAGCGGCTATCCCAGGGTATGAGGAGTGTATAGTGGGTAAAGTGACTTTGTAGTACAGTTCTGTTGTTAGGCAACGCTCAGTGCAGTAAGGAGTCTAAGGTAGTGCAAAGGTAGTGTAGGGGTTGGGGGTTGGTTCATGCAGTCCAGTGTATCTCTTCCAGTGTATCTTTCTTATTCTTCTGTGTGGTGTTGAAGAGCTGAATGGCCCTAGGGACAAAGGACTTCCGCAGTCTGTCTGTCCGGCAGGGGATGGCACAGAATCTGTAGCTGAACAGACTCCTCTGACTGGCCAGAAACGGGTGCAGGTGGTGACTGTCATTGTCAAGTATGGAGTCCAATCTGCCCATGGTCCTCTTCTTGGCTGTTGTGCTGAGAGCCTCCAGTTCCATGCCCAGCACAGACCCAGCTTTCTTCACCAGCCAGTCTAGGTGTACAGCATCCCGTTTCCCAATACTACCACCCCAGCAGGCAATAGCATAGGACAGGACACTAGCCATGACAGACTGGTAAAACAGAAGTCTGTTGCAGACATTGAAGGATCTCAGCTTCTAGAGGAACTGGCAGACACACAACAATTGCAGATAGGAGGACACTGAGAAGGCATTCTCTAATGCAGAGGTTCCCAACCAGGGGTACACCACTAGGGGGACATGAGCAAATGTGTGGAGCGTAGTCACATTGGGATACACTGTGTAGCGCATGAGTGAGAGGGTAATCATGGTATGAACAAAAAGGATTGGGAAACATTGCTCTAATGGACCAGCGTCATGCTGCTATCAGCTACCCATCAGGCTGGGTTACCAAGCCATTGCAATGCCCTGCAGTAGCACCAGTAGCAGGTAGGGTTTGGGTGTGGCTCATCTTAGTGAAGCTGCCCATCTTGACAACTAGGGATGCACGATACACATTTTTTCACTTCCAATCCGATCCACATATCTAAATTTGGATATCAGCCAATACCGATACTAATCCGATCCAATACACAAACCATATACATTACAGTATGCATGGTTTTCAACTTGAGGTAGGCCCAGGTATACTATTTGGTCAGAAAAGGAAGTCAGAAGAAGAGGAAAACAATTAATAAGTAAAAAAAAAAAGTAACAATCCCATCCCTATTACAAAAGAGTAAAAAAGTAACAATCCCATCCCTATTATGCAAGTGTTATGATTTCAAATTAACATTACACCTGGCTCAATGTCAGTATCGGAAACTTTGAGAAAATTCAAATCCGATCTGATCTCTGCATTATGTTGATATCTTAACCCGATACGATACACTGATACAGATATCCCATCCCTATTGACAACCCCTGCACACCCTGGGCTGTCATGGGTAAGCGGTCAGGGTGTCAGACTTGTAGCCCAAAGGTTGCCGGTTCGACTCCCGACCCGCCAGGTTGGTGTGGGCAGTAGTTAGCCTGATTATCATCAACTTTCAAATCTCTTCGAGACTTGGTCTGACCAAGAGCACAACAATTAACATTTCCCAAATGACCTCCCTTGGTTTGCTAATGATTGTTTGCTGCCCAACAAAGTAGGAGTTCCTGTATTTGCGGGAACTCAGAAAGTACTTGCATTGACTCTTGACCTGACTGGTAGCAACGCTGACGCTGATGCGTCACTAGGAGGGCACGGCCTGGCTAGGGAGTAGTTAACCAGTGCTCTCCCCCATCCTCCACCATGACTGAGGTACCCTGAGCATGGTACCGTCCCGCCGTACTGCTCCCTTTCAGGCGCCATTGGCGGCTGGCCCCTTGCATGGGTGAGGCATAAATGCTATTTCGTTGTGTGAAGAGTGCCTTGTGTGCTGTGGAGTTCTGTGTCACAATGACAATGGGAATTGGAGTTTCGCAGTTGGGCTTTCGCTTTCACTTTCACCCATAAAGTGTACAGACATCCAATCAAGGAGCTTGTGCAGCAGTGGATCCACCGAGTACCACACTGCACCATACTATGTACCATACACAGGTCCTTTACAGCCAGAACTGGCTCCTGCCATCTATCAAACTCTTTCAATTCAAACACACGCGCACACACTTTCAAAATTTATAAAACTTTATTACAACTTCTCCAGAGATACAAAACAAATTAAAGATAGACATGTGGGTCAAAGGGAAGGGTGTCTTTATAAAATAAAAGAAATAAGTATGGATGCAGGGGAAAGAAATTGCCAAAAAAAGTAAAGTATCAATGTCTTTGGTTTTGTATGTTTAACAACCACTACCTATTTTATATACATTTCAGGGAAATCTTAGCACCGTTGAGTTATAGGCTATCACCTACAGTCTTGTGTAATACTATTTGTTTCATTGATGGAAGATTGTCACATTTGAAAAAAGGCTCATTTCTGTCTTCAGACATACAAAAATACTTACGAATGCAACAGAGAGGGGGTGCTCTACCTCAACAGTTAGTGTAGGTCAGAACACAGACCTTCTAGAGGTATGCCTTGTTATTTTTTAGTCTGACTAAAATAAATAGCACTGTCTTTTTAAACAGATGGTTCAGCTCAAAACACTGGAATGTCTCATTTGTTAAGGTGAAATGTTGACAAAATGCATGGACTACATAGAAATGCATAGAAAATTCTTTAAACAAAACAACAACAAAAAATACAACCAATTACAAAGTGGTTAAAAGGAATGTGCACAGACATGGAATAGTGATAGCGCAAGAGGCTGGGCAATTTGGAATGTTCTTGACAAAAAAAACCTTGGAGAACATTGTGAGCAAGACTAGGGCCGCCTTTCAAACTAGTTTCTCCCATCCTTACTTGTGGCTTGTGGCCTCTTGCATTTCCGGATTGGAAATGAGATAATGACCTTCAAATTGTGCTTATGTGAGGTATTGAATAATACTTCAATTATACTTCAATTAACCGGCATTGAATTTTGCCCGGAACAGGAACAGAACCAGAAACCTAATTATTAGCCTATACACTTGTGAAAATAATGGTAACCAGTAAATACTGGTAACCAAGATTTTTATTTTGTTCCTCAAACTTGTGGGATTTTGTTGTTGCCCACTGAGTGGCAAAGCCACACTTAAAATAATAATTGCTTTGAATTATTACCGTCTCATTTAATGAAGGTTGTAAAAGTATTATATTTAGTTTATGCAGGATGAGACATAATTTATTTAAATGTTATTTATTTTTTATCCATTTATTAAACAGCTGACAGGCAGCGAAATTAACTGTTGCAAGAAAGTATTTTTTGGGTTTGGGAACGTCTATTTAATGGTGGTACACACAGAACCGAAAACGTTAGAATTCAGTTTCTGTTCAGAATGAACCAATTGCATAAAATGTCTGGTTCAAAGCCCTGCTTCAATCAACCGTCACCTCGCGCCTTGCATCACGAGGCCACAAGCAACGGGAAATGGGGGGAACTCATTTGAAGGATGCCCCAGCTTCAAAACACGGAGAGCTCTACGCTGAAACTGTGGAATGTTGGTGATTGGTCCTCCTCATCTCCCCTGGGGTTTACAAGCTGTTCAGCTCCTGTAGCGTCTGGTCCAGCACATGATGCATCTCCAGGTTCTCATCTTTGGCAGTAGTTAGGTTTTCTAAAGCAAAGGGGTTAGTGCCATTAAAACACTTCACTAAACTTCAGAAAGTATACAAATAATACCTAGACAAAGCGTGTAAAATAACCTGTGATGATATGTCCCAAAGTCTATAAGTAAAAGTGTTCACAATCCACTTTTAACCAAAATGGTGTAATATTATTCTTGGTTACACTCATGATCGCTATATTATTACATCTTGGTCTAGAGGATTGCATTTCTTGACTGACTACAGAGAAATACTGGCACACAAGCTACATCCAGTCATGTTCTCTCAGTGTTCTTAACACAGTTGATTTCCCCAATTGATAATCTGACTGGTGAGTTCATCAGCTGTGTGGCCAGATACTTACTCTGAATGCGGGGGTGACCTGCAGAGATAGTGGCTGTTTCAAGAGAATCAAAGCAAAGTGATACCATGGCCATGCATGAACAAGAGGAAAGGAAGAAAAGGAAACAAGGAAACAAGGAAAGTTCATTTCAATTTTATTTTGATAAAAGCAGTGGGTAAAGGCAAAGTGTGGGAAAGGGAAACGGAGGGGAAAAGTAGACAGGATAGGACGCTGCTAAGTTAACACCAGGCAAAGAGTCAAACTACAGCAGGCAGCCCACGAGGCCATTTTACAAGGAGGTCATGTCATTCAGGGCATGATCCAGCTCCTCACTGATGGCCTTGTACTTCAGCTTCTGGGCATACAGTTCATCTAGGAGGCACGCATGGTCACAGGGGTCAAAGGTGACGAGAATGATGAGGCACAGGGAAGAGCACAGGAAACAGGCAAGAGGAGGAAAAAAGAAAAGAAAAAAGACAGAGAGGGGGAGAGAGAATATCAATAGGATTAGCACAGGTTGGCAGTTATCAGAGAAATAAAAAGATATAAGGGAAAAAAGCATAAGGAAAGGGCAGAAGAAAAGGACAAAGGGTGGGATTGCTAAAGTGTGATCCTGGGATCAGTCACCGAAATGGTCATGGGCACACACCCAAATGAAATAGAAAATGCATAAATACACCATGCCAAAGCATTGAACTCTTGTAATTTTGTGTCTATGTAATTTTGTGTTCCCCCAATCATGCCCAATGAAATAAATCTAGTCAGGTAATAGAAATGCACCACCCAATATTACAGAGTGCGGCGGCATGGGACTCATGCTCTTGAAGATGAGTGAGAGATGCAGCAGAAATTTAATTGAAGATTGGGGGGCCTAATCCTCCATCCATTGGTCAAGTGCCCTTGAGCAAGGCACTTAACCCCTACACTGCTCCAGTGACTGAAACCAATACCCGGTAAATAACCAAGTCGCTTTGGATAAAAGTTTCCGCTAAGTAGAATGAAATGTATTGTAATCAATGTAAAAAAAAATTAAAAAAATCTTACCCTCTAGATCATCAATGGTCTTCTCCAGCTTGGCCACTGTTCTCTCTGCAAACTCTGCCCGTGTCTCTGCCTGCAAGGCATACAGAGCATTAGTATTCTGTGTAGTTGTACTGTAGGGTTACAAGCGTGTAGTAGTTTCAGGGTCGTGTGGAGGGCGTGTGATTCCTGCATTTGTTGGGTATGTAGGCCTACTGTATGACTGGGGAAGTGAACAGCAAGTGCTATTCTGCACCATTAGAATTGAGGTGCTCTTTGGAAGAGTTTCTGTCCCCACATTGCTCCAGGGGTACAAATGTACTGTAGTAGTAGTAGTAGTAGCTAGCAGTAGTAGTATGTCACAATTAGGGTTCAACTCAAGTGCTCAGCTTCGAGTGCACTAACCACATATTTTATCTGAACATGGTCATAAGATGGTCATAACACCTCCTTTATCTTGTAACAAAGCGCCTTATGGTCCAGATGCGTCCTGTTTTAGCGATGCTGCTACGTCAAATTTGCAGTAATTACAACATCCGACCTAATCCAATTTTTAGAATTAGCACACCTCCTTAGGCCAGGTGCGTAGGAGTGGAACCACTGGGTCTACAAAGATGAAACAAAAAAGCTCCCGCACACTGTTCACATTTGCAGAGTTTTACCTGCTTTTTTGTCTCAACATCCAACCTAATACCAATACTTTGAAGGCCTTTTGCCTCTCCTTCAAAGCTGCCATAGTTACTGCACTTTGTCTTTGTTGGGCAGTTAAGCATGTTATGTTATACGCTGATTTTCAGGATTTAATATGAGATTTCTTACAAAAGAGAGTTGAGTACTCTTACCTCTTTCAGCTTGTCAGTGAGCATTTTAATTTCCTCTTCATATTTGTCCTCCTTCTCAGAATACTGTGCCAAAGCCAAAAAGAAAAAAGTTTAGTACAGTGTCCATCGAAATATATTGAGAGGCACAAGACCTTTGCATGAGGAATATGACAGCATTTTCCACAAAACCCATCAAGCAAACATCTTCTATTAGAGTAAGATACTTCAAGCCTGTGCATTTCCTGTATCCATGTGATGTCAGGTGAACGCCCTTTTAGGAGACCTTAGGTTAGGAGACCGTTGGAGTCTTACGGTTGAGTATAAATGGAGTTCCCTTGGCACTGTAGATGGCGGTAGTGCACATCTCATGCAAGAAAGACAAGTGGAAGGAGGGGACAACGATAACCTGGTTCTCACGCAATGGTTGTTACCAACCATCTGGAACATTGTCAATCGCTTAGCTCTGGAAAGGCGTGTGTGTGCTCAAAACAGCTCGAACCACGGACTTGTATATACCCCGCCCCGCGATCCCACCCCGCGATTCTGATTGGACAGGCATTGAAATATCTTATTCCTTCGGGCTCGTCTAAGATTTCCAGACCCAAGTGCGAGCTCACGAAGTTTAACGAAGGTGCCCAAAGCACAAAGGGTCTGCGTGAGAGCAAGGCTAGGACAATGCCCCCTTAGGAGACCAAACTTGAGCACACTCCTTTGCATTGGGTGGGAGGAGTTTGGGTTATCTTATCTAATATCAGATGTTTGCATTAAAGCTTTGACTCACCTTGTCAGACTGTGCTTCTAAAGACTTCAGGTTGTTAGTAACATTTTTCAGTTCCTCCTCCATATCACCGCATTTACTGAACAGGACAAAAAAAAAACAAGTTGTTTAGTCACCAGGCGGAAAATGCTGTGAGTGAGTCATGAATCTTAAGCTGAGTAAATCATCTGACATATCTGCATATGCCATTCATTCAGAGGGGCACACAGTGCACCTTTAGAATATCTCTAACTTATTGTGAGTAGTGCAAATGCAAACGCAAACATCAGTCTTGACTTGTATTGTATTGCCACACTGCTGTTTCGTCAATTTACTTCAATACTAATAGAGTAGAGTAGAGTAGAGTTTCATTTATTGATCCCTAGCCATGATTCAGTGACATAAGCACACACTGAAAAAAAGCTTCAAGATTCTTTTTATTTGTCCCGAAGGAAATTTGTCTTGGACATACACATACTGTATATATGATGTGTATACTGGTGCTAGTATAGCTAGTATACTGGTGCTACAAGCAAGAAATGTATGGGAGTGATAAACAGAGTGGAACTGAGAGTGGTTGACAAACACAGAGTGAAACTCACAGCTCCGAGATCTCTGCCCTCTCCTCGGCTCTCTCCAGCTCGCCCTCAAGGATCACCAGCTTGCGGGCCACCTGACAAAAACAGCACACATCCTCACTGCACAGTTCAACATCACACCTCCAACACACATCCTCACTGCACAGTTCAACACCACATCTCCAACACACATCCTCAATGCACATCAACATCACATCTCCAGCACACATCCTCAATGCACATCAACATCACGTCGCAGCACACATCCTCACTGCACAGTTCAACATGACACCTCCAGCACACATCCTCAATGCACAGGTCAACATGACGTTGCAGCACACAACCTCAATTTCACATAGTTGCAGCACAGATCTCCTCAAAGCATGGCTGAATTTCACAGTGTCACCGAACAGATCCTTAATTTAATAATATCTCCCCAAGTTCCACCACACAGACTGAAATCAGAATCTGGGGTAAGCAGACAAAGCAGGTGTAGGTTAGAGGGCTTCGACATTCTTTTCAGTACTGCGAAGGTGCTCTTTGGTTGAACGTAACTTGGAAATAATGTTTTGAAGATATTAAAAGCTCTAATTTCAAGCAAAAACATGTTGGTAATTAAAAGCTTATTAACAAAGACGACGAGTGCCTTGGATATATCTTGGATCTTCAAAACATTATTTCCAGATTTTTGGGAGGATTTTGTATTCCACCATAGGCATCCCTGGGCCTAGCTCTAAATCTGATAGAACTTTCTGTTCCCCAAATCACCCATCTCATCTCTCTCTTTCTCTCTCTCATCCACCCATCTCCTGCTCTCCCCTCTCTCTCCAATCCACCAATCTCCTCTCTCTCTCTCTCTCCAATCCACCCATCCTCTCTCTATCATCCACCCCTCCTGCTCTCCCTCTCCAATTCACCCACCCCCTATCTCTCTCTCTCTCTCTCTCTCTCTCTCTCTCTCTCTCTCTCTCTCTCTCTCTCTCTCTCTCTCTCTCTCTCTCTCTCTCTCTCTCTCACCTCCTCATATTTGCGGTCGGCCTCCTCGGCGATGTGCTTGGCCTCCTTCAGTTGCATCTCCTGGATCTCCATCTTCTCCTCGTCCTTCATGGCCCGGTTCTCGATCACCTTCATGCCCCTATGTACAGGATACAGGGATAGTCATGACCTGCTTCCAAATCACCCTCATGTCTGTCAAATGAGCATGCGTGTACAGCTTGTTTGTAGTGCATAAAACACAGAGGCACTAAAGGGATAAAATGAAAAAGAACATTTTAAAAATGAATGTATTCAAATCATTAGTTCTTGAGTCTGGATTTCCTTTTCTTTGCCGTTAAGACTTCTTTAACACAGACCTATTGATGTGTTTTTGTATATACATTTCTGCTGAGCTGATATACACAGTCTCCAAATGCTCTCTGCAAGCAAACCATTGTTGCAGTGAGTATGAGGAAGGCTTATTCAGAAAATGATTTTTTGTAAGATCGGACACACAATGGTTGTACTTAAGTATTTTGCTGGTAAATTAGTCTTCAATAGATTACAACAGTGATTCACAACCAGCGGTACGTATGTGTATCACGAGGGGTTTGCAAGAACGCTGTTAAGGGTATGTGGTAAAAATGTTATAACAAATGTACGGAGCACAGTCACACTGGGATAGAGAAACACGTCTAGAGCTTGTGGTATGACAAAAAGGTTTGGGAAACACTGAACTGCCACATAGCGCTACATGGCTGTTCCAGAGCTCTTCACTTACAGAACAGCCATAAACAATTGGTTACGCTGGCAACTGGCCTTACGTACATGGTATACACGCATGATGGGTTTGAAGATTTTATCCAGGACATCCTGGATTTTATCCTTGGATTTCTTCTCAGAGCTTTAGTCTTTTGATATGCATGCACCTTCACAAACTACATTACACTATCCATGTAGACTGCCGAATGGTGGTGTGTTTACCTCTCGCTCTCGTCGGCTGCCTTCTCGGCCTCCTCCAGCTTCTGCAGTGCTGTGGCCAGTCTCTCCTGGGCCCTGTCCAACTCCTCCTCCACCAGTTGGATACGCCGGTTCAGTGCTGCCACGTCCCCTTCGGCCTGCAGACCACAGAGGGCAGGGGACAAGGCAAGCATGAGCAAACACATGGCCACTGGGTTAGTTCTGCTACCGTGTGCTGCGTTGTATTGTATTCAGGGCTCTAAATGACTTCTTTCATCACCAGCCAAAATGTCTAGTAGATGTTTCTCTTACTAGCCAAACACAATCTCACTAATGGGTGAAATGAACTGAAATGTCACTAGTATTTGAGCAGTTGGTGGTGTCAGAGCCCTAAATGTGTTGTGTTGGCTTCCATGACTTTCACGGTCAGGGAAATGCATACAATGGCTCCAACTGAATAACTGCTCTTTAGTACTTAAGCTGTATCACCACACTTGCAGCTCAACATACAATATCATAGAGCTGCTTAAACACGGAATTGTGATTACCCTTAACACATTATCTGCCTTCTTATGCCACCAATCGGCACTTGTACACTTCTAATACAATGTTTATTTATGCTTCAAGATGCATTTCCAATAATGGTGCACTATTAATTTACTCTGTCCTAGCTGTTGCCACTGTCTCTGCAAATCAAGCGAAACAGAGTTTTTCCTCACCCCTGATGCCACCAGGGGCCGCATCTGAGCGCCCAATCTCTGTGTGACTATCTATGACTTATGCCAGACCCAGCCACTATGGACCTTACGCATCTAGGAATCCCGGTCCTAACCTGCGTTGCCCCTATGACTCTACGATCTCTTTCTACCTCTTCTTCCTCTGCCTTCCTGCTATCTGTGCCTCTCCTCTCTGCCTCTCCTTTTAAATCCACCTCTAACAATTATGTTCTTTTTTTCTCATTTGTTAAGCACTTTGAGTTGCATCCCTTGTATAATACAGTGCTATACAAATACAATTATTATTATTATTATTATTATTATTATTATTATTAGATAGATTTACTTTAGTGAATTGTAGACCAAGACCAGGCTCTGTGCCAAGCCTTTTCTAAGTCCCCCAGATGTGGAAAACCATAACTCAAAACCACAACAGATAGATGCTACTGTGACTGCACGTTTAGAAATATACAACAGAATGGGTTTCAAACTTTTTAATGTTGGCCTAAGGAACAATAATACACGAGCACCAATACACCTAAACACTCAGACAGACTTGTACACACAAACATGGCCAAAGGTCTCCCTCAAATCTGTATTCATGTGACTTTTCATGTCTGCATTCAAACCTGTATTCATCTCTTTTTCACACTGAAATGAATGTTAGAGACCCATTTATTTGCATTGACTCGCTACACATTTTGTGTTTCAGTGTTGGAGTCATATAGGAGCATCAAGCACATGGCAGATGCAGGGAGTGAATGTTTAGCTTAGATAGTGCTAACAGTAAGCGATTTAGTTGCGTGCACATCCAAGTTAACAGGTGCCGGACTAAACGTGATCAAACAAAAAAGAAAGAGGATTCGCACACTGTTGCTGCTCCCAGTTTACAATACACAACGTTTTGACAAGTCTGGTCTTCGTCAGGTATAGGTACACCTGACTGGTCGAAACGTTGTGTATAATAAACTGGGAGCAGCAACAGTGCAGATCTTCTTTCTTTTTTGTTCCGTTTAGGTATACGTCACAGTGTGGGAACCCCTGGAGGACGAAATAAATAAACCGCTGGCCCCTTTTAGATGCCGTCTCTGTGGACCTGGAGTAAACAAATGGGCTGGTCCCCCACAAGTGCACATCCTCTCCCAGTGCCCTGGGGTGCGCTCTTTTCCGCTCTCTCCATCTCAATTTTCACTCACACACACTTAAACTCTTTCCCTTTCTTGCTGATCCTCTCTCTCTGTGTCTCTCGGTCTCTCTCGGTCTCTCTCTCTCTCTCAGTCTGTCTCTCTCTCTCTCTTTGTTTCTCTCTCTTTCTTTGTTTCTCTCTCTTTCATTCTTTCTTCCTCAGCCTTTATTGCTAGGTTCAGAGGACTGGGCACGCCCCCTCCTTAGTCACCACATTCTACAGCTGCCTGGGCCAGACGCCATATATGGTAAAACAGATGCTGGGGAAGGAGGGCGCAAGACTGTCACAGAACGAAACTGCCTGTTGTGACGTGACTCAAATAAAAAGACAACGTGCACAACCATGACCCTTTTAAATCACTCAGAGCGGGTATTTCCTTGGCCTGTGTTTACACATGTTCAGCTTCTCTGCATTAAAGGCAGTGTCTCTGTCGGCCTGTGTTAAAAGCTTTTCTTGGAGACTGAAGAGCACATGACGGATAGGAAGCTGTCACACTCTTACCGGCTCATTCACTGCTGTGTGACTGAAGTGAACCTTGACCTCTACAAGCATATAAACCATTGTCAGTTAGGTTAGTGCAGTGGTTCTCAAACTTTTTCTGCCGGGATCCCCATTTGCACCAAAGAATATTACCACGACATGACCCCCCTCTCCATTCCGAATGCCAAACATGTTTTGTTCATTAATATTGCTTAATTTTAAATGGCAATTTCTAAAAAGTAAATATCATAGAAATTAATACTTATGCTTAATACTGCCTAATACATAGCCCCATAATGCATGCCGTTCCATCTGAGGCACACTGTAATAGTCATTGAAAGGTTAATTACCATAGTACTACTCTACTATGACATACTACAGGGCCTTCAGTAATGCACTATGACTCGATCATTGCCATTCTGGTAACAACAAATTTATAATGCTGTGCTTTAAAGGGACACTGTGTGAGATTTGTAGTTGTTTATTTCCAGAATTCATGCTGCCCATTCACTAATGTTACCTTTTTCATGAATACTTACCACCACCATCAAATTCTGAGTATTCATTATGACTTGAAAAATTGCACTTTTCATACATGAAAAGGGGGATCTTCTCCATGGTCCGCCATTTTGAATTTCCAAAAAATAGCCATTTTTAGCTGCAAAAATGACTGTACTTGGACCATACTAGAAAATATTTGTTTAATACTCAGTAAACTTTCATGTAAAGATCAAATTTGGCAATAGGCAGCCCAATTTCAATGAGCAGCATAGTTGCAGTACCTTGTTTGACCATTTCCTGCACAGTGTCCCTTTAACAGGTCAATACTTTCTAACCTATTTATGGAATTGTGGTACTGTTAACCTGTGGTTTTACGATTCTTATGCAAAGTTCATTCCGTCGAACCCCTACGACCCCCCCTGCAGTACCTCTGCAATCCTCCTAGGGGTCCCAACCCCCAGTTTGGGAACCAGTGGGTTAGTGAGCAAGTACATTATTGGGTCTTTGTAAAGGCACTCAAAGGGGAATCACACAGAGGCACTCAGTCAGTTTGCATGCGTTGTGCCAATATAAAAAGCCAGTTCAATCTCTTTGGTTGTGGCTAGTTAAATATAAACAAACCAAGCAAAAAAACTTTTAACAGTAGCTTACCTGTGTATCCTCGATTTTAAGTCGCTCTGGACAAAAGTCCTCTGAATACACCATAAACCTTATAAGACCCTAAAGTAGACTGCTCTCAAACCTTGCCACATTTTGCACAGAGGCACATTTATTACCATGATGAAATTAAACAACTAAACTAAATAAATAGAAAATAAATAAATAAAACAGCAGGATATGACTAATTGGAAATTCCATGTATTGCATGGGCAAGCTTTTGGAGCAATGGCTTCCCAGTGCTGGGCGTGCCTACAGTTTCAGAAGGGGTCATTCAGCAGGGAAGCTTACGTATAATTGCCACTAATATGTCAGGGCAGCGCCAACATTAGAGGCTCCTGGTCGGCCAGCTGTGCTATGTTCACTTAATGCTTTTTTAATCTTGTTGGACACATCCTGTTATATCGCAACCCGGGAAGAATCCTTTACAGGGAATGGGTGACAGCACTGTTTTCTTTTTTTAGCGATTAAGAGGGGGGTGGGGGGACCAGAGGCCAAAGGGCCACATTCCCAAGATGGGGATCCGCAAGCTCCAACATTTAATACAGTTAATAAGCCATTTCATAAACCACCAGCAGTTTGATAATAACTTTCCAAAGCCACTTCTGAGAGCAATATTGAAAACTTTGGTATGAGCATGAACACAAGGGCGGCGGTGGTGGTGGTGGCATTGGTTGCAGCAGCAGCAGGCATTTGTCATTGCTATGTGGTGCCTCACTGTATGAGTAATCTGAGTTCAAGCATGTCCTAGCAAACAGGATGGCCACACACCATTTCACCCAAGGGACCCAGGAGCTGGGCCTGGGGTCTGGGGATGCATGGGAAAGCAGGCCTCGCTACGCTACGCGCTGGGTTACTTCCTCTGGGCAGGCAGACGGTGGGAGTGACTCAGGCCAGGCCACAGAACTATGCCATCAGACTGAGACGCTGACTGACCCAGGACTGGACTGGGATCAAAAAACAGCCCCGCCATTTTTGGCATAGACCAGCCTCTCACACAGCCCCTTGCTTTTCTATGATATGATGGTTAGGTCCGTCCACTGTACATGGAGATGGATCAATGGGACGCCGCATTTAAAATTGAGGGAAGGTCTCTAAGGAAAAAAAAACTTTTGAAAAAACAAACAAAAAGCAACAGCATCAGCCCTGAGTACTCTTAGCCCACAGGGAAAATGTCCTGTATGCCAGATGAACAGTCCAGCCCTGGACTGACCCCAACCCTGCCTGAACTGCGTCGACCTGAAAGCAGCTCAGTGACCATCAGGAGGTGTTGAGGTCAAGCATCTGTGTTGGCCATTACATGGGTCAAATGATTACCAGACCACCCCCGCCACCCTACCCAACCTAACCCAAATGTTACCCCAACACCTGAAGACCCAGGCCTGCACAGACCTTTTAACGTTTTGAGATTACCCCAAGACACACGCACACATGCACGCACACACCCACTCACGCACGCACGCACGCACGCACGCACGCACGCACGCACGCACGCACACACACACACACACACACACACACACACACACACACACACACACACACACACACGCCTAGCCTGCCAATCACAGCACAGGATGTAGGATATTTCGAGTCAGGTCAAGTCAATTTCAGATGTGATCTACCACAATCTTCCAGTGCATGGAGAGATGGCTATGGGCTTGTCAGTAGGAAGTGATTGAAGTGAGCATTGAGGGTTGTTTTTTTAAAATATATATATACTCAAAGGACAGGAGATGGCAGGAAGTGAAATGGTAATTTGCGCTCTGCGTCACATCCCGTGGTTTCCAAAGAGATGCTATTTCCTGTGTGGAGGACCCACTGCTAAATGGACATTCATTCATTTCAGACTCGCTGCTGCTTGCTCTTCACAATCATGGGTCCCATCTCTAAGTAATGTTGTAGGCTAATTATAACACAAAGCTGAACTGACATCAAAACCCAAACAATTGAAAGCATCTAAAGTGTTGAGTCCAGAGTTGAGACCCTTTACACGAAATTGTTTAAAATTATTTTTCACAATTTTAAAACCTTGGACATCCATGGACAATCACAGTTAACAGTCTGAGATTGAGATAACGGTATGAAATTAGGCTACTTAAACATTTTTAAACATGCTCCCTATGACTTGCACTGACCTTGTCAACACAAACAACTGAACAGCTTGTTACTATTGATTTCATTGACCCATATCATTTATGCACACAAAAGGTTAAGCACCTGAGAGGATCAATAGGCTACTGTAGCCTACATCACAGTAGACCTAACACTCTCACCTACCCACACGCGTTTGCTGGGCAAGTGTGGTCTGAACACCTTCAGTGCTGTGCACACCCTAATAGCCTATTGAATGACAAACTAGCAAACTTTGGCCTGAAGAACATCAAATAATATATCATGGTATTGGTAGCCTATTATGCAATGCATGATAATACGAATGTGGGAAAAAAAACAAGTTGTAGAGAGAGGGAAACAGCAGCAGGCTATAAAAATAGGTGCGTGCTGATGAAAGTAAATATCCCAAAGAGAAGAGAGGAGGACCAGTTCACAGCAGTGAAATGGATGCAGACGCAGCAGGAGTAGCCTACAGGGGAAAGAAGAAAAGAAAAGCAGGGAGAAGAACTCAAGGTAGGCTTGAAAAATAGGCTGCTCTCACATTTTCACGCTGGTCCCGTTCATTGTCCAGTTCTCGCTGCAGAAGTTGGGCACGGTCTTCTGCATCGTCAGCTTGCTGCTGCAAAGTCTGGATTTTTCTTTTAATGGAGTCCAGTGAATTCACACCGGTCATTCTCGTACGGTTTTGATAATAAGCGTTAATACAAGAAACAGAGCTATCGTTTTTGGCAACAAAAATCGCCAACCAAAAATCCTCCAAAAGTTAGTTTCAGTTGGACTCGATCGACGCTCCAACCCTTGCCTTTGATAGGGTAGCCTACACAAGGGAAAAATAATCAGAGAAAACGTCGCCGCTCCAGATGTTTGACACAAGCAAATTCGAAAAGAGGTCTGCGGCGTTTTTGCTTCTAGCAGCTATTTTCCATGTGCCATTCAATTTTTTTGAACGTGTAGCGGTTGCATTGGAGTTCTGAGAGAATGAGGAAGACTGGAAAAGGGGTTGGACGGAGTCTACAAGAAAGTTACAGCTAAATCCTCCAATCCTGGGAAGAAGTTGGTTTCATATGACATCACGGCCAGGGAAGGGGGATGGGGTTCCTGACTTTTTTTTCTTTGCAGAGCGGGTGAATTCTCTGTGTAATTAACTGACTGTTGAACATATTAGGAGAGAGATGGGAGAAAGGAAGAGATAGGAGGATAGCCATTTTTGAACATCCTCCTAACCCAATGAATACAGGTTAGTAGGCCTAGCCTAGGTGTCATCATTTGGATATTTGCCTGAACAGAGAATAAACATTGAATCACATGAGGATGTGAAGATGAGGATACGCCTAACTACATCAGAAGGCTTATATAGCCTACTGCAGTATGATGCTCTGAATAGAACGTCTCCACCTGTTATTGTCTGTGGGCATTAAGACATCATTGTAGCACTCTATTGAAAAAAAAGAAAACAAACACACTCCACATTCCAGCTCAAGTCTCCAACCTGTGGAATGTTAATTCATCTGGTTGACATTCCCTTCAGCCATGGGGTGGCGACACCAACACACTGTGGTCCCCTCTTCCTCCCTCCCTCCCTCTCTCTCTCTCTCTCTCTCTCTCTCTCTCTCTCTCTCTCTCTCTCTCTCTCTCTCTCGCTCTCTCACATACACACACTCTCTCCTTCAATCACTTTCACGGTCTCTTACACTACTCTACCTATCTGCATTATTGGCACTGCATAAGATAACCATTGGCTTGTCTATTACAAAGAGTATAATCGCCAGTTTCATTGAACTGAATATACTCTGTATACAGAAGTATTCAGTAGCCCTGATGGCAGCCGAGGCCTCAGTAGTAGTAGTAGTTGAGTGAGTTTTGCTTTGCAATAAACAGCACCTCATAATCAGTCTGCATGTCACTGAACCCATATCAAAGTATAGGTGTGTGTGTGTGTGTGTGTGTGTGTGTGTGTGTGTGTGTGTGTGTGTGTGTGTGTGTGTGTGTGTGTGTGTGTGTGTGTGTGTGTGCATGCGTGCGCGCGAGTGCGTGTAGGGGCGTCCGTGTGCATCAAAACTCGAGTGCATGAATGCTGATGGTGATGGCACATTGCTGCGCGCGCATGCACACTTTGCCATTTCAGTGCATTCTGGTTACAATTTTCTAACCAGAATGCATCTTAATTTTGCATTGCTCATTTGTCCTGCTCAATCGGCGCAGTAGTGCTTCATCACGAACGAGCCCAACTGTGTTGTGGCAGTGTCTCAACGATGTGTGTGCTGCCCCCATCCTCACCAGGCAAGGTAATAAATTCTTATCAGACAAACCGTGAGCATACCTGAGGCTGAGGCTGACCCGACCCGCGACCTGTTGCCCCTCAGTAGGATAGTCCCCTACAAAGTAAAAGTTTTCTTAACACTTCAATGCTCACATAGTAAATGTCTCAGTGTTAACGCAGCACCCAGAGAGTCAAATCTAGCACTCTTAATTGCCAGTCCTACCCCTCTAGGTTTTTAAGAAGTCAATACTGCGAAATTTACTGTGACCAAGCAGAAGGTATTTTGTGCTGTGTTGGTGAGGCACACAGAGTACACATAAGCATCTGTGGGAAGCCCCGCATTGCTAGTCTGGCCAGGTTCATTTTCAAGGTCAGAAGGTAAGCTTCCATCCCCGTGGGACTCACTGTTTATGTGTGTCTTATCCCCACAGGTAGGTTACAGTATGTGAGTGTTTATTTTCTTTGGCTGTGGGAAAAGTAGGTCCAGAGGCGTTCTGTGTTGCGAAGAGCAACCCCTCTCCCTGCTCCAATGCAGTCCTCCTCCACCACCCCCCAAACTACCTCCCTTCCCACTGCACACCCCAAAACCCACAACCACCCCTCCACTCCCCTTCTGACCCCCAGCGGAAGTGCTCTCTCCGCGCCGGGCTCTTTTAACACACGGCTGCCGGCCGTACTGTTTGCTCTAGCTACATTCCAGACATTCCGGGTAGGCTGCTGAGGCATGGTGGGGTGGGGCGGGGCGGGGAGCAGGGCCAGGGGTTGGGGCTGAGACTGAGGCTGAGGCTGATGCAGGGGTAGAGGCTTGACTGGACGGCCACATAATGAAAAGAAAGCTGAATGTCTGCACACACACTTGCTGCCGTTTTGCTTTTTTATTCTTTCTTTTCGAAAAGTGTACGTTCACCTTTATTTTCATAGCTGTCCGACCCTTATTTCCTGCACCTGCATTTTGGATGTGCACACCACATTACTTGGATGCAGCCATCAGCCATCAGGCTGAGGAAGATCTCAATTGTCGTTTGTTAAATGAAGTTTTTTATATGTGTAGACCATTCTCTCACACTTATCTTCTACCATTTGTCTGTCACCTGGATTACTGTTTTGGGGATGTGCATACATAACCAAACCTCCAAACATCACCAGCCATAAGCTTACCCCCCCCCCCCCCCCCCCCCCCCCCCCACACACACACACACACACACACACACATGCAGAAGCAAAGAAAACAAAACAAAACAAAACAAAACTGTTTGCCTGCCAAAGTAATCCAGAGACAGCCAGTCAGTCAGTTTGTCAGTGAGAGTGTGAAGTTATAAAGGGGGTGTTGATTATACAGTACGTTAGGTGGTAGACAGAGCAGCTATGTGTTTAGAGTCTGGTTGCACTGCTCCGTTGACTTCATGTTGGAGAGACAGAATTTGAAGCAGTGCATTTAGAGATAATTTAAGTAAAAGGAGATAACGATAAACTCTTTGCAGGTAGGTGTGTGTGTGTGTGTGTGTGTGGGGGGGGGGGGGGGGAGAGACAGAGAGAGAGAAAGAAATCTAGAGAAGATGAGAAAGCAAGAGAAGGATGAATCACTGATCTTCATGCATAGGTAAATAAACTGCTACCTGGATGTTTCTGTGTCACTTGATGGTGAAGCTCAGCAAGTGTGTGTGTGTGTGTGTGTGTGTGTGTGTGTGTGTGTGTGTGTGTGTGTGTGTGTGTGTGTGTGTGTGTGTGTGTGTGTGTGTGTGTGTGTGTGTGTGTGTGTGTGTGTGTGTGTGTGTGTGTGTGTGTGTGTGTGTACGTGTGTACGTGTGTGTGTGTGTGTGTGTGTCACACAAGGGTATATTACCGGTTCATTTGTATAGGTTATCAAAATGACCCATTCATATGTACTGTATATTGTTGCTATACAGTAACTCTGATTGAAGAAAGTTCCCGACTGCGAAGATTGGAAACCAGATTTTCCCCCTTTAATATTCTTCAGCATAGCTGTTGACAGCCAGCCGGTGATCAAAGGCCTTCCACTCCAGGTAATTATGCTGTCAGGCAGTGCATTCCCTGCGCAGCCAGCTGCAACTGCATTTGACTTGAAGAGGGTCTCACCAAAAACAAAGCTGTGTGTCATGTCCTCTGGTGAGTGTATATATTCATTCACCAGGCACTGTGCTGTGCAAAGCTACATTTGGATTCTTTTAAAAATCTACTTAGCCTATTGTTATTTTTTCGTGATTACAGTAACTGTTTCAACAATTCCACAAGGCCATGTAAGCTGTACATGTAGCGAACTGAAATATTTGGATCAGGACTGACTATACTATTCCACACTGGGTTTATCTTGTACATCATTCTTTGAATTTTTGTTTATTTTGTACGTTTTACTGGGAGAGAGAGAGAGAGAGAGAGAGCATCCTCCCTTTTTCTGCAAAGACTCACAGACTCCACCTATCACTGATGGATAGTGATACTCACGTCCGTGGCTTTCTTCTCAGATAGTTCCAGCTTCTCCTGGGCATCTTTCAGAGACTCGGAGAACTTGTCCAGCTCGTCCTCCGTCCCCTTCAGCTTCTTCTGCAGCCCCACCAGCTCCTCCTCCAGCTGAGGGAAACAAAGTCATGTTACCGTTGACGTTCAGAGCATTCTAATGCAATTATATGCCTTTGTTGTCAGATTCTTTAGCAGAAGCTCTAGCATGCTGTAAGACAGTGATTTTCAAAGTGTGCTCTGGGTACCACTGGTGGTCCGCGACAGAGGTCAGGTGGTCTGCAAGGGGATTTCTACTTCTCCATGACAAGCTAGCAGTACATTGTAGTAACATTGTTACAAAGCTAAACAAAGCTAGCAGAAGTCTTATTTTCAATACAATAAGGAAGGCTTGCAATGTGAATAAAAAGTAAATGATTTGCATCGAATTGTCCAATTAGCAGTGTCAGATTAGCACCCGTCAACTGTAAATTCAGTTGACAGCCAGGTGGTCTCTGAACATTTTTGGGGGGACAAAGTGGTCCTGTCTTTTTGAGAAACTCTGCAGTAAAATAATGTGTTTCTTGCATGATTCTACATTACAGATTGTATCTACACTATAATTATGTAGAATGTCTTTCCCCATACAACATTCCAATCATTTCATACAGGCCTTTATACTGGTAGGCTATACAGATATGCATCAGTGTTTTTTTAACTGATGTTGAAACATACCAAGACAAATTCTCCATACTGAATGTCTATACCTGCTTGGCAGTAAACATATTTTGTTTGTGCCCAGCATGTGTTTGTAGAATGAAAAATTGCATAAAAGCTTGACATCGCCAAGAGAGAAGTGATCTATAGAGCTCACAACATCCTATTTCTATAGTGCTGAGGTGAAACAAGATTATTTGTCATATAAGAATGCACATTATAGCCCATATTAGATGACTAAAAGTGTTGTCACAGGCTTCATTGTCTCTCTCAATGTCTAGCCAACTGGTCTTGGCTAAAATGTCCGCACTGATTTGTCATCCCAGTCTAACCCTGCTCTTCAGCCCCTGTGCCTGGGCCTGGTAGGCCCGTGCAGTAAACAGTGCCTGTCTGTAGCCAACAGGGGGGACAAAGGGGTATATTGTGCCGTGCCCAGGGAGAGAGGGGGCCCAAAATTGGGTCCTCATTACATTATACGTATTGGGTAGGTGGCCCTTTCAGATTACTTCGTCCTGGGCCCAGCAAAAGCTGCCAGCGGGCCTGGTAGCCACTGTTCCATCATCAGCATCCAGCTGAGGAGCAGCTCCAGCTCAGCCTAGGGCTGCCAGATGGCCGCAATCCAGACAGAAGGTCTGTTTCTTTTTCTGGGACTCCCCTGTTGTCTGCACTGTACTGGCAAGTCTGTCCCTGTCTGTCATGCTGTGCACTGCATACTGTACCTGTCATACTTCAGGTGTCTGTGTAGACCTGTAGGACGTATGATTCAGCTGACCGCAGACTCTGACATGCTCTTTGGGTGTTTTTTTTTTTTTTTTTTAAAGAGCTTCCTCCCTCCCACTTGAAAGTGATTCAAACGGCCAACACATAAAATGGTGTTTTGACAGACCCAGGCTTTTGGCCTCAAACAAGGAGACAAACATCCTTGCTCTCTGCTTCTCTCTCAAAAGTAAGCTCGCTATATAAGGGCATGTTAGGAGAGCAAGAGAGAGAGCAAAAAGCCAGTGGACGGGAGTGGAGGGAGAAATAACAGAGAGCGAGCGAGCAAGGCAAGTGAGTGATAAGTAGTGGAGCTGGGGAATGTTCTAGAATGTGGAATGCTGAGTGACGCCACAGTGCACCCCAGAGCCCTCTAACTAGTACCAAAGCAGGGCCTGCATTGGCTGGCAGCAGCTGACATAGCTGGCCTTTTTTTATTCCGGGTGGGGTGAGTGAGCTCCACCCTCTGGGCAGTGGGCACCACCCGAGTGCCTTGTGGCTGCTGCTGCTGCGGGACCCAGTATACCAGCTCCCAGGCCCTGCCGGGGATAAGCCTTGCAGACATGCCCCATGTCCATCATCGTCTCCATCACCATCGTCATCATCTGCAT
Source organism: Engraulis encrasicolus (assembly GCF_034702125.1). Lineage (NCBI taxonomy): Eukaryota > Metazoa > Chordata > Actinopteri > Clupeiformes > Engraulidae > Engraulis > Engraulis encrasicolus. The sequence continues at coordinate 10,011,899 of NC_085872.1, forward strand.
CAGTGATCGCCATGTGGGCTGACTCAGTGGGGAAAACTGATGGCACATGCCAGAGAATAACACTCCACATTTTCGAGGTCTAAATGTTTAGCTTGTTTGCACTGATGAATGGCCTGATGTTGCGCCATTAATCAGGCAACTGTGCCGAAGGTCCTGGCTTGGTTAGGATGTTTTAAAGCCTTTGCAATGAGGCAGGATGTCATTAAGTACAGATAATCAGAGGGGTCTGGTGTGAATTTAGCCATATATAGTCAGCAGACACTAAATATTTGTGTAGCTCTTGGCACAAACGCACTGGACATATTATCTTGTAGGTCTTCGCCCATTTGCTACTATTTCAGTTAGCATGTGTCTACAATTAGAAACAGTTCCTGGGTGATTCATGAGGACCTCAAACAATACCCAAGTGGATAAGTGCTCAAAAACTTAATGAATAATTGAAATGCATCCGTGTGAGCTGCCTCATAAGTTCCCACCCTTCAATGATCCCCCTCCACTCTGTTTGATGGCCATCCCGAGTTCTACTCTGCCTCCCCTCTGTCAACTCCATGCAAGTACTTCAGTGCCTGTGCAGTCATCCAGACACCATCTTCTCATCCTGCACTTTCATGCAGCAATCCCACTCCACCACCACCTTGGTCTTCTATCTTGCCAGCTTCTGCACTCTTGTAGATCAGTCCCACCCGAACATCTCCCCAATCATCAACTTCTTCACACTTGCTAATCAGTTCTGCAAAGCTACAAAACTATTCCATCATCATCTGACCTGTTCGCCACTTCAATCCCACTCCACCACCCCATGATCCCTCATGATAACCTGCTTTTCCTCATTTGCACATTAATCCACCTCCACCCACTGATCCATTCCACCACCACCTCTATCCTCAAGTCATCAGCATCTCATCTGCTTTTACCCCAATCCCACCCCACTAGCACATCACCTCCATCCACTAAAGAAAAAAGGATGGAATCACTCCCAACTCCCCAACATCCCGTGCTTTTCCTCATTTGCACCTCTATTTACCAATCCATTCCACCACCAGCATCTCATCCAATCCCACTCCACTAACACAGCACCTCCATCCTCTAAATTAAAAAAGAATGGAATTACTCCAACTCGCAGACTCCAACTCAAACTCCCGCCAACTCCTGCTCCTCCACCGTGCATCCTTCATCACCTCACCTGCTTGCACTTGTCCTCAGCTGCCTTCTGCTCGGTCTCTGCCTGCTCGGCGCGGTCGATGGCATTCTCCTTGTCCAGCTTCAGCATCTGCATCTTCTTCTTGATGGCCTCCATTTTGGCTGAATTGAGTTGGGCTGACGAGTCGCGGAGGAGAGGAAAAGGCTAAGGAGATGGGAGAGCTATAGGCAAAGGAGCCGAGCAGTGTAGAAAGCTATAGGGGTACAGTACGTGAGCCTGGTCTGAGCAGTTGGAGGCACTGCCTTCTCGGACAAAAGAGCAGAGAGTAAAATTACACAGCCTTTTTTCCCTGTCAAACAGTGGGGCCAGCACAAGCCACAAGGAGCAAGGGAAGAGAGAGCAAAAGAGAGAGAGAGAGAGAGAGAGGCAGAGATTTTGGAGAGACTGAGAGAGCAAGTGGAGGAGAGAGCAAGAGACAGAGAGAGAGAGAGAGAGAGTGCAAGGGAGAAAAGAGAGTCGGGTATGCAGACTGATACACGATGCTGCCTTCAGTGGTTTAAAGCCAGGGTTGTGGAGACAGCCAAGGTCCCCGGTGACCCCCCCCCCCTCCACCCCCCTCCCTCCTCTCCCCTCCCCTCCCCTTTGGTACCCCTTTCAGCCCCCAGAACCTACCACCACAGACCACCCCTAGAACATACAGTAAACCACCTCCCAAAGACCTTTCTAAGGAATAAGTGGGGCAGCGCCCTTGAGTGTGGACCATAGCCGAGCTCCTTATTTGGATTGTGTTGACTTTGTTTGTAGTGGTTGGGGAAGAGTCTGGGAGGGGTTGGAAAGGGAAGGGAAAAGGTCTTGATGCCGTATTTAACCTGCCTGGACCACCTGGCATGAAAATGTAAAGGGAGTTTGATCCAAGTACGTACTGTGGCGCTGAGAAAATAGTCATCTGGCAAGGATGTGCTATACATACTAAACAGACTGTCTACCTGTCTCAGAATGACATTAAATGTGGAATGGAGAGTGTAAATGCATGGGGTTGGCAGACTCTCCTTCGCCTCTCCAAAAATCCTCTCCATGATGTTGGTGCAAACGTTCCACAGCAGATACTTCATGGTTTTTGCTTCGATCTCAGCTCCGGCGCAGAGGAATGCAGAAATTAATGGTAATAACAGCATTGGTTAGGGCTTTAAGAGGGTGAAAAGTTTTCCCATCCTCCCCTTCAATGGGGGGGCGAAATCGGCCCATGGAAAAAAGGCTTCTCCTGAGCCAAGTGAAACGGTTCGGAAATGTGAGCCTTGTGTTCAATCACCTCTCCGAACTCCTGCAAAACATCACACAGCTGCACCAAAAATACTTTTCCATTGCTTCTCAAGACTTTGGAGATTTATTTTAGACATAATGCTCATACATGGCACAGTAAGAATGCAGTCGAGCCTTGTATGTTAAGTTAGCATTTTAAATGCCAATAGGTTATTTTCCCCCCAAACATACTTAACACCCACTGGAAGTGCAATGCTGCAATAGGGCAAATGTCTGCTTCAGGTATCTGTCCCGCAAGGCTTAATCATACAAATTCCTCCATGCAATTACTGTCAGTGTATGCCAGAGGCAAATGGGCCTTCCCTCGGGGTCAGTCTTATGGCAGCTGCTGATGGGCCGCTCCATAGGTTCACACACACACGCGCGCGCACACACACACACACACACACACACACACACACACACACACACACACACACACACACACACACACACACACACACACACACACACACACACACACACACACACACACATTACCAACACCAGCAGAAAATAGAATACAACTCACCGTGCAAAATTACATCAACATAAGGTTATTGCACAGTAGGTCACATCATATTATAAACATTTTTGTTTTTGCTTTTTGAGTGTGTACTGTATTATCGGTGAAGATGACACAAGAAGATGTCACGAGAGACAGAGATGTGTTAGGTCTGCGAAACGACCACAGCCGGATTCGAACCTGAGTCCACATGCAAATGGTATGGGTGCTCCACGTGGTATGTCCCTCTATGCCGCTTTATTAAAGGAAGCAGTGCAACTACAGAAGCATTAGTAAGTGGAAGTTGGGGGTGCGGTAGGGTGGGGCTGGGAGGCAATCCCCAGTGGCGGTGGTGGTGGTGATGGGGATGCAGTCTCCTCCCTTCCTCAGTCTCTCTGGTCAGCCGCGCTCATCAGCAAAGCAGCTGCTGATGCTAAAAATACAGGGGCATAATGTAATGAAAGATCCAAGGCACTAACAAACCAGAGGGGTAATCACTAGAAGAATGTTGTTTTCACAAGCAACCAAGGCTCTTTCAAGGGCCTCCTTGATCGTGGCTGGATTAGGGGACAGCGGTAGCCTGCCCGCAACGGCAGACGCTCGTTCATTTGGCTCATTGTGTTATCGCCATCGACACCAGTCAAGGGGCTTTGTCACAGTATAAGGGCCACACACCACACGGCATCCCAATCAGCAGCTCTCATTCTTATCTGACAAGAGCACAAGGCCCGCTCAAGTGGTCCTTTGTGGCGATGACAGCAACACTGCCAAGGAGCTAATGGTTTAGGGGTTTGTTAGCTCGGATGCTAGCTCTGGTCCTACCTTTGGATTGTCTAGAGGGCTTGATGATGAGTGCCAATTATATTTCTTCCTGCACAGTCCAGGCCTAATTTCCATGTAAACTGCAACGTTACATTACCTTTCATTCATTCATTCATTCAATCATTCATTCATTCATTCATTCATTCATTCATTCATTCATTCATTCAACTATCATAGGAACCACCAGTGGCAGACCAATGGTTTTTGTGGGGGGGGGTTGGATCGGCTTTTTGAGGTTGGACGAAATATCTGGTGGCACTTTCACTTTGTCAATATGCTTTGTCGGCCTAGGAGTTGCCTATCAGCACAAGACCTACATCAGCAGCAAACAAACTTCCTTGTCCAGCGTGGCTGCGGAAGTTTACGGTTTACGGATATTCGCGTTCGCTTAACGTGTCCAGGAGCATCGCGAGTCCGAGAAGTTCGCGGGCTGCCTTGCACACTGCACAGTCAGCGTCCATGTTCTGTCCGCGGCCAGCAGCCATTCATTTTCAATGGAGCGCGCTCATTGAACGCGGACGTCCGTGCAGGAAAATAGACTCGAGTTCTATTTTCAAGGCGCATGATCTGTTTTCATGTATTCTAACTGTTTCGGACTGATACCAGACATGTGAAGTGGACGTTAAGTGGACGTCCACGCTTGCGGTGTGTATGCACCATTACAAATGCTCAATGCTAGCCTGCAGCCATTTTGCAAGGCAGACTTTCTCTTTCTTTCAGAGTCGGCATTTTACATGTCAAATATCAATACTAGATCTTTCTAACTTGGCGCTGTGAGTTCCATTACATCTACAAGATCCTCACATTTTAGAACTTGGCTCATGAAAAAACGGGAGCCCCATGTCTTTTCCTTGTACTTTGTGCCTGGACAATCTAACAATGGAGGTGCTGTGGTTGAGCAGTGATTTCAATAGTCAAAAAGAGAAAAACATGCACATCCGTCTCAAAAAGATTGGGTGCAGGACCAGCAAAAATACCATGAAAAACTGAAAGAAAAGTCAGCGACACCAAGCTCCCGTTGCTCTTTTTTAATGTGACGTTTCGGGCAGCATGCCCTTCATCAGACAATGATGAATGAAGGGCATGCTACCCGAAACGTCACATTAAAAAAGAGCAACGGGAGCTTGGTGTCGCTGACTTTTCTTTCAGTATTTCATTAGCAGTGATATCCCACATATGACGGACACTCACGGATGCCTGACGTGCCAGTTGACAGTGAAGATGGATGGCACATGACCCCCTTGTATGCTACACCACTGTCTTGTTAGCCTGAAAATCATACATGGCTGCAGTCATGGGTAAGCGGTTAGGGCGTCAGACTTGCAGCCCAAAGGTTGCCGGTTCGACTCCCATCCTCCTCCATGACTGAGGTACCCTGAGCATGGTACCGTCCCGCCGCACTGCTCCCTTGGGGCGCCATTGGGGGCTGCCCCCTTGCACGGGTGAGGCATAAATGCAATTTCGTTGTGTGCAGTGTGCTGTGGAGTGCTGTGTCACAATGACAATGGGAGTTGGAGTTTCCCAATGGGCTTTCACTTTTTTTTTTACAGTGCACACAGACAGGCCTGACCGGCAGGTTGCTCCTCTGACATGTGTATGATTTACAAAGTGGTGTTTGATCCTCATAACTTTGCTCACGGCAGACAGACAGAGAGACGGGCCGGGCCAGAATCACTCTCAGCCCTGCCGACATGAGGGGACAAAGGGGCATGTTGTCCCGGCCCTAGGGAGACAGGGTGATGGGATGAGGTGAAAGCCCAACTGGGAAACTCCAACTGCCATTGTCATTTTGACACAGCACTCCACAGCACAAGTGAACACTGAACACTGAACACAACGAAATTGCATTTATGCCTCAACCGTGCAAGGGGGAAGCCATTGTATGCATTGGGTAGGGGGCCCTTTCAGATGACTTTGTCCTGGGCTTAGCGAAAGCGGTCAGCAGCCCTGCCCTACTGTTCTAGTGGGACAAGGAGGAAGAGGGAGTGAGGTGTAAAGCTGGGGTGGCAGGCCATCTCTGACTCTGTTTCTGACACACACACACACTCTCTCTCTCACACACAAACACACACACACACACACACACACACACACACACACACACACACACACACACACACACACACACACACACACACACACACACACACACACACACACACACACACAAGGGTTTCTCTGGGGACACTTGCCAAGAGGATTTCCGTGTCTGTTATGACTAGGAATGTCTCGCCATGCCAGCAGTCTGCTGTGAGGAGAGTAACACAAGGCTCTTTGTTATTATGTCCCTAAAGTAATAACAGGCAATGTGTCAACAGTTGTGACCCTATTTGTCTTTATTGTTTCCCAGTCCAATGGTCGATGGGAAGAGTCACAAACAGGGCCACTGACAGCTTTCGCTGGGCCCAAGACAAAGTCATATGAAAGGGCCCCCTATCCAATACATACAATGTAATGGGGACCCAATTCTGGGCCCCCTATATTTCCTGGGCCCGGGACAACATACCCCTTTGGCCCCTGTCGTCGGGCTTGGTCACAAATGCTTCATTGTGGATGGCCTTTTAATTAAAATATTGCGCTTAGGTTTTACAGGCCTTATATACTGTATATATATAAACGGCAGGGCCATTTACAGGCCTTTTTTGCCAGGCGTTTTTGGCCTTAATATGTTGACAGACACTATACTCTAATACTGTTAATACGTACTGTTATGTACTAATACTGTATGTAATACTGTAGTCATTGTATGTCAGATTTGTTTGGCATGTGTATGGCATTCAGCTGGGTATGTTTATGACAACTGAACTTCATCTCAACTTTATTCCAATGGTGCAGGAAGAGAAAGAACCTGTTGCTGGGTTTTATAGCCTGATTATCATCGACTTTCAAAACTCTTCGAGACTTGACCAAGAGCATAACAATGAATGTTTCCCAAACAGCATGGTTGACCTGCCTCACTAGATCTTCTTCTGGCTGACTGGCAAAGTGGGTGGAGTTGTGGAGATCAGAAACAATATTTACATTGCTCTTGGCCTGACTAGAAGGACCACCAAAGGTGTTGTGTCACTAGGAGGGCGTGGCCTGGCTGGGGTTTTTATGTCTTTGACTTCTTTTCTGGTCAGGATATGAATTCAGCAGAAACAGAAGGTTGATTGATTGATTGACTATAGAACCTTTATAGAAGTAATAATAATAATCTGCCAGCTACTGTAAAAGAAGGCCTAGGACTGCAGAGTACGTAGTATGTTTTGTAAGTGAGCAAAGGTTCGGCCCAAGGAGGTCTTACTTACTGTATCATTGGTTCGGCCTGAACTGCACAGATAGCTGTTCACTGCTTTGTCTTGGATTTTCTTGTGTCTGTGGCCTCTGACCACAAAAGAACAGCATCATGGTAAACCGCAGCCCATTCCATTGTGCAAACGGGGTTCTACCTATGGTGTTGTCTTACACCACTAATGCCCAAACCACAGCCTTTAATAATGCCCCTCAACCGCTGGTATGCCACGAAAACATCTCTCTTTGTTCCATGAAGGATTATTGTGGCATCTCAGGTTGTGTGTTGGTAAAAGTCGTGCTCAGTTTTCAGCAACAGGCAATGTAGGGGTGCCGTTTGGGAGCGATGTCAGAGGAAATTGAGAGTAAGAGTGATTATGCTGCTTACAATGCTGCTACCCCAAATCTACTTTTATATAACTATTGGTATTACTACTGTTACTATTGCTACTGTCACTGTTATTATTTTCTATTATTGTAATGTCTACATTCTATATTTATCTTATCTTCTGTTTCCATGTGTAATGTTGCATGTTAAATGATCATTTGTACAGTATTTATTATTGATTACGTATTGTCACCAGTCCATCACTGTGACCTGTCCTGTCTTGCACTTTATGTCAGTCTGTATGTCTATGTCCTGGCATGGTATAGAGAGAGAACGTAATTTCAGGTTTCCTTGTGACTTGTGCATATGAAGAAAGTGACAATAAAAGCTGACTTGACTTGACTTGACTTGATCAGTGAGAGTGATTGACAAGGTAAGGAAAGACAGTGGGAGATCTACAGTGAAAGAGAGAACATGTGAGTGTGTGAGAAAGAGTGAAGAAGGAAGGAAGGAAGAGAGAGAGAGGAAGAGTGGGAGAATAATTGTTTACAGACAAAGAAAGTGTATGCGTGACAGAGAAAAGGAAAATGACAATAATAGGTAGGACTGGAGAGAGAAGAGGTTCTTACGTAGATTAGATGTTCTCTCCACTGTGGAGAGTGGTTAGAGAGAGAGAGAAAGTAAGCAAGCAAGTGTGCAGTGCAGCAGCTCTGTGTAAGAAGGGGGATCACTATCACCATGCTTACTCCAACACTGACAGAGGGCAATCAGATCCCTCCCACAGGAAACACAGCCCAGCTCCTCGTCTCCTTTTATGGTAAAAACTCCCCAAAAAGAAGCCAGGGTGTCGTGGGAATAGGGCCGAGATAAGAGCCGTCTGGGCCAGGGGATGGACTCTGCTGAGGTCCTCTGCTGCGCCCAGAGGAAAACTGTCATCAGGTCAGTACGACATCACGACATGCGCTGTGTGTGTGTGTGTGCGTGTGTGTGTGTGTGTGTGTGTGTGTGTGTGTGTGTGTGTGTGTGTGTGTGTGTGTGTGTGTGTGTGTGTGTGTGTGTGTGTGTGTGTGTGTGTGTGTGTGTGTGTCAACCATCATGAGCTGTGCACACACACACACACACACACACACACACACACACACACACACACACACACACACACACACACACACACACACACACACACACACACACACACACACACACACACACACACAGCATTCTTTCTCTCTTTCTCTTCCTCTATCTACAGTATATTTCTCAGTCTGACTTTGGCTTTGGCTGCCCCTTGCTTCTCTATGGCCTATTTCTCTCTCTTTTGCTCTCATGGTAAACAGGTGTAGTATAGTAAATGAGTAGAAATAAACAGAGGTGACAAAATTAAAAGTAAATTCATGGTATAAGTACAAGAAAAGGAAGAAGTATCAGCACACCACAAAAGCTCCCTTGTCTTGATTTAATGAGTGAAAAACTGGCTCTCTACACAGACTTAGGCTACAGGTCAAATCGTTGTGCCAATTTTTCACTCAGGAATGAATGTAAACAGCAAACTAGAGAGGCAAACAGACAAGAGACATGCATTACATTACATATCACCCAGCAATGTGTTTATCCTACAGAGCCCATATTTATACCAACACTGATAGATAAGATGACTACCCATGTCAAAATATTAAATCAACAATAAATTAATTACATTTAGTATACCTCGATATGTACGGATGACACACTCTGTGCACTTAGTGAAGTAAAATATATCAGTTGGGAGCAGTCAGTTCATAATTTGCAGCAGTATAATTTGTGCTGCAAAGTGTAAACCTTTGTGAATTTGATTGCTGGTTTCTGTTGAGTTCAATGAGCTTGCATTGTTTGGAACTTGTACTTGTGCATCACATGAAGGTCCTTGAGAGTACTGTCTCCAACATATGAAGCAATATAACCTTTTTAACAGTTCTCAGTATGAATGCACTCTAAGGTCTGCAAAAGCATGGGTTTGCATGTGGAGCTGGAGCCAAGAAAAAGACTGGATGGAGTTTAGAGTTTTGTGGGGGTGTCCTCAGTCCTCCATTCCTCTCTCCCTCCATCCCTTGCCTCGTCCCCCCCTCTCCTCGTCCCTACCTCGTACCCCGCAGAGACGTATCGTGTCACCAGGCTAGGCCGGCGGCAGGTGCTTGGGGCCCCCTTCACATAGTAAATAACAGCCAAGACTTTAAACTACAGTAGTGGTGACTTGTTGTGAATGTTCATTCTTTTGAACTTTCGTTTGGGGCTCCAACTTACCCTAGCCCAATTATGCACGCCGTACCTCCAGTGGCATGCTGTAATAGTCATTGAAAGGTTAATTACCATAGTACCACTCTACTATGACATAACACAGGGCCTTTCGTAATGCACTACGACTCGGTCATTGCCATTCTGGTAACAGCATATTTATAACGCTGTGTTTTAATAGGTTAAAATCGCCTCTGCTCCTGACCCTGCCTCTGTTTTGGAGGAGGAGAGCGGAGGATAAGAGGGGGTGAGAGGAATGATGTACGCGCCGTACGGGGGCTGACAGGAGGCCAGGAGCCGGTGAGTAGTGGGGTCCGGCTAACACATGGCCCCGTGCTGGGCCAGTGCTGGCCCAGTTGTGCTGCATTCATGCAGGGTCAGAGCTGGAGCGGATCCAGGCCAATTTCACTGTCTGGGAATATTTACTTGGTCTTCAAAGCATTCCATCTCCTCTCTGCCCTTCTCTTTATCCTCTCTCTCTCTCTCTCTCTCTCTCTCTCTCTCTCTCTCTCTCTCTCTCTCTCTCTCTCTCTCTCTCTCTCGTTCAAACTTGTTGGCAAACACATCCATAACCATTTCTTTTTGTCTTTCCTTTCACTTTTCTTTCGTTTCCGTTCAGAAACACTTCTTCACATTTTTTTCCACTCAACGCTCGACCTCCTCTCAGCATGCTCTCTCTCTCTCTCTCTCTCTCTCTCTCTCTCTCTCTCTCTCTCTCTCTCTCTCTCTCTCTCTCTCTCTCTCTCTCTCTCTCTCTCTCTCTCTCTCTCTCCTAGGCTGCATCCATTGTCTCCTCCTTTTCCCTATACCCCTCTCAGAGGTCAGATTGTTATCTAATTGATCTTGCTGTGTAGCATGTGTATCCACATCTCCCCCCTCACCTCACCTGCATCATGGCTGTCTGTCCCAGTTTGATGAACTGCAGCTCCGACACTCAGTGCCGCTGATAGACAAAAACAAAATCACCTGAAAGCCCCGTACCTCTTCTCCAATACATGGTTAGTCACCAAATTCTGGGCCCATCTTCTCCCTGAGCCCGGAAGAAGTGACACCCCAACTCCACCCCAGAGAAATGTTTGGAGCAACATTTTTGGGCAACCCACTTTTTCATTTGGACAGTTTATCATAACAACACTTTTAGAGTAACTGGATCAGAAGTAGGCAAACCTAGTTAGCCATTCTTTTTTAAAAATTGGGAGCCAATTATGTTGCAAAAAGCTGCCGTGTGTTTCATCACCTTTACACACCCCGGCGGCCTCTAGCCTCCCCAGCCCCGAGCCGTGGTCTATGACTAAACCACACGCCTGCTGAGCTTCACCATCAAGTGACACAGAAACATCCAGATAGCAGTTTATGGCAGTGGGCCACATTTGCCTCCAGCTTTCTTCCTCTTCTCTCTCTCTCTCTCTCTCTCTCTCTCTCTCTCTCTCTCTCTCTCTCTCTCTCTCTCTCTCTCTCCCTCGCTCTCTCTCTCTCTCACACACACACAAACACACGCACACAATGCTGTGTGATGCTGTAGAATCTACAGTGTAGATGATGTTTTTGACAGAATCGCGCACACTGAACATAATCATTATGGATGTCCTCCAGAGAGAGTGCATGGACTGCCGTCTTGGGGGTTCCAGTGAAGAATGCGTTGGAGAGATTGAAACATGTTGACTTTGCTCTTGGAGATAAAAGTCGACCACGGAGGGTGAATTAAGGATGACGCACAGTGTCTCTTGGCTCCCTTCAGTACATTCTTACACTCTTAATACCCCATGGGGATCTATCATCATGAAAGTAAAAAGGACTTCATGGGCTTCCTTAGCAGTCATCCAGCCACCGCATCACCCACACCCAGCACATCCAAACATTTGCAAACCATATATCTTCATCTTCCAAAACAACAGTGTAAATCATGACTGTTAAGATTGGTTGGAGTATAAGGGGTAACACATTGCACTGAGTTAATGTGTGTTGGTGTTAATTGTTTTATAATTATATATTTTATATAATTATATCATTTATAATTGTTTTATTTTGAAATTCTCAAATGGGGCTTTTTAAAAGATTGTTTTGGTCCTTCTGACTTTATTGATGATAGAATTATAGTGGGAGATGCAGACAGGAAGTGAATGGGGAAAAAGATGGGTAAGGGTCGGCAAAGGAGCCAGGCCGAACTTGAACCCCGGTTCGTTGCCGGTGTAGCATCCCAGTGCCCTACCGTTAGAGCCATGGCAGGGCCAGAAATTATCAAATGGGTTTTGAAGGGGTGAGAGGAATGGCGGGAGTTCTCTCCCCTTCCTTCCTGAGGGTGACCTCAGCAATTACCCCTCTACCAGAATGACCAAAGAAGGTCCGTCCCATTCCTATTTCTCCATGCCAGTGTTGCCATTTTATGTTAGTCTACAAACACGGCTGCGTGCATGGACAGTGCACACGCACGCACGCACGCACGCACGCACGCACGCACGCACGCACGCACGCACGCACGCACGCACGCACACACACACACACACACACACACACACACACACACACACACACACACACACACTCGGCCAAGGGCAGACATGCACATGCACACTCACATGCATACACACGAATGATCTTCAGGTTCAGACCTGTAGAGGGCAGAAAAAGGGAGGTTCACACAGCAATGCCCACACGTGTCTTAATCATATGAGAGCATATTCTCTGGGTCTTGTCTGAGTAAGGATCTCCACACTAGCATGGAGCGAGTAATCCCTATTTTAAGAGCTGTGTTCTGCCTTGAGGTCTTGGCTGTATACTTCAGGGCCTCCCCAAGGCACGGACGGATTATCCACAAGGGCCAGGGGCACCAACCATCTTTTCACCAGTGAAGTAGCACCACAGGACACAAGCTTTACAAATATTTGTTCATAAAGGGGGCACCTCTGAGGTATAGTGACCGGGGCACCTCCATGGCTCCAAATTAACGTCTGACAACTGGCCAAAAGGTGAAAAATTTGTTTGGCTGGTAGAAACGAAAACATACTAGCCCCTTTAACCCATTAGTGAGTGTGTATTTGGCTGGTAAGGCATCTACTAACCATTTTGGGCCCTGGGCACCCCATTATCTTAATATGGTCCTGCCCCAAGGTGACTCAGGATCCCCAGCATGGCAACCCAGAGCTGCCTCAAGGACATAACACAATTAAATCCACAATAAGACTTACATCACAGCCACCAGTGTCCAATCTCGAGAAAGACGCTGTTGATATGACACACACAGACAGAACGGACAGACACACACTGCAGGTGAATAACGTATTCCCCAGGAGACCTCCACTCTGGTAGGCTGGAGTCCTAGTTGAAGAGCTCATATGTAAATAGCTCTAAAAGCCATATTACAATGCATTATATAATAACACATTTTGTAAAAATTTGAATGCATTTTGTGACACCATTTTTCTCATCTTGTAATAAATTATTACAGAATGTAGAATTTATAACAAAATGTGGTAGTCTATTAACCCTCTTCACTACAAGTTATGCCTATTTTCCCTCCTGGGATATGGGCCACCCACAAGGGTTCTACAGGCATGTCTGTCCTGTGCAAGTTCCTCCAGTTGTAGCCTGCCATCTTGTAGTCCACCAAATGTTCAGTTGCTCTTTATTAAGCGGGCTTGCGGAGCAAGGACCATGCAGAGCATGGCCCTTGCAGAGCAAGGCCCGATTATAGTAATCTCTAAGTCCTGTTTCTTTTATTATTAAGCGGGCTTGCGGAGCAAGGACCATGCAGAGCATGGCCCTTGCAGAGCAAGGCCCGTTTATAGTAATCTCTAAGTCCTGTTTCTTTCATTATTATTATTATTGGTCTTGTGCAGGGATCTCCTCCTAGACCTTTCGAGATAGAGACACCGTTCAAACACTAAAACGACCGGCTCGGCTTGGAGATCGCGTATAGTTATAGGCTTCTCCGTGTCTCTTGTCGTTTTCCCGTTTTTGGCGATTTTGTGAAAAGCCTGGGTTCCCATTGAAAACAGTGGTGGAACCTCCATGAATCAAAGTTCCGCCACTCTAAAGATTAGAGTGTAGGAGGCTTTTTCGGTCATAAAACATCAACACTTTCACCTAGAAGTTTAGTTGACGCGTTGTTAGCGAGCTCTATGGGATGTCTCCAAATTGTGAAAGTTTCATCTCCCAACTCCCAATACTTTTTAAATGGCAGGTTTGTAAAAAAAACAGGCCTGGCTCTATGGAGAATCCCATTCATTCGAAAAGTGCATTTTTCAAGAGATCAGCGCATGTCCCACACGGAGGTCCATTTGTGCCTGAAAAATTTAACCTATAAACTTCATTCAAAGACTGTTAGAGACATCACAAGCATGACTCCGATCTGTGAAAAGGACACGTGCCAACTCCTTTTAGTTTTTTTACAACGATGTTGTAAAGACAAAAAACTCATTCTCATTTTCTCCCCTGTTAAAGGCTCAATACTAACTGTCTTTCAGTCAATCACAACAGGTGCAGCCAGTGAAGGATTCCATTTCAACTGTCACTGTCTCAAGATTCCATTCTTAACGAGCAGGTGCGAGCAAGCATTCTAGAAGTCCATTGTTCAGCTCTGCAATGCAATGTAATATAGTCTTGCTGGACTATGCATGACAATTAGCTGCTTGGCTTAGTGGTAATGCATGCTGCTGCATTAGAGATATGGAGGTTGAGGGTTCGAAACCCACACGAAGCAATGTTGATTTTCTAAATCATATCATATGCAGCGTTCCTTGGCCGACTTAAAATGCCATACATGTATATCATTTAGTATGGATGGCAAATGTGCTGAATTACAGATATTGAGGTTGGGGGTTCGAAACCCAGTCAAAGCCATGTTGATTTTCAAAATTACATCATATGCAGTGTTCCTTGGCCAACTTAAAGTGCCATGTATGTCATTTAGTATGCATGGCAAATGTGCTGGATTACAGATATGGAGGTTGGGGGTTCGAATCCCAGTCAAAGCCATGTTGATTTTCAAAAGTATATCATATGCAGTGTTCCTTGGCCAACTTAAAATGCCATGTATGTCATTTAGTATGAATGGCAAATGTGCTGAATTAGGGATATGGGGGTTGGAGGTTCGAACCCCAGTCGAAGCCATGTTGATTTTCAAAATGATATCATATGCAGTGTTCCTTAGCCAACTTCAAATATCATGTATTGTATGTCATTTCATATCAATGGCAAAGGGGTTGGATTACAGATATGGAGGTTGTGAGTTCTAATCCCGCTCGAAGCCATGTTGATTTTCAAAATTATATCATATGCAGTGTTCCTTAGCCAACTTAAAATACCATCTATGTCATTTAGTATATCCCCAAAATGCAGAGCTACAACACTTTCAAGATGGCTGAATCCAAGATGGCTGAATTGTTTGGCCCATAACTTCTGACTGGGTGGATGGAGTTTTTCCAAGATTTCTTTTAGCTTTGTTTTCTCAATAGTACTTTGTTTCATCTCTGCCCCAAAAGGCAAGCCCGCTTCCAGCATTTTCTGTGAGAATGCATTTCTAGTTATTATTATTGGTCTTGTGCAGGGCAGCAGTAAAATAGAAAATGGATCTCCTCCTAGGCCTTTCGAGATAGAGACACCGTTCAAACACTAAAACGACCGGCTCGGCTTGGAGATCGCGTATCGTTATAGGCTTCTCTGTGTCTCTTGTCGTTTTCCCGTTTTTGGCGATTTTGTTAAAGCCTGGGTCTCCATTGAAAACTATGGTGGAACCTTCATGAACCAAAGTTCCGCCACTCTAGAGATTAGAGTGTAGGAGGCTTTTTCGGTCATAAAACATCAACACTTTCACCTAGAAGTTTAGTTGACGCGTTGTTAGCGAGCTCTAGGAGATGTCTCCAAATTGTGAAAGTTTCATCTCCCAACTCCCAATACTTTTTAAATGGCAGGTTTGTAAAAAAAACAGGCCTGGCTCTATGGAGAATCCCATTCTTTCGAAAAGGGCATTTTTCAAGAGATCAGCGCATGTCCCACACGGAGGTCCATTTGTGCCTGAAAAAATTAACCTATAAACTTCATTCAAAGACTGTTAGAGAGATCACAAGCATGACTCCGATCTGTGAAAAGGACACGTGCCAACTCCTTTTAGTTTTTTTACAACGATGTTGTAAAGACAAAAAACTCATTCTCATTTTCTCCCCAGTTTAGAGCTCAATACTAACTGTCTTTCAGTCAATCACAACAGGTGCTGCCAGTGAAGGATTCCATTTCAACTGTCACTGTCTCAAGATTCCATTCTTAACGAGCAGGTGCGAGCAAGCATTCTAGAAGTCTATTGTTTAGCTCTTCAATGCAATCTAATATAGTCTTGCTGGACTGTGTATGACAGCTAGCTGCTTGGCTTAGTGGTAATGCATGCTGCTGCATTAGAGATATGGAGGTTGAGGGTTCGAATCCCAGTCAAAGCCATGTTGATTTTCAAAATTATATCATATGCAGCGTTCCTTGGCCGACTTAAAATGCCATGTATATCATTTAGTATGGATGGCAAATGTGCTGAATTACAGATATTGAGGTTGGGGGTTCGAAACCCAGTCAAAGCCATGTTGATTTTCAAAATTATATCATATGCAGTGTTCCTTGGCCAACTTAAAATGCCATGTATGTCATTTAGTATGCATGGCAAATGTGCTGGATTACAGATATGGAGGTTGGGGGTTCGAATCCCAGTCAAAGCCATGTTGATTTTCAAAATTATATCATATGCAGTGTTCCTTGGCCAACTTAAAATGCCATGTATGTCATTTAGTATGAATGGCAAATGTGCTGAATTAGGGATATGGGGGTTGGAGGTTCGAACCCCAGTCGAAGCCATGTTGATTTTCAAAATGATATCATATGCAGTGTTCCTTAGCCAACTTCAAATATCATGTATTGTATGTCATTTAATATCAATGGCAAAGGGGTTGGATTACAGATATGGAGGTTGTGAGTTCGAATCCCGCTCGAAGCCATGTTGATTTTCAAAATTATATCATATGCAGTGTTCCTTAGCCAACTTAAAATACCATGTATGTCATTTAGTATATCCCCAAAACGCAGAGCTACAACACTTTCAAGATGGCTGAATCCAAGATGGCTGAATTGTTTGGCCCATAACTTCTGACTGGGTGGATGGAGTTTTTCCAAGATTTCTTTTAGCTTTGTTTTCTCAATAGTACTTTGTTTCATCTCTGCCCCCAAAGGCAAGCCCGCTTCCAGCATTTTCTGTGAGAATGCATTTCTAGTTGGTTCTCTTGTGCAGGGGCAGTAAAAATAGAAAATGGATCTCCTCCTAGGCCTTTCGAGATAGAGACACCGTTCAAACACTAAAACGACCGGCTCGGCTTGGAGATCGCGTATGGTTATAGGCTTTTCCGTGTCTCTTGTCGTTTTCCCGTTTTTGGCGATTTTGTGAAAGCCTGGGTCCCCATTGAAAACCATGGTGGAACCTTCATGAACCAAGGTTCCGCCACTCTAGACATTAGAGTGTAGGAGGCTTTTTCGGTCATAAAACATCAACACTTTCACCTAGAAGTTTAGTTGACGCGTTGTTAGGGACTGTTCGTTATTTATTTAAGGGGCCGTCGGAAGATTGACATAGGGCTTAAAAAAAAATCGCTTGACCCTCCCCCTCATGTATACGAAAAATACATGACCCTCCTTCTAACGGCGAAAATTGTTCGATGACCCTCCCCCACACACTTTATCGAGTTTTAGATTGCAAAACATTTTCTTTTCACAAAAAGCGTTGCATGACAACGCTAGTCTTTAAAGCCAACGCCATTGTTAAGATATCTTGAACACTAGACTTCACGAAGGCGGTGGCGATTTCAGTACTACTACGAGAGTTCTAGACTGTATTCAGCGGGTGTTGGAGGAAGATGGTACCGCCCTGTGAAGCGGAGAGTCGGGGATTTTACACTGAGTTCGCATGTTTTTTGCCTCATATTTCGAGAGAGAGAGAAAAAAAATATATATATATATATATATATATATATATATATATTAATGAATCTAGGCACACACACAAAAAAATGAATGACCCTCCCCTTTAGATCAAAAAATGTTGGTTGACCCTCCCCTCAACACAGGAAAAAATGGCATGACCCTCCCCCATATTCTTCCGGTGACCCCGAAAATAAATAACGAACAGTCCCTTAGCGAGCTCTATGGGATGTCTCCAAATTGTCAAAGTTTCATTTCCCAACTCCCAATACTTTTTAAATGGCAGGTTTGTAAAAAAAACAGGCCTGGCTCTATGGAGAATCCCAGTCTTTCGAAAAGTGCATTTTTCAAGAGATCAGCGCATGTCCCACACGGAGGTCCATTTGTGCCTGAACCCTTTAACCTATAAACTTCATTCAAAGACTGTTAGAGAGATCACAAGCATGACTCCGATCTGTGAAAAGGACACGTGCCAACTCCTTTTAGTTTTTTTACAACGATGTTGTAAAGACAAAAAACTCATTCTATTTCTATCCCCTGTTTAAGGCTAAATACTAACTGTTAGTTAGTATCAGAACAGGTGCTCCCAATGAAGTGTTCCATCTTAACTGCCACTGTCTCAAGATTCTATTCTTAACGAGCAGGTGCGAGCAACCATTCTAGAAGTCTATTGTTCAGCTCTTCAATGCAATGTGATATAGTCTTGCTGGACTGTGCATGACAGCTAGCTGCTTGGCATAATGGGAATGCATGCTGCTTGATTAGAGATATGGAGGTTGAGGGTTCGAAGCCCACCCGAAGCCATGTTGATTTTCAAAATTATATCATATGCAGTGTTCCTTGGCCAACTTAAAATGCCATGTATGTCATTTATTATCAATGGCAAATGTGCTGGATTAGAGATATGGAGGTTGAGAGTTCGAATCCCACTTGAAGCGAATCTGATTTTCAAAATTATATCATATGCAGTGTTCCTTAGCCAAGTTAAAATACCATGTATGTCATTTAGTATCGATGGCAAATGTGCTGAATTACAGATATTGAGGTTGGGGGTTCGAACCCCAGTCAAAGCCATGTTGATTTTCAAAATTATATCATATGCAGTGTTCCTTGGCCAACTTAAAATGCCATGTATGTCATTTAGTATGGATGGCAAATGTGCTGAATTACAGATATTGAGGTTGGGGGTTCGAACCCCAGTCAAAGCCATGTTGGTTTTCAAAATTATATCATATGCAGTGTTCCTTGGCCAACTTAAAATGCCATGTATGTCATTTAGTATGGATGGCAAATGTGCTGAATTACAGATATTGAGGTTGGGGGTTCGAACCCCAGTCAAAGCCATGTTGATTTTCAAAATTATATCATATGCAGTGTTCCTTGGCCAACTTAAAATCACATGTATGTCATTTAGTATGAATGGCAAATGTGCTGAATTATAGATATGGAGGTTGCGGGTTCGAACCCCAGTCGAAGCCATGTTGATTTTCAAAATGATATCATATGCAGTGTTCCTTAGCCAACTTCAAATATCATGTATTGTATGTCATTTAATATCAATGGCAAAGGGGCTGGATTACAGATATGGAGGTTGTGAGTTCGAATCCCGCTCGAAGCCATGTTGATTTTCAAAATTATATCATATGCAGTGTTCCTTAGCCAACTTAAAATACCATGTATGTCATTTAGTATATCCCTAAAATGCAGAGCTACAACACTTTCAAGATGGCTGAATCCAAAATGGCTGAATTGTTTGGCCCATAACTTCTGACTGGGTGGATGGAGTTTTTCCAAGATTTCTTTTAGCTTTGTTTTCTCATTAGTACTTTGTTTCATCTCTGCCCCAAAAGGCAAGCCCGCTTCCAGCATTTTCTGTGAGAATGCATTTCTAGTTTACATATTCTCATTCTGACTGTGCCCACTAGGCCAAGCCGCTCTGCCAGTGTACACACACAGTGCCCAGTTCAAGTCTTTCTTTCAGCATGGACAGTTCAAGTCTCTCTTTCAGCAAGCCCAGTTCTGCTTGCCAGCTCAAGTCTCTCTTTCAATGCACCCAGTCCAAGTCTCTCTTTCAGTGTGTCCAGTTCAAGTCTCTCTTTACATCAGTTCAAGACTCTTCTTCAGTGTGTCCAGTTCTGCTTGACAGTTGAAGTCTCTCTTTCAGTGTGTTCCATTCCACCAGTTCAAGTCTCTCTTTACATCAGTTCAGGTCTCCCTCTTAGTATGCTCTCTCTTTCAGCAAGCCCAGTTCTGCTTGCCAGCTCAAGTCTCTCTTTCAATGCACCCAGTCCAAGTCTCTCTTTCAGTGTGACCACTTCTGCTTGCCACAGTTCAAGTCTCTTTTTCAGTGTGCCCAGTTCCATCAGGTCTTTATTTCAATGTGCCCAGTTCAAGTGTCTCTTTCAGTGTGTCTTTCAGTGTGTCCCATTCCATCAGTTCAAGCCTCTTTTTCAGTGTGTTTTACTGTCAAGCTCAGGTCTCTCTTTCAGTGCATCCCCATTCTGTCAGTTCAAGTCTTTCTTTCAGAGGCCCCAGTTCTGCTGCCCGTTCAAGGCTCTCTTTCAATGTACCCAGTTCAAGACTGTCTTTCAATGTGTTCAAGTCTCTCTTTTAGTCTGTCTTTACATCAGTTCAGGTTTCTCTTTCAATGCACCCAGTCCAAGTCTCTCTTTCAGTGTGTCCACTTCTGCTTGCCACAGTTCAAGTCTCTTTTTCAGTGTGCCCAGTTCTGCTTGACAGTTGAAGTCTCTCTTTCAGTGTGCCCAGTTCTGCTTGACAGTTGAAGTCTCTCTTTCAGAGCACCCAGTTCTGTTTGACAGTTGAAGTCTCTCTTTCAGAGCACCCAGTTCTGCTTGACAGTTGAAGTCTCTCTTTCAGTGTGCCCAGTTCAGGTCTCTCTTTCAGTGTGCCCAGTTCAGGTCTCTCTTTCAGTGTGCCCAGTTCAGGTCTCTCTTTCAGTGTGCCCAGTTCAGGTCTCTCTTTCGGTGTGTTCCAGTCCATCAGATCAAGTCTCTCTTTCAGTGTGTCCACTTCTGCTTGCCACAGTTCAAGTCTCTCTTTCAGTGTGACCTGTTCCATCAGGTCTTTATTTCATGAGACCAGTGGTGCCCACTGGAGGTATGCCAGCTCTGCTCACCCGGGATACGAACCCATGACTCACACCATTGCAGTCAAGTGAATATACCATTACACCACAGGGCTTCCTGTGAACCTGTTGATGAATGCTTTCACTCTTGGGGTAGGGCACAAGAGTTTTAACTAATGATTAAAAGAAGCTTGAAGTGGTCAAATAGCTGAGCTTGGAACATGAAAAATGCAGGTTCATACCCCATTGTGGAGATGACCATACTTTCTTTCATGCTTCCTGAAACATGTTTTTTTTAGCAATGCTGCAAAGTAACACAAATTCTTTGAACTGTGTAAATTGGAACTATATAGGCCATTTGACACTGTGGATGTCAGCAGCTTGAGTTTGGGCAATTATGGACCAGCAGTTGGCCTTGAAGCATGAGGATTGCGAGTTCAAATCCAAACACAGAATCAATGCACAGCAAAGATAGACTACAACTAAATGTATTTCCAAATACAGTACAAAATACACAGCACAAAAAAGTTGCAAAAAATTAAAAAAAATACTTCACAGTAACTGTATCAATTATCAAAATACTGTGTTTGCATTTTCAAAGTACACAAAATACAACAGACACTAATGGAGTGACCATGACTAGCGTTGTGTCTGTGTTCTGATTAAGATTAAGCTTGTCTCCGTCCTTGGTGTAGTGGTTAGAATCCCTGTTTTGAATGCCAGAGGATCCAGGTTCAAGCCCCAGCATGGGAAACGTACCTTCCCTTTGCTAGACAAAAATGGCTTGTAAGACATGATCAACAATAACAGTTAGACAGCAATAAAATGTATCCCTACTACTCTAAACCTCAAAAACTCCTGTATAACCATGATTTCCATTCAATTCTGGGGTGCGTTTCTTGAAAGCAAAGTTGTTAGTCAGTTACAGTAGCAACTTTGGTTCATAAAGGGGGCACCTCTGCAGTATAGTGCCCGGGGCACCTCCAGGGCTCCCAAATTAACACCTGACAACTGACCAAAAGGTGAAAATTCAGTTTGGCTGGTAGAAAAGAAAACGCATAGTACTTGCCCCTTTAACCCAGTAGTGAGTGTGTATTTGGCTGGTAAGATAAACATCTACAAGCCATTTTGGGCCCTGGGCACCACATTATCTTAATACGGTCCTGCCCCCAGGTGAATCAGGATCCCCTGCATGGCTACCCAGAGCTGCCTGAAGTAGCCTAGATAACACACTTAAACCCACAACAAGACTTACATCACAGGTCACAGCCACCAGTGTGCAATCTGGAGAAAGATGCTCTTGATGACACACAGACACAACGGACAGACACACACTGCAGGTGACTAACGTGTTCCCCAGGAGATCTCCACTCTGGTAGGCTGGAGTTGAAGAGCTCATGTAAACACCTCTAAAAGCCATGTAACAACACATTACGCAATAACACATTTTGTAAAAAAATAAATATTGAATGCATTTTGTGACACCATTTTTCTCATCTCTGTTCTGTGCAAGTTCCTCCAGTTGTAGCCTGCCATCTTGTAGTCCACCAAATGTCATTCAGTTGCTCTTCATTTACATATTCTCATTCTAACTGTGGCCGCCACTGAAAATATGCCAGTTCAAGTCTCTCTTTCAGTGTGTCCTGTTCCATCAGTTCAAGTCTCTCTTTCAGTATGCCCAGCTCTGCTTGCCAGTTTGAGTCTCTCTTTCAGTGCACCCAGTTCATGTCTCTCTTTCACTGTGTCCAGTTCTGCTTAACAGCTCAAGTCTCTCTTTCAGCATGCCCAGTTACACCAGTTCAAGTCTCTTTTTCAGTATGCCCAGTTCTGCTTGCCAGTTCCAGTTGCTCTGTCAGCATGCCCCATTCCATCAGTTCATGTCTCTCTTTCAGTATATCCCATTCTGTAAGTTCAAGTCTCTCTTTCAGTGTATCCCAGCTCTAAAAGCCATGTAACAACGCATTACGCAATAACACATTTTGTAAAAAAAAAAAACATATTGAATGCATTTTGTGACACCATTTTTCTCATCTCTGTTCGGTACAAGTTCCTCCAGTTGTAGCCTGCCATCTTGTAGTCAAATATTGTTCAGTTGCTCTTCATTTACATATTCTCATTCTGACTGTGGTCGCCAGTGGCCAACACTGAAAATATGCCAGTTCAAGTCTCTCTTTCAGTGTGTCCTGTTCCATCAGTTCAAGTCTCTCTTTCAGTATGCCCAGCTCTGCTTGCCAGTTTGAGTCTCTCTTTCAGTGCACCCAGTTCATGTCTCTCTTTCACTGTGTCCAGTTCTGCTTAACAGCTCAAGTCTCTCTTTCAGCATGCCCAGTTACACCAGTTCAAGTCTCTTTTTCAGTCTGCCCAGTTCAAGTCTCTCCTTTCAGTGTTTCCAGTTCAAGGCTCTCTTTCAGTGCACCCAGTTCTGCTTGCCAGTTCCAGTTGCTCTGTCAGCATGCCCCATTCCATCAGTTCATGTCTCTCTTTCAGTATATCCCATTCCATCAGTTCATGTCTCTCTTTCAGTATATCCCATTCTGTAAGTTCAAGTCTCTCTTTCAGTGTATCCCATTCTGTAAGTTCAAGTCTCTCTTTCGGTGTACCCAGTTCAAGTCTCTCTTTCAGTGTGATCAGTTCTGCTTGCCAGCTCAAGACTGTCTTTCAACGTGTCCAGTTCAAATCTCTCCTGATATGTCAGTGCTTGTCCCTCTTTCATTGTGCCCAGTTCTGCTTGACAGTTGATGTCTCTCTTTCAGTGTGCTCAGTTCTAGTCTCTCTGTTCTGCTTGCCAGTTCACATTTCTCTGCATGCCTGCCCAGTTCTGCACACTGGAGGTACGCCAGCTCTGCTCACCCGGGATACGAACCCATGACTCTCACCATTGCAGTCAAGTGAATATACCATTACACCACAGGGCTTCCAGTGAACCTGCTGATGAATGTTTTCACTCTTGGGGTAGGGCACAAGAGTTTTAACTAATGATTATGGTAAAAGAAGCTTGAAGTGGTCAAATAGCTGAGCTTGGAACATGAAAAATTAAGGTGACCATTACTTTCTTTCATGCTTCCTGAAACATGTTTTTTTTAGCAAATGCTGCAAAGTAACACAAATTCTTTGAACCGTGTAAATTGAAACTATATAGGCCGTTTGACACTGTGGATGTCAGCAGCTTGAGTTTGGGCAATTAAGGACTAGCAGTTGGCCTTGAAGCTGAGGATTGCGAGTTCAATTCCAAACAGAGAATCAATGCACAGCAAAGATAGGCCTACAACTAAATGTATATACAAATACAGTACAAAATACCCAGCACTAAAAAGTTACAAGATAAAAAATACTTCACAGTAACTGTATCAATTATCAAAATACTGTGTTTGCATTTTCAAAATACAACAGACACTAATGGAGTGACCATGACTAGCGTTGTGTCTGTGTTCTGACCAACACTCAGTCTGGCTCCGTCCTTGGTGTAGCGGTTTGAGTCCCCGTTTTGAATGCCAGAGGGTGCAGGTTCAAGTCCCAGCATGGGATATGTAACTTCCCTTTGCTAGACAAAAATGGCTTGTAAGACATGATCAACAATAACAGTTAGATAGCAATGAAATGTATGCCTACTACTCTAAACCACACAAACTCCTGTATAACCATGATTTCCATTCAATTCTGGGGTGCGTTTCTTGAAAGCAAAGTTGTTAGCCAGTTAGCAACTTTGGTAGTTACCAATGTGACATTGCATTGCAAACAACATCAAATGTTATTATTATTATCATCATCATTATCATTATTATTATTATTAAGCCCAATAGGTCAAGCCCAAATGAAACGACGTAAGGGTTTGTGAATCTGAAGCCTTCAGTTGCATGTGCTGGATTTCAAAAAATTAATCTGTCCTGCTGTTCTCATTCTCCACAAGAACTGAGGCTCTATCACAGGGCCCTGTCCACCTCCAAAGCAGTTGGCCATTTGCCCCAATGTTTGCTAGTGAGTCCTCTTGTGGTGAGATGACGCAAGAAGTAAATATCTAGTTAGGGAGACATGTTGCATATGTTTTTTTGGGTTTTTTTACTACTTGTGTACATTTTCTGAAGATATAAATAACATTTTTAAACAAATGTAAATGACTTCAACTGTGTTTGTCCGGATTTAGGATGTCTCTTTTTTCATTCACCCACCAACTGCCTGGATCTCCTGAAGTTGCTCAGGCAACCAGCAGAGGGGGCTAGAGGACAGGATGTGAATTGTAAGGGATGGTAAGATGCTGAAAGTATCCAGAATGTCTTTGTACCACTTTGACATGCAGAGAATTCATTATCTTGAGGTTAATATTGGCACATTTTGGCCTAGATTAAAAAAAGAATGGCCACACTGTATAATGATTGATTTTAGTTCACCAGGATCATGTAAGGTTATTTGTCATCGTAGGATATGTAACCTGTGTTACATTACATTACACTTACAGTTTCTGCCGACTGCTTGCACACAATTTGCTAAATTTGGCTCATAGAGTCAAAACTCTACACACAAGCCAATTACTCTCAACACTTAGTAGAGATAAACCCATCACATATATGGCAACATGAAGCTCTGCTATAAAAGCATAAACATTGCCATAAAAACCTTACAATCTTCTGTCAAAACCTCACTTTCATGTCAAAAGACACACAAAAGCACCAAATGAGAAAACAAATTAGATCAACTTTAAAACAGTTGTCTGCTTTATACAAAACACAGCAGTCTTTCTTTTTGGAGCAGTCTATTCAGTCTCACAGAATGTACATTTTCACAAGACCCCAAAATTCAATAGGCCTACTGTACATTACAAAACTGCACCTTACAGTACAGGACATTAAACCGAAGCAAAATATATCTCAAACAGTACATCACTCTAAATACAACAGTGTGTAGGTGAGCTTATGTACCTTTTTTGTGTATTGGTTATAGTATTCACAATTTTTCAAACATGACAATCACAATATGATATAAATATGGGGTTACGTCAACATGCTGTAATGACAATCATCAATGACAATCAAGTCAATATAGGCTACTTTGTTTGGTTATGAGGTATGAGGTATTCACGAAATACAATACATTTTCACAGACACACTATGCAGCTGACATCTACTACATGACATCATCAAAATTATATCATGTTCAGTCAGTTTGCTCAAGTGGTCTTGCTTGGTTATGTTCTGAAAATGACACTATTTCTACAAACTATCATGTTCACATTACCTACAGTATTTGCCTACTGCTTGCACACAATTTGCAAAATTTGGCTCATAGAGTCAAAACTCTACACACAAGCCAATTACTCTCAACACTTGGAGATAAACCCTACACATATATGCCAACATGAATCTCTTCTACCAAAACCTAAACTTTACAATAAAAACCTTACAATCTTCAGCTAAAATGTAACTCTGGTTACAAAGCACACACACTAGCACCAAATGACAACACATTTCAGCTCAGCTGTAAAACACCAGTCTACTTTACACAAGACAATACACTCTTTCAGGTTCAGTGTTTTATTCAATTCCACGAAGCAAATAGGCACTTACGTAACAAAAAAAACTGAAATACGTAGACTCCACAAGTCTGTAAAAAAAACTAAAACAAAATAAAAATCATGATGAAATACAACAAGTGCAGGCCTACTTTACAACAAAAAATCACTCCAAAAACAAAACCATAGCAGGCCTACATTACAGAAGCATTACAAAATAGTTAGGGATTCTGCCTTCTGTTTGGGTCTGGCCACATAACCTCATCTACATCGCAGGCAATATCCTCCCTTGCCAAGCATCGGGGGAAATAGGCTCTGGAGTGCCTTATCCATGCCTGAATTGATTGTACATCAATGTCACCGCAGGCCTGTTCCATTGCCTGCAGAAGAGGCTGACGGGCGTGTGGCTGACGGTCATACACGCGCCATCTCCAGGCGGAGAAAAACTCCTCTATTGGATTAAGAAATGGCGAGTAAGGGGGCAAGTACATGACATTGAAATGAATGTGATTGTTGAACCAGTCACGGACCAGAGCAGCCCGGTGGAAACTTACGTTGTCCCAGATCACAACAAACCTGGGCTGGTCTGGTCTGTCCTGCACAACTGTGAAATGAAGCGCATCTAAAAAGGCAATGATGTGTTGGGTGTTATATGCGCCTATTTTTGAATGGTGATGAAGCAACCCCCTGAAACTTATGGCAGCACATAGTGTGATGTTTCCACCACGCTGCCCAGGGTCATGCACAATTGCCCTTTGCCCGATTATATTGCGCCCCCGACGTCTCATCTTCGTTAAGTTGAATCCGGCCTCATCAATGAAAATGAATTCATGCATTTGGTCGGCCCCATCCATGTCCATGATTCTCTATGAGAAAAGATACAGTACTGTAAATAGTAGTGTAACATTATGAATGGCATTACTCAAAGCACACATCTACAAAATAGAACCATTCCACTCCACCTAACTCTCCACAGCTTTATGAATGTACCTATAAGGCACTGCACAGATCTAAATTCAACTGTCAGGGGACATTCTTTATCACAGTATACTGGAAATGTAAGGGCTAACAATATTTACCTGTACATATGCATGGCGAAGTTCCTTCACCCTGTCCTCATTCCTTTCGAATGGGACTCTGTATAAACTGTTTCATTGAACATTGTGCTTCACGAAGATGCGTTGGATTGTAGAAACACTGACTTGATTTACATTGTGAAACGTTCCTTGGTCAGCTAGAATCTTGTGTCTTATCTGGTGGAGACGGATGCATTGTTGGCCCTCACAATATTGACTACTTCAGTCTCCTGTTGAGGACTGAAGAGCCGTTGGCGCCCACCTCTACTTGGTCTTCTGGTCATTCTACAGAAATATGCAGACAAGTGTTACATATAAATTATTGTTTTTTACAATTCTTTTACATTATTGTAACACAGTACTACACTGTACTGTACATTACTATAGTGTACTCTACTGTACTGTACTGTACTCTACCTTACTGTCCTGTCCTGTCCTGTCCTATACTGTACTGTACATATTACAAAAAGACCACCTTCGTTCAAAAAGATCAATCAGTCACAGTGCAGCACTTTAGCTTACAGTAAGTATGTGATATGGCTGTGTGGTAATACAGTATAATACTACACAATTCATCACTGTAGATGCTTTTTACGGCAGAGGAGAATCAAACACATACCTGTTTTCCAGTCGGAATGTCCGGATGACAGAGGCCACTGTGAACCGGCTGAGGTTCGGGTGTACCCTCAGCCCAGCCTCTCTCATTGTCAAACCATGGTTAACCACATGGTCCACCAATGTTGCCCTAATATCATCAGTTATGACATTGCGTAGCTGACCTCTCATTCTATGTCCTCCTCTCAATTGTCCTCTTCCTCCTCCTCCTCCTCCTCCTCCTCCTCCTCGTCCTCGTCCTCGTCCTCGTCCTCGTCCTACTCCTCTAACTCTTACTCTGCCACGAGCTCTCCCTGCATCCATGTTTACAAAGTAGGGCCTACACAAAAAGGCTTTAACTGGGGCCTTTTTAAGGCTGACTAATTGGTGTTCAATTTTAAAGGTAAGTGTTTTCAGGTGTGTGCCAATGTTTAGTCAATCCTCCAGTGTGTTTTATGTTTTGAACATATGTGTTTTCCCAATGATATGATGAGTGTTCATTTTTGAATGGAGTGTCTTATGAAGGGGAAAGTGTGCAGTGACCATGAGCAAGTGTGTAGCATAAATCAAAATGTGTGTTGCTGAATTGCTACTACAGTGTTAAGCAGCAATTTAGTTTAAGGTACCGACAGCTGTGTTTCAGTTATGTTACCAACAACTTAACAATATGCTGTTTTGGTCTGAGCATCAGCCTATAGTGTTCAAGCAGTAGGCAAATACTGTAACATGTGATGATGAAGACAAAAGGCTACTCTTGGCGGCATGTATCAGGCTAGGTTTTACAGCACGTGAGTCAGTCAATGCCATACTCCATATTCTACACTTTAGTACCATTGTACTATTCGCCTTGTTTAGCATACAAGCAATCAAAGTAAAACAAATAAATGCAAAATAAAACAAATGCAATGTAATATAAAGCATGCAACTTTGTAACATGGCAGAATAGTGTTCAATTTTGAAAGCATGTGTTTTATTGTCTGTGTCTAAATCTTGTCATACATCAGTGTGTTTTGTTTTTTTAACAGATGTGTTTTCACAATGACACTCTGAGATTTTACTTTTGAACAAAGTGTCTTGTGTATGAAATTGTGTGTAGACAGCTGGAGTCTGTGTGTTGCGTAAAGGAGCAAGTGCCTTGCTAAACCGGTATGAAAGTGTATGCTTACTTTTGTTTAAAGTCAAGCAATAAGTGTTTAAGTTATGCACCAACAACTTAACAATATGCTACTTTGGTTTAAGCATCTGCCTATAGTGTTTAAGCAGTAGGCAAAAACTGTAATCCAAACTCCAAAACACTTTATCCACATTAAATAACACTTCATTCAAAGCAACTGATAGATTTTTTTCACAA